>NW_022104341.1:32260921-32273406 GCF_000313985.2 Echinops telfairi | reverse complement strand
AGTGGGGGCTGAGGTCACCCACTTGGCTTTAGCACTCAGAGAGAGAGAGAGAGAGAGAGACAGAGAGAGAGACCTGGCCAGTACTTGCAGGTGGTTTAACTCTATGGCACTCCAAGAAAGAATGCCTCCTCAGGAGTTGAGTGCTAAAGCCAAGTGGGTGACCTCAGCCCCCACTACCTCTAAGCACATGGGTTTGTAGTCCAGAACCCACTGTAGGCACCAAGGAGCTTTAGGGACCCTGGGATGATTCAGTCCCCTTGCTGGTAGCCTCCTGTGCTATGTGACATTCTCAGCTGGTCCTGCCATCTTTCAGACTTTACTCCCAGGTGCTGGGGATGTGGAGAGAATAGTACAACCAGCCACTGGGTGTACTAGGTTGCTCCTCTGTTCATCTTAAGGCTATAGGGAGACAAGGGGGCCCATAATTCTTGTTGGGAACCTGGCATCACTCTGCATTGTGGGAAGAGCGTGTGGTACTTGCATAATCTGGTGTCAATTTTAGAGGATTATGAATGAAGGGGTAGAGTATGGCCTGTTAATCAAGATATAACCAATAAGTTCTTTTTGTGGGCATGGCCTTCTCCTGGGAATTCTGGGAACTCCTGTTGTTTCCTCCTTGGAGTGGGGAGAGACTCTCTTTCTCTCGGTGCTCACTTCCTGCAGACATCCCTGAGGAGAAGCCACATGGGGCTTCCCTGGGAATTGGAGGAGTCCCCTGCCAGCACTGAGATGCTTCTACCACCACTGACTTTGCACCCACTGGCCTGTGATCATCCTACATTCAGCATCATTGCCCGTTTCATGAGTCTGAAGAGGACTTTATAGATTGGTATCAGACATATGGGCTAATATCAGACTTTTGGACTTGATCTGGACTGGGCTGGGATGTTTTCTCAATTTTCAACTTCTCTTGTATATAGACCTCTTTCTTATACACATATGAGTCTCACTGGATTTGTTTCTCTAGTCAACCCACACTAATACAGAACTGTTCAGTTTCTGGTTAGCCAGCAGAGAGTTCAATGTTTCCCTTTCTGAATGTCAGGCTGGAGATTGTCCTGCAGTATAGGTCTGCCAGCCAGTGGAGAATTTGCTAGTCTCCACAATAAATACATGTGAATTTCCCCCCTCCGTTTCCCCATAAGTCTGCTCATCTCATTCAGCTAGCCTTTCCGCAGAGACTCTGGGCTCTAGATCTATCTTTGGCACACACTTTTCCATGTCTTGGTTGTAGCAAGTATGTGCAGAGAGTGTGTCTCGGTCGTCTTCTTCCCTGAAGTCTCTTTTGTGGTCACAACTGGAAATGTGTCTACTGGCATCTAGAGGGTGGAGGATAGGGATGTTTATAAGCATCCTACAGGTACAGTGAAGCCCCCAATAACAAATAAAGAATTACTTAACCAAATATATCAACAGATTGTGAAACCTTGATGTGATACAATGACATAGAAGCTGGACTAAAGAATTGAAGGACATATAAAAGAGGAAAGTGTACCATATTTCCTGAAGTAACCAGGAGATAGCTCTTAGTTTTAAGAGATCCATTTGAAGATTGTATGACACACGACAAAGATAAATGCCATTTAACTGAAAGTTTTTATGTGAGACTAGAACGTTTGAGTAGTCATGCAAGTAGTTCAAAATTTACAGCACAACTCATTTGAATGAGAAATTATGAAGATGCTTTTCTGTCTGAATGTAGAATACATTGCTATATCAGTAGCTAACTGCATGCACATTCTGTTCCTCAGGGTCTAAGTCACGAAGGTCAAGACCACTCTGGGAGAGAATATAGTATGAGGAATTAGTACTCTAGGTGATGGATGAGTCGAGAACCAAAAAGAAGATAGTGAAGGGACCCAGAGAAAACTTGGAGTTAAAACCACAAACGATGCTACCCAAGAGAAGTTGAAGTCGAGGATGGAGAGTCTGGTAGGTAAGAGGTGGAACCATAGCAGAAACTGCCACATCCAGAGACCACCTAAGGAAGTATCCTGAATTCTTTGGCTTCTTTTCTATTCTCGTCCACCAGTATTCTACTGGCTAGTCCCATTGGTTAAAACTACCCTAATTATCTAATTGTCTGGGGGAGCCTGGGAAATGTATTTCTTGTGCTATGGGTTAGAGTAAGAGAAAGGTAGAGAACGGACAGTAGATGAATATCTGACACACATTCCATTGTTAAGAGACTAAGGAATACCTAAAGAAAGGCTATTGTTAGCTTTCATTATATTTACAGCAAATATGGTCTACTTATATGTTTAAAGAATCCTGGTGGTACACACAGCTCAAAGGAAAGATTGGTGAATTGAACCCACCCCACCCACCCTTCTGCCAGAAACTCAGCAGGCAAAAGACTTGGTGACCTAATTCCATAACGTTACAGCCAAGACAACCCTCTGAGGCATTTCTCCCATGTCAAATGGGGTCACCACGAGTTTGAATACCCTCAATGTTACCTAACAACACTCAGATAGCTAATTAAAATGACTTACATATCTGCATTGGTGAATAATGACAAGGAACGTCTCTCAAGTTTTCTCTCATGCATAAGATACCTAAAATTTTTTTCCTCCAGAAAGGTGAATGTATAAAATATTTAGCCATTAGATGGAATCATTGTTTGACTGATTAAAGAGAACTCAGAGTTGTGAAAATGTGTAGGAGTATAGTTAAGTATTCAAGAAAATGCAAATTAATGAGTGTGCGTGTATCTGAAAATATAATTAAGTATGGTTACCATAATTCCTGTATTATACTGGGTATCATTCATATCAAAGTATTCATGTTTCAGTATTCGGAGCTATGGGTCGCGCAGGGAATCAAAAGAAGATGAAAATGTTCTCGGATGTACTGGATGCTTACGCAATTAAACATCACAGAAATAGCAAATATCTTTGCCAAGTGTGGCCCAGTCTTTCCCTCCCAGGTAAACCGAAGTTTTCTTGGTCAGTCAATATTGCACTGACTGTCAACTATTTATTGTCCAATGGACTATACACTCAACAAGTTCATATGGAGTAAAATAGAAAATCATTTATGAATAAAGTTGACATAAAGTTCAGAGGTTGGGTAACTCTCTGAATGATCTGCCGAGCTAATGACAAGTAAGGACCTGGTGGAATCAAACCAGCTATCAATTAAAGGGAAAAGCAAATGGACAAGAATAATGAATCGAATTTCAAGCGAGAATGATTTTAGTGAAAAAAAAAAGAAGCTTAATAGAAGATCCTAGGATAAATGAAGATTCTTGAATGTTGCCCCCAAAATGTTATTTTATTTAGTGACGCGGCTGATTAAATTTGAAATGAAGGTTGTCCAGTCAGGCTATCATAACGTTTGCTGAAAAATGTCACCCAAAGTCATTGTGCTATGATTCAGTCCTCATTCATTTTAAGAATTAAATATGGTTGGAAATATTATCTAAACTGTGTTATAATAAGATAAAATGATATACTTAACCTTTTAAGAGCTTTTTCAATAAGAAATTGAAAAAAATGTTGTTATTATTGCTTATAAAAATGTGGTCCTCATTCCTAGTGGATTCTTTGTAGAGAACTGTCTCTCTGTATGAATTGCTTTCCTCCCAGTTGGCCTCTTTGGAGTATGTGCGTCTCCGTCCTGCCCTGACGCTGAATCCTTATAAATCGTCACGGCCAATATCTTCTTCATCTCACTTCAAAGGTCCAGCTATTCATTTTGCTATACGTGATTGGTACAAACGCCAATTGGTACAATTTTAGAAGGTGATAAAAATACGTACAGAAAATAGAGGGAGCCAACTCATAAAATGCAACAGTTGAAAGTGAACCGAAAACCTTCTATGTCTACCCCCTCAGTTGCCAGCTGAGAAAGCTGAAGCCTCCAGAGGTGATATCTTGCCCCGTGTCACCTCACTCCTCCACGGCGGAGTTGTTCCTTGAAACTGGGTCTCTGCACTTTGGTTCAGAACCTCCTTCGAAATGACACTTTAGCATTGACAGCAGCTGATGAAACGCTGCGTGGCTGAAGAAGAAACTGTATGCTGTATGTTAGTGACCTAAGGGGCATTGGTGGCTGCCCAATCGGTGGAGTTCTTTGGAATTTGCAGACATCGCCTTGCATGGCAGTAATGAGTGTGCTCTGGAGCCAGACTGCAGACTGAGACTCTGCCACTTCCTAGCTGAGTGGCCTTGGACAAAATACCGAATCTCTCTGTGCTTACTTCCTTCAATATTTTTAGAGGGCCTACTGGGTGCCAGAGGAGAATAACAACACTTATTTTAGGAATCATATTTCTATGAATTAGGCCACGGCTCATAGAGAGTTCTCAAGTACCATTCACTCTGAGGCGACTCAGTAAAGAGCTCAGCTAGGATCGGAGGTTGAGAAACAATGCAGACAGGTGTAATGAAGGAAAAGCGTCTGCACTAGAACCCAGCCACAGTCTTGCAATTGCCTGGCAAGAACTAACAGGTTCTCAGGAGGGGAGGTCAGATAACTGTTGGACTCACTCACTGACATGGAGTCAACAGAGTATACCTGCCTCTTTGGATTTCTGAGACTGCAAATAATTATGGGTGTGGAGAGCCACATTTTTCTTCCAAGGATTGGCTAGTGGGTTTGAACTGCTGACCTTATGGTTAGCAGCTCAGTACAAAGCCCACTACACCACTGTAGTGGGCCCTCTATGGTACTGAAGGATTTGGCCTATGAATTTATCTATTTGAGTTGAAAATTAAGTAAATCTATAATTATTTTATGCTCTTTCTCAGCTCTAATTCTTTGGTACCTCTTTAAAGCCTTGAGTTAAAAATTAATTCAGATATTGTAACAATACCAGAAGTAGGCAAACCCAATCTCATTCACATCTGGTTTTTGGATTGGGAAAAATCTATATTTGATAGACTTGGTAACAAGTTCTTAAAGAATTGAAGATCTAATAGGGAGAGTCCTATTTGTCTGACCACTGAAAACCACTCTTAAAAAACGGGCTGAACACGCCTACATATAGGAGCACAAACACATAGTAGTTTAGATCATCAACTCTCCTACTTTGTGTTACAGACAGATTTAACTGCATCCGTGTCAAATATCTTCACAATTCTTCTCAATAAGGCATCAGTTATAAATCAGGTATTATGATTAATTTTTATTTTAATAAAGACAGAACTTGTAAAATAAATCTAGCCTGATTTCTTTGAAGTCCAGCTTCTGTACTAATTTGTATAGCTTATTAGTCTTGCTCAGATTTCCCTTTAAATTTCTTGAAACAAGAAATTACTGGTAACAAGCTAAGTTATCAAAATTCAAGAATATTTAAAATATGGAATTTTATAAATTATGTCTTTGTTCCCTTATCCTAATCTGTTAGATTAAAATAACCTTAAAATATCTTTATTATCATTTCAAAGGTGCTGAGAGAATATTCATATTACTATAGGCCCAATTCTCCATGTGTCGGACTGTGAACTTCAAGGTCAGCAGTTTGAAACCACCAGCCACTCCAAGAGAAAAGGACAAGACTTTCTACTCCGTGAAGGGGTCACCATCTCCGAAGCCCACTGGGGCAGTTCTACCTAGTCCTACAGGATTGCTAGGAGTTGGTATCGACTGAATGGCAGTGAGGATTGAGTTTCTTCAATAGGGAGAACTCATGCCAGAAGTTTTTGAGGTTTCCCCCCCAGGATTCCCAAGGTCTGCGATGATATGCTCCTTCTAGAACTTAGAAAACAGAGGAACTCAAGAAACTACAATTGAGCATCCAATATAAATAGAATTAAGCTGTGAAAAGCCTTGGGGAATGAGGAAAATCCAGTTAAGCTTTTGTCTTTCTGTAAATATATCCATCATTCTTTCAATATTTATTGAAAGGCCATAAAGGGTGGGGCTAACAGTGTGGGCTTTAGAGTCAGACATGTGTGGAAGGAAATGTCAATCAGCCACTTAGTGACCGTGAGCTTCCATGCGTCTCTGAGCCTCCGTGGCATCCACTGTAAATGAGGATGCTGCAGTATGTACCTCATGACCTCTAAGGGTTAAATCAGGGAATGCATGCAGGGTACTGAACCTTGTTTTGGAATCCTATAACCCAGTGGTTCTCAACCTTCCTAAGGCCGCTACCCTTTAATACAGTTCCTCATGTTGTGGTGACCCCCCACAACCATAAAATCATTTTCATTGGTACTTCATAACTGTAATTTACTACTGTTATGAATTGGGAGACCCTTGTGAAAGGGTCATTCAACCCCCAAAGGGGTCTCAACCCACAGGTTGAGAACTGCTGCTGTAAGCCTACAGAGAAGGAATGAAACACAACGTGCCAGTCTCAGGGTGCTATATTCTAGATGAGACCACACAAAATATGAATCACATACCTGTGGTCAGGAAGGAAAAAAAAATTAAATGTAACGAGATAGAGATGGGTGAGATTGTTGCTTTCCCTCAGGAGCTCAGAGGGAATCAGACATGCAGACAGCTAGGGCTCGAGTGTTTCAGGTGGGGGGACCTCTGCGAAGGCGCTCAGGCAGGGGCAGGCAGTGGGATGCTGGAGGAACCCCAGGAGGCCAATGTGGCTGTCACACAGTGTGACCGAAAAGGAACTGGAACATAAGCCTGAAGGTCATTGTAAGCTATGGGCCAGGAGTGTGAATTCAATTCTGAGAGGTAGAAGTCACTGACCGATTCTGGATGAGTAGCCTTAGGTTTTCATAGCATCACTTGGCTTTGATGGTGGGTCCTGAGAAGGAAGCACCCCTTGCCTCCATGCAGGGCACAAGTCAGGAGGCAAGGAGAGGTTTGTTAGCCACCAAAGCGTGACACGAGGGTAATTTGAAGTAACGCGGGAGTGGAAGAAGGGATGGAAAATGGTCAGAGTCTAGATGTATTTTAAAGCTAGAGATGGAAAAAAAAAAACTGCCGATAAATTTGATTTGATAAGAGAGGAAAAGAGAAGTCAATAGGATAACAAATTTTTTTTTTTGTCTAGTAGGAGAAATGCAGAGGATATTTATCAGGGTGGATGGATGAGGAGAGCACATTTTGAGTGTGAAATGCTGTGGTACCGGGTACTGTGGCTCACTCAACATGCATTCAATCCCCTCTTCTGTTTTCCCCCATTTGGGGAAAGTCTAGCAATCTGAATACTGGAGCAGAAAAATCGGAAATAGACACGGAGAAATCAGAAGCTTCCCATTCCCCACTTTCCGTCGAGTGGTGAACGACTGTATTCATGGGCGCTGGCCAAAATTGACAGACAAGGCTCTTCTCCTCCTTTTTTTTTTTAAACCTTTCTATGTTATTCCTGGAAGGTAGAAAGGATATCTGAATCACAGGAGCCATCTTATGATTTTGTTATTTTCAGGCGCCTTTGAATTGGCTCCTATTCATAGCAACCTCCTAGCCCAGCACGCTGTCTGGTCCTGCACTGTGGTTGCTCTCTGTGAGCTCACTGTTCAAACCACTGTGCCAACCCTTCTCCTTGAAGGTCTGCCTCAATTTTCCCGACTACCCCCTTTAGCAAGCGTGATGTTCTCCTCAGGAACAGATCCCTCCTTGATGCCATGTCGAAAGATGAAGCTTCACCATTCTCACTTCCAGGAGCACTCCAGCTGTCCTCTACTTCCTCCAAAACTGATTCTGGCTGTCCATGATTTAGTCACTCTTCTTTGCCAACACCAGAATTCAAATGTATTAATCCCTAACCGTTTTATATGAATCATAAAAAATGCCATGATGAGTCAAATACACCTTGATGACAGGGGTAACTCTGTGGATACCTTAGATAATGCCACAGCTTCCAGCATCATAACCAATTTACGACCAATTGATGACTAGTGGAGGTAATCCCATGTATGTTAGTCTGGGTACATTAGAGAAACAAATCTCCAGAAACTCATGTATAAGAGAGAGTTTTATATAAAGGTTAAGTGCACATCAAGAAAACATCCCAACCCAGTGATGCCCAAGGTCACAAGTCCAACATTAACCCATTAACCCATATGTCCAATACCAGTCCACAGAGTCCTCCTCCATCTCACAAAACACACACTATGATGCTGACTGCAGGAGGAAAGCTGAATCAGTGTACGTGTAAGCATCTCAGCGCTGGCAGGGGCCTCCACATGGCTGCTCCAGCACCCAGGGTTGCATTGGGGAAGGTCCATTCGGCTTCACCTTGGGGGTGTCTTGCAGGAAGTCAGCCTTGTCAGCTGAAGCAGGGAACTGGCTAAGGCAGCTGCACCTTGGTCCGGCCATCACAATGCAAGAGACCTGAGAAGTAGAAAGTTGAGGCTCACTGAGCCATTTATCCCTCTGACCTTCAATTAATCCCACATGTGTTTATCGGCCAAGTTGGCACAATAAACTACCTCACCATGATTGTGAGAAACTGAGAACTGAGAACAGAGGATTTGTGGACAAATACCCTATACTCATATTTATGGAGTCTGGGAGGCCAAGACTCTGGTCTGGTGGAGGGAGGCCTTCATATTCTTGAGTTGAAGATTAATTCCAATCACATTCTCCTAGCTAAAGTTATTCATCACAATTCCCCCCCCCCCACAATAATGCCTCTTGCAAGTACATGGTTGCTCATTATAAATTTGAAGGTTATCTACCTGAAGTTTGTCTTCCATCTAGAGAAATCAGATCCTATTGTCTGCCCCACCCTAAGTAGAGCCCACTCCCTTCTGATAAGGAGAATAGATTGTTCCCCCAGAGAAGAGCTCAGGGACACCTACGGTCAAGGCAGCTGAGAGAAGGCCAAGGTTAAGCTGCCATCTTAACTCTAGAACCCACCCCCCTTGTTATGTTTGTGCCTTCCTATTATGTGTATGCCTCTAGCACATTCCATACCTGTTATCTTTGAGTATGATGTGGCTTGCATGTTCAGAGATTATACAATCCTGTTAAACTCTACATTATTAGCTCTCTCTCTCTCTCTGGCTCTGGTCTCCATGGAAGATGTGAGCCCTTGCGTGCCTTGTCTGATGTTTCTTTAAATTACCTTTTAATTATACAACCGCCCTTTAGGACCCATTGAGTTGTGGAGGCTGTTCATCTACATGATGATGATCATGACTGAATACATACCATTTAGCATGGTACAGCTGGAACGTAAAAACATGGATCCTTAATGTAAACATGGAACAACAACCTTAGTCCCGGGACTGCCAACCTTTCAATGAAACGTCCTGTTATTTACAGTAGACTATACTAATTGAATCAACTGTATATCTACTATGCCAAACTCTGATAATACCTATTCTGATCAGAAAAAATAATAGACTACCTCTTGTTTTCATTAGAATAAAGAACGAATCGACTAACCAAGTAAAACCCAGGTTAAGCTGATGGAGCATCCAGCTGGATGCAGGGGAGGAGCTATCCTTTTCCCCTTGCAATCACCACATTTCACAGGTCTCCTGACCTTCACCAGGCGAAGGACGTGAGGGACACAGGGGGTCCACTAGGAAGAAGATAAAAGTGAGAGAAGAACGGAGTTCTAGTTCTTCTGCACCACTTGTGTCTCATCTTGAATTGGGCACGAAACCCATTTTCCTCATCTTTACAATAGAGTGACCTTCTCTTTCAGATTCCTTCCAAATCTAGTCTGATAAATGTTAGACTAATTAATAGATGCTTTCCTCTTTTGTAGTGATTAGTACAGTATCTATTACACTAACCATATGTATCAAGCACAGAACTACGCTTTTAGTAAGATGTATGTATAGTAAACATGTTAGGAGACTTTGATAGTGGGTAAATTAAGTGTCCACTCACAGTTGGCAAGTTGTGGAGCTGAAGGTGGGGTCTTCTTACTGATTTCAGTGTTCTGTGGGTTAGGCTTTGGGCCGCTAACCACAAGGTCAGCAGTTCAAATTCACCTGAAAAAAGATGAAGATTTCTGCTCCTTTAACGATTTATCGTTTTAGAAACCCTATGTAGGGTCACAAGGAGTTGGAATCGCCTTGGGAGCTCTGTGTGTTCGTGTGTGGTTATGCACAAAATCACCTTCCTCTTTTTGCTCACAATTATATGGATACTTACTAGGCGAGCAGAATAGTCGGATTCCTTGACTTACTTGGATGAGACATCAGCGATCTGGAAGAAAATGGAAATGGATACCTCACATATAGCCAAACAGTTGATTTGAATACCGGAGCATTGTTTAAAATAGCTCAGAGTGTTTCCTTCATTAAAGGCAAGAACAAAGTCATTTCAAAGTGTAGAGAAAATCTTTTTTTTTTTTTGCAGGGTTTGTTTGATTCTGCAAAGCGAAAGTGCCCCAAATTCCCACACAAGCAGAAACACAGTTAAGCTGTGTGGTTCTGTCTTGAGTATGCAAATATCACAGCCTGGTCTTATGTCAGCTTGAAAAGATAATGTCGGGCAGAAAATTAAGACCATCTGATGAAATCATGTTATGAAACGTGGCTTGAGAGAGCAGCTTTTTGTGTGTTGCGATGTGATATATTTTCACACCGAAACTCAACTGAACAGGCAAGAAACCTCAATTAATGCAAAATTTGAAAGTTTCAGACAAATTTACAAGGTGTTTACTGAATAGAAAAGGGAGGGGGATGCCTCAAATACTGTCTCCTTGTAACAGGCTGGTTTCATGCTATGTGTCGAAGGAACCAAGCGCCTCAACTTTTCATTTAGATTTTGGAATTTAATCTGATGGCAGTTTGGGTATAATAATGACGCGTTTATTGTTAATTTCCGTAAAGCCTTACTATCTAACAATGTAGACCATATCGCCTCAAATACCTTCTGTGCTGGTAGGGATTTCCATATTGCACAGAACGCAGGAGCTGCCGCCAAAGCAATGCTTAAGAAGAATGTATGAGAAGCAAGAATATATTTCCTTAGTAACTGGCTGGCCTTTTACTTTTCCTCTCTGCAGACCTGGTTTCCAGAAGATGAGAAGGAGACTTGACAGGACTTTATTGGTTCATAAATTAACCTGGTAGATTTACAATCATTACTTGGAATGCCAGGGACTCTTTTTAGGAACTGATTTTCCAAAGAGGAAAACATGTTTAAGTCTGATGATGAAGCTGGCATCACGATGTGCCCAGCTGAGGCGGGGTTAGTGCTCTGCTAGGGACCCAGTCCCATCTGCTATCGACAGTTATTTTTGGCTGAAAGGAGTATTTAAGCAGAGATTCCGGATTGCATTTTCTTTCCAGTGTAAATTAATAAGCAATACACCATCATTAGCCATACGATGATTGAGAGATGTAGTCTGTCAAATTGGTTGGCTTTTTTAAGAGGCTTATAAGGAAGTGGAGAAGGTCGAGTCAGCATTACGCTCTTCGAAAATACCCATCACTTCTTGGTTAGCAAGTTTTGTCCAACAGCGGGGAAGGAAATATTAGGATCTGTCTCTCCCCATCCTTCTTCAAACGGGATAATCCAGTTTGGGAGCGAAAAGGCCCCATCTTGAGCAGACTTCGGAGCTCAGGGATCTTGGAGGAGGTATTTTCCACAGTTCGCAAGGGAAGGAGATTCTTCCATAGTCACAAGCCGTGAAGAGAGGTTCTTACCAAATCAAGGCAAACCTCCCTGTGAGTCTTGCTTTCTTTGTGCCGACAAGAGAGCTATCTGGAGCCTTTCCTCTCAGATGAACACACACACGTGACATTCAGAGCTCTGTACAACCCAAGTCAAACTCACCCTCATCCGGTCAATCCTGCCTCAGAGTGACTCTGTAGTACCGGGTTGAACTCCCCCCTATGTGTTGCCCAAACGGTCAGTCTTTTAAAATATATTTTATTTTAATGCATCATTTTATTTGAATTTAATAAATCAAATTTATTATTTAGACCTCGTATAACAATCCATCCATCAATTGTATCAAGAACATTTGTACACACGTTGCCATCATCATTTCCAAAACATTTTCTTTCTACTTGAGCCCTTGGTATCAGCTCCTTCTTTTCCCCTCCCTCCCCACCCTCCTATCCTCGTGAACCCTTGATAATTTATAAATAATTTTTATTTTCAGATTTTACATGTCTGCTGTCTCCCTTCACCCACTTTTCTGTTGTTCATACCCTTTGAGGTGGAGGGGGGGGGTGTTTGTCAATCATTGCGATCAGTTTCCCCTTTCTCCCCCTCTCTCCCAACCTTTCCGCTAACCTCATGGTATCACTACTCTCATTATTGGTCTGGAGGGGTCTATTTTTCCTGGATTCTGTGTGTTGAGAGTTCTTCTCTGTACTGGTGCACATGTTCCAGGCTAACCAGATTTGTAAGGTAGAACTGGGGTCATGATAGTGGTGGGGGGTAGGAAGCATTAAAGAACTAGCTAGAGGAATGTTATATGTTTCATCACTGTTATACTGCACCCTGGGTGGCTTGTCCCTTCCTCGTGACCATTCTGTGAGATATTTACAGATGGGCTTTGGGTCTCTATTCTGACCCTCCTCCTTCACATTGAAATGGTTGTTTGTTTTGGGTTTTCTGATGCTGGATCCCATAGATACCTCCTGATCACA
>NW_022104341.1:32252268-32259047 GCF_000313985.2 Echinops telfairi | reverse complement strand
AAAGACATGTACATATGCAAATATATTTATATATGAGGATGGGGAAATAGATCTATGTGCATATATTTATACGTTTAGCATTAAGGTAGCAGAAGGACATTGGGCCTCCACTCAAGTACTCCCTCAGTGCAAGAAACTATATCTTTTAATAGCTGGGCACCATCAACTTTCTTCACCACATTAGCTTATGCACCCATTTTGTCTTCAGCGATCTTGTCAGGAAGGTGAGCACAAGACTATAACTCTTTATGGGTATAGAAATCCCCCACCCCCCTTTCACTTTTAGAGTAGCTACTTGTTTTGAAACTCCTGTTCCTGCAGTTAGGGGCCCAATACATAACCACTACCCTGTGGAAAAGCCTAAGAAACTACTGAAGGGGTGACTCATTTCACCAAGGCAAACTTGGGCCCTATTTTGCTGTGATCCAAGTGAGTAAATCAATGTTTTTTTCAAATGGGATGGAGCTAATTATAGGAGGCATAGAATAGATAAAATAACCCCTTAGTCCCAAGCATCTACATATTTTCCTGAGATGAAGAGCAAATATTTTGTTTAAATAGCAAGCAATTTTCTATAAAAGTGCTACTGCTTGGGAATGCTCTTTATGATTTATTGCTGCCTTTTAACCTGAAAAAAAAATTAATAACTGAGGAGCCCTTGTTGGTATCTTTATTATGCTTAAACCCAAATAGCCATAATATTATAACTAGTGTGGCCACATTCAATATTTTTCTTTCATGAATGCAGCCTGAGCTTATTAGCAGAGACCAGAAAATAAAAATAGAGGCGACCTTGCAGGCTGTCGCTTTCCATGGTGATGCCACTGCCTCCATGAGCAGCTACCATTCCAGGAGCTGGGATGCAGGCACACAGAGGAGGTCTCTGCTCCCCTCCTCTCTTACCAGGAAGAGTGCTCTCTCGGAGGAGTCTGCATTCGTGTCCTCATTCAGCTGTTTCTTCTGGCCGAGCCAGAATCCAGAACAGAATCTCAGTGAAAAAGAAACCAATAAATTAGATCTCTTTGTGAGAAATTTGCCGTTCGTTCTATTCTCCCTGCCTATTAAGATTCTTTATTTACTTCACCAAGAGATTTCTGCTGACAAGCCCATCCATTTACCACTAGCCCAGATAAAATGATAATAAACAAAATGTCAAAAAATGTATTCATGGGACTTTTCCCATTCCCACTCCCTCCCCTTCTCCTTTTTCAGCAAGCTGATCTAGTAAAGAGCCATTGGAGCTAAAAAGTTTGAAACTGACACGTTTGTGGAGGCTTCTAGCTCAGTTAATTAATGATATCTTATGTCTATGTCTTCATGATTTCTCCGTGTAAATATACGTATATATACATATATATTTGTATCAAGAGTTGCCACAATGAGGAAAAGGAGACATCTATTTCAGCTCCTCTGGTCTATGTTCCTGATCTGATTTGGTTAATAAATATGAGGAGTTTGGATGGAAGCATATTGGGGGGGAGAAAGAAATTCACCATTTTATACTTATGGCTAATTCCCAGAGGAATCTTTTGTTTCCCAGTATCTCTCGAGCCCTTTGGGTGAAAGGCAAACCCTGAGCAGTTCTATCTCACACATAACTCCAATTGAGACACCTATAATACAAAACAGAGGTAGCCCGAGGGCACCGTTATACATTTATTATAAAGCAAAGATTAAAACAATTTTATGGAAATTAAAGATAATATGGAACATTTGTCTCTCTCTCAGTCAAAGAGTAACATGAAGCAGTTCAGCAAACAGCTCCAGGCAGTTCCACGCGGGATGATGGAATGGCTGGGGCTGAGGGGACAGGCAGGGCGGCTGCAGACTGTGAGGTGTGGTATTTTTTAGCAGGGCATCTTGCCGGTGCTTGGCAACTGTGCTTGGGTGAAAAATGACATGCCTGCAAAATCAGAACAATGGGCAAGTTGAGGGGTACTTACGTGGTATGCCCTCCTGAAATCCGTCTCAGCAGAACAGGATGCAAACAGCTCGCTGGGTGCTAGGAGGGGTGGGCAGGAGAGCTTTTATGTTTCGCCTTTTTCCCATGGGAAAGGGTATGAGTGTATATGTGCGTATACGTGCTTCATTCTGTTTCCTCTGGGTTCACATACTAACTGAAAAAAACAATGTGCAAACGCCCTGAAGATTTGCAAAAACTCCAAGCTGGTAGCATTTCCACTTTATATATAATAGATTCCTGTTAAGACTGCCCAGTGTTCGTCAGAGGAGAGTAACACATGTGTGTTAAGCAATAGATATAGTCTACTTCCTTCTGTGCAGGGGGTTGGATTTGACCTCTAGTACATGGAATTTATGGTGAAAGGAGAGCTTTCCAATTGGGTTTGTTTTATTTTCCTCCTCTGTCTGGATATTTCTTTCATACCGCCCAGGCAGTTGCTCTCCTGGGTAAGCTTGTATTTTTGTTAATAAAAAATGCAATTGGTGCTAATCTAGACTTCCATCGTGGTCGTTCAAGCTTCCCAATGCTAATAACCATGCCAAAGAAAGACTCATCAAGAGTTCTGACCGCGTGGCTCTGCGGTCAAAGCACGGAGCCAGATTCAGCAACGCCTGCCTCCCTTTCCCTGGTAGGCTGCTGGAGAAGCAGGCGACATTGTGTCCGTTAATTGTTTCCTTTCAGTCTTGATTTCTTCAGCTGCCAAAGGCTACTCCTTATTTACTTCTTTAGCCTGGGCCTGGGGAGGGCAATGGTTTATGAAATGATCTAATTAAGATATAGTGATACTGGGGTTTTGATCTGACTAACCTCTCTCCTTACTACATGTGACTTAGGTTAAGATATCAAGTGTGTATGTGTGTGTGTGGGTGTGCACATACGCATTACTACTGAGTTAATTTCAACTCATCACAACTGTGTAGGCCAGAGTACAACTTTCATAAAGGATTCCTAGCCTGCCATCTTTACGTGAGTAGATCCAGGTCTTTTCTCCCACTAAATGGCTAGTGGATTCAAGCCATCAATCTTAGTTAGCAATGGAGCACTTAACCCTTGTTGCCACCATTGTGTGTATGTGTGGGTGTACACATAGAAGTATATTCTCCATCACCTGTCAGCTTGTTGCACTACAGTGGCTTGCATGTTGCAAAGATGCTAGGAAAAAAAAGAAGGAGACCTGGCATAGTGTTTCCTATTTGGGCTGTGATCTCAAAGTTGAGCGGTTCGAATCGCCAGCCTCTTGGAGGGAAAAGATGATGAGGCTTTCTACTCCTACAGAGAGTTACCGCATCATCACCTCACAGGGGCAGTTCTGGCAGTACTGCAGGATCGCCATGGGTTGCAATCGAATTGATGACAGGGAGTTTGATTTGGTTTCAGATGATGGAAGCTAGGCTGCCGTTATTTCATGTCAACAAGGTCACCTGTTGTGGACAAGTTCCAGCAGGTTTTCGGACTAAGATAGAGAGGGGTGGTGATCTACTTCTGCAAATTAGTTAATGAAAATCCTGTAGATCACACTGGAATATTGTCTGATAGAGTGCTGGAAGACAAGTTCTCTACGTCTGAAGGCATTACATAATAGCTGCAACAATCGTTTCAAACATACCAACAATCATGACGATACTGCCCGACAAAGCAAAGCTTGGTTCCTCGCTGCCTAAGTGCACCATGTGTCAAAATGGACTCTCCGGCAACTGAAGACAATGATGTCTATTCCAGTTACGGTGAACGTGAACTGAAATAATGCACCGAAAATGCGTGAGAACCACGACGGGCTCACGGCACACAATAAACCTACAGATTTTATAAATAACAATAATAGCTAAAGGTACTTAGGCCTCCACACGAATAATTAAAAAGGGAACATTATCATACAATTATTATTCATAAATAATAACGGCAAGATTTATATACAGATTTTTATGAGCTCTCCAGAGCAATGAATTTTAACACTACATCAGAATCACCGTCCTTGCCCCTTCCATTTTAAGCTCTCTGACTTTTTCATAGAGTGGCATAATGTGGTACAGACGCCTGAAACACCTCCAGTTTTAATTCTCGCTGTCCCCCACAGCCTCCTGCTTGGCGCTTTCTAATGAAAAGGCAAGGTTAAGGGCAATCTGTTTGGGCCTCAAGCCTACGACGAAGCCGAGCAGGCCAGGTGATGGCGCGGGCGCGAGGGCGATGCCAACAGGAAGGGAGGTCTGAAGAAACTTATGAAACACAGAGGGTGTCTGCACTTTCGTCTTAAAAACACGCCAGGCAGAAGAAGAAGCAAAAAACCAAACACCCAAACCCCAGAAAACAACAAAAACAACTCAGCACCAGAAATAGCAGGGAAAATATTTTCAAGAGCTTTTCGTGTGCTTCCTTTCACCCCGCCAGTCGGAGCCCCTTTTCTCCCAATGGTTGGATGTGTTTAGCACAATAAATACAAAAGCCCTCTTGTTAGAATTCATTTTAAAAAAATGTAAAATAGACCTCCTTTATAATCGCAAAAAGACATGGAAGCCCGGGTTTCCTGGGTAATAACACA
This sequence comes from Echinops telfairi, assembly GCF_000313985.2. Taxonomy (NCBI): domain Eukaryota; kingdom Metazoa; phylum Chordata; class Mammalia; order Afrosoricida; family Tenrecidae; genus Echinops; species Echinops telfairi. The sequence goes on along the minus strand of NW_022104341.1, from coordinate 32,254,548 downwards.
CATCAAGGCGCAGTAAGGGGACAAGGCCGTCATTATTGTCTCATAACGTTCACCCTGCAGTGTCATGGCTTAATTATGGTTTTTCGAATATTTGGGCAATAAAGGAATCAGAATTCATTTTCAAACATACATTGTTGTACAACCAAACGAGTTCATTGTTTCTTATCTAATAACGAGGTTAAGGCCTATGTTCTTAAAAGGAATCACCAATAAATTCCCGGGTGTATTTCGCCTTTTAAGTATTTTGAATATATGAATTCATCAGGATTTGAGAATTTGGTAACTGCTGTCTACACACAAAATCTGCAACATTTTTCATTACTTTTTTATTAGTTGGCAGCAAATGCTCTAACTGTGAACTTTTATGAAGCTATAAACATAAAGGACCTTCTGATAGTGGAATGATGATAATTCTAAATTTCCTCTTTGCAGCTGTGGTTGATCCCCCCTATTCGGTACAATCGTGCATGTGTGTGTGTGTGTGTGTGTGTGTGTTTTACCAGAAGAAAGTTGGCTCACTACTGTATTGCCTTCAAGCACTTTCTTGGGAAGTTTTTGAATTAAATCCACATGGAAACCCAATCCCCCTCCCCACCTTTCCCTTAAGGTGGTTATAAAATGTCAGTAGAAAGCAAAGCTGTTTATTTTACTTAGGGTTGGATTCTGTTAGTAAATGAGTTTCTGGTGGGGTTTATGTGCAAACCACATCTTTCAATCAGATTCTTTACATTACTAAATGTGTATTAAATTGTGCCATAAATTAATTTACTATTCAGAAGTTCACTTTTCACTGAAATCCATGTGAATAAGCAGAGAGACAAACCATTTAGCAAGTTCTGGCTTCATAGTCTCTCTTTACTACCTAAATATTGCTTAGTTTTTATGTGTAGTAGGCAAGAAAGACAAATGGGCTCTTTTCTCAATGGGCCGATTTCCCACCTGGCAAAGGTGTGGGACCTGACCGTGGCATGCTTGCTTGGAGATCTCTGCAGAGAGTGTGGAAGTCCTGCTGGGGCAGCTCTTCTAGAATCCATGAGATGTCCTGTGCTACGGAGGGCCTGACTGCTGACCCATATCTATTTTGAGGCATTGGGACACTTTTCAAATAAGATGGAATGAAGCATGGTCTGAGAAGTGCCAGGATAAGGGCATATTGGGAGGTAGATCCAGCTGTGATAATATGATTTCTTTGGACTGGATGTTTTATTTCACTTTTTAAACATTTGCCATCAAATGATACCATGCATATCTGAGTAGAACTGTGCTTTTCAGTGGCTTTTTATGAAGTAGATCACCAGGCCTTTCTTCCAAGTCGCCTCTGGGTCAGCCCCAATCTGCTGATTAGCAGTGACAGTTTGCGCCATTCAGGGGGTGGCCATTAAGTTTTATCTATTATGAAACAGACATGTTTCCAAGACCTATTGGAATAAAAAAATGCACTTTCATAACCCTCCGGTTCCTCTAATCAGCTATTTCCAGCTTCATACTTTGAAGAATACTATAGTGTGGTACAGGCTGACCAGATGCTATTCTTGTGTGTGTGTGTGTGTAGAGCAAGTGTGTAAAATATAAAAACAAAGGTTTCTCTGACTCATTGCTCTTTAAACGACTTGACTCTGATGGTCTGACTGGTTGGACACTGATAGTGTCTTATCTTTCCTTTGAGGCATCAGGGCAGTTATACATCAAGGGAGAGCAGGGAAATCAGCAAAAGTGGCAGAGTGATGGGCAGCCATCACCTACTCTGCTTTTCCTTTTCCTACAGAATCAGGACTTCTATATAAAATCTCTACCAGAAATCCACCATTTCTTTCAGGGTTTGAAGAATGAGGCTTGAAATGCTCACATTAAGCAGAGAGATGCCATGCTTTGGGAGCTGCATTTCTGTCCCACTGAACTTTAGAAAGAGAGAACATGGGACCCAGTACTCTTCCCATCTTTTCTACTGGGAGAACTTATTTAGTTTGTTGGGAAGCCTCATAACTGCTGTGTGATAATGAGTTTTAAATGTTGCATTACTAACCATATCAGCATTTCTGGACATTTGAGAATGCATTGAAGAAATGGTTCAATATGTTTTTATGAAATGTAATACTGATTGAAATAATCTTTGGCTTTAGTTTCACTTATACCTGGAATTAACTTTACTGTTTTTTTGGGAGCCTAGATCTGATACACGATCAATCTCCCTGCATGAAGGTAAGTCCTGAAAAGCAATTTCTATGCTCTTTAAATACAATACTGGAGAAAAACCAATTGTCCACTCAGGAGGTGGGCAAA
>NW_022104341.1:32240134-32249215 GCF_000313985.2 Echinops telfairi | reverse complement strand
ACAAATGATATATGTACGGATTGTGATGAGTTGTATGAGCCCATAATAAAATGATTATTTAATGAAAAAAATACAATGACATTTACTGAATGTATCTTTTCATATCATCCTGGATCTACCTGCTAGCATCATTTTATTCCCATGGTGCTTAGACGGCTGTGTTGTGTTCAAAACGTGTATTGTAAAATAAATTCCGAAGAACGATATGTGTGTTATGGGTAAGCATGCCTTCAAAGCATATGGGTGCTCTACCATCTTTGTGTCGTTAGCATGCATGTTTGGGGTCTATTCGTATTAGTGCCAGGCCTCCCATTCAAAGAAAGAAGGGGCAAAGAGAGGCTCAGGATTCTGACAAGTAAGGTAAAAAATAAGTTATGAGTGATGGTAGATCTTTCCTTACTTTTACTTCCAAGCAAGCGTATGTTTGACTGATGCATTTAATTCAGACATTTGGAACTGACATAATGCACTGCAAAGTAGTTTGGGCAGTGAAGTCCATTGCAGGCTCATATCAGTACTTCAATTCTTATCAGCTACACGAACTCAGGAAAGTGGCTGAAACTTGCCCAAGCCTTGGTTTTATCATTCCTATTTATATCTTTAAGTCAGTGATTATTAAATAATGAATATTTAATGATTTAGTACAATTGATGATACAGGGTAGCATCGCAATTTTAGTTAAAGTTGTAAGTAATTTAGGACAAGCTAGAAGAAATGGGTACGGTGGAATAGTATTTGGTTGTTAAATTAATGTGGGGTGTTTCTCCTAAAAATCAGTTGGCTCCCTTCTCATGACTCAGGGTTCCAGGCAGAGACCAGATCTGAGTGCTCCCGTGAACTCTCCGGGGCGTGGGGATAAGTGGGAGCACTCAGGACTGTGACTGGTCTGGCAAATGCCACTGGAACAGCGAGAACAGGGGGAAGTGGAGGGTCCTGGGGACAGTGAAAGAAAAATGGAAGGAAAAGAGAAAAACTATGAGCAAAAATGGAACTAGAGAGTGTGACCCAGAGAAAGAGAATATTCGTAAACAACCAAAGGGCATCTTGGACCCTGGGGAAATTGTTCAAATAACTGTAGTAGAGCATTAAGTTGAAAAGGTCCAGATGCTGAGGATCAGAAAGTGAATTAATATCATGAAGTTTCTTCTATCTGAACAGACATCAAGGCTCGGGGAAGTGATAGGGTCTCTCAGATTTAGGACTTGGGATTTTACCGTACTTTGGCATTCGCACTTAATACAAGTGATGTTATTACTACTATGACGATTGTTATGATGATGACTAATATTAATTGGATTCTTGCTGTATAACAGACAAACATGCATGTACTGACTTATTTAATCTTTATAGTATATCTGTAATGGAGCGCTGGTGGCATAGTGGTTACTTGTCAGATGTTCAACACAAGGCCAGCAGTTTGATTCCAACCTCACCATAATAGATAGATGGGGCTCTCTACTCCCATAAATGAATTCTTGGAAACCCATAGAGACAGTTCTACCTTGTCCTATTGGGACACAGGACATAAGTTGGAATTGACTCGATGGAAGTAAGCTGTGCTTAGACTATAAGAAGCCCTGTTGGTGCAGTGGGTATACATTAGGCTGCTAACAGCAAGGTCAGAAGCTCAAAACCACCAGCCGCCCCACAGGAGAAAAATAAGACTCTCTATTCCTATAAAAAGTTATCGTTTCGGAACTGAAAATACAGGGAATCCAGGGCAGATGAGCCCTACAGGACCAGTGGTGTGAGTGGCGAAACAGGGAGGGTAAAGGGAGAGTGGGTAGGAAAGAGGGAACTGATTAACTGATTATAAGGAACTGTGTGTGACCTCCTCCCTAGGGGACAGACAACCGAAAAGTGGGTGAAGGGAGACGTCGGACAGGGCAAGATATGACAAAATACCCATTTATAAATTATCAAGGGCTCCTGAGGGAGGGGGGAGTGGGGAGGGAGGGGAAAATCAGGACCTAATGTCGGGGGTTTAAGTGGAGAGAAAATGTTTTGAGAATGATGTACAAATGCGCTTTACACAATTGATGTGTGTATGGATTGCGATAACAGTTGTATGAGCCCCTAATAAAATGTTAAAAAAAACAAAAAGAAACAAAAAACAAAACAAAACAAAACAAAAAAGTTATCGTTTCGGAAACCCATAGGGGTGGCAGCTTTGCTGTGTCCTGTAGGATCACCTGAGTGAGTTGGGATCACCTGGATGGCAGAGCGTTTTGTTGAGTTTTGAGCACATCTATGAAGCATCTCGATACTTGATACTTCATTATTGTCATTTTACAGATGAGAAGACTGGTTTGTTCAAGCTAAGACAGAACAAGCAGCAGAGCCTCAAAATCTCAGATTTTTCTCACTCCTGAGTACGAGTCCTTAGAGAACTGCTATGTATAGTGGTCCAGGCTGTGCACTGCATACGTCCTGGTATTGGCAATCACATGGATTATAATGTGAATGCAGTTCTCAGGAAGCTTTGTAATACAGAGGCTTTAGCTCTTCATTTTCACTCTGTAACTCAATTTTGCTGCTCCTAACTTCTCCCATTGAAAGAGCACGCACAGTTAGGCCTGTTAACATAATATTCTCAACCTCAATTTCATGTCCTTAACCAACTTTGGACTCTGAACTTTTTCTGCCATGCATTTCACAAAGCAGCAATTCCTATTTGTAAACAAGTTTCACATGCAGGCAATATCTAACCAAGCCAAGATCTCCACCAAGGATCCACTCAGGATATCCATGTTATTCAAACATTATGAAATAAGATCTAGGCTCTGCCAGTCAAATCTAGAATTGCTTCTATAATTAAGACTCATGTAATAATCTGGGGAGAGGAAAACTGTTTCTTATTCAATCCTTAAAATGGAGAACCACCATCACCAGGTTTGCAAACCATATGATGTTTGTCTAAACATCTATTAACACTAATAAGACTCAATGTTGGTGGTCCATCAAGGTAAATGCAACCATGCTCTGGAATAATACAATGCCTATTTTATTCCAAACCCAGAGAGCAGGATGGTTTGCTCCATGTGGTCCCTCCCAAGAATCTGGGTAAAGCCTAGAAGTGGTGGTTCCCCACCCCTACCACCCATCCAGCCCCCCCAAAAAAACCCCCACAATTTCTTTAAAAAATTTTAAATTCCAAAGTCAAAGCCATTGCACTTGTTGTATAATCAATGCCCAGAAAATTGGTCAGGTCATTTAGTCATGAGACAGGGAGGCTCTCAGAGAGGATCAGAGAAAGGATGTTTTGGTTGGCCGGATCCCTTCCATAGCATCACCATGCTGTCATTAAGGTTTATAGTGGGCGTTGGATCGGACAACAAGCACTTGCTAATGAAAAAGGCCTTTTCAAAAGATTCGTCTTGGGTGTACTGAGATGTCTGGAGGATGCTGTCCTGGGTTTTCTTTGGCAATGGCTTCCTCTGTCACCTGCTTGTCCCCCTGTACTTTGTCCTGCTTCCTGGGATGGTCCACGAGGTCTTTTTATACACGTGCGGCAACTGCTTCTCAGACTCCACAGTATTCCTTTTCTTCAGAGAGAGAGAGAGAGAGGAGAGAGGAAAGAAAGAAAGAATTATTTTCTCATCAGGAAAGCACACTAGGACACTGAGAACGGTTTAGTATTCCAAGATTCCATAAACAGTCTAAGTGATTGCTCAGTTTTTAACGGCTTCTGCCACACATAATTTTAGCAAATGGAGATGCATTAAATGGTTCCAACAGGTGTATGATTATAAAAAGAATGTCACATTTTTGTGGAAATGAATACTTGAATATAGGTTCTACTATTACTGCTTAGCAGCAAATGATTCAAGTAGTATAATAATATAGCAGGCTCAGGGAGCCAATTAATCCATTAGAGGAAAATTCCATTTATTGAGCAAAAATAAAGTGAGTTTTAGTTTTAAAGAGAAACTGTAGACAACAATTTTAAGTGGTGTTCATTTTTAACAAGTTACATACTGCTTCGTAGATAATCTACAATCCAGTTATGAAAGGCAAAGATGGTATAAAGGAACATAATTGCTATTTTTAATAAAATGTGCCTTTTGGGGGTATAGTCAAACTTTTTACATCATCGACACTAATTATGTAGGCATCTTATTGGCAGTCACAATTGGACAAAAAGGAGCCGTGTCTAAGTGCAAAACAGGTTTTTGGCTTCATTCCCTCAGCCCTCTGTACTTCAGGGTTCTATTTAAGGCTAAGTTGAAGTGTGATGTCAAATCTGGGCCCCTTAAAACGAAATCTTAGTAATTAACTGGCAAAACTGAACATGATCGCTTCTGACACACCTACACTGGTAATTATTGCTTTGAGGCCATTTACTAATGAAATTAATGTATTCATTGCCCTAACAAATTAGCATAACTCATACATAATGCCCCACATTTCAAGACCTTGCTAGAAAAACAACACTTAATACTGCCAAATGAAATGGCAAGGGCATTACGGGGAGGCAGTATGCACCGAATGACTACGTGTTAAAAACCACAATAGCTAAGTGTTCGTTACCATGCAAAATGTAAACACAATGTGGGTATTAAAGCCATTAATAGTGTAGTCAAGAGTGTACAATTGATGATTATCTTTGCACTTCAAATAAGCAGATATTACAATAGCTGTAACCATGGAGTCTAATTAACTGGCTACTTTCAGAGCTACAAAGTATGAAAAGAAAGCTCCTCAGACAGCCTCTGCTTCCACACCACAATGCTAAAGCATATTGTTCAGCTGTTGCTACTTCTCCGCATTTCTCACTAAGTGAACTCAATAGCACTTTAATTAAATACCGCACACCATCCCCCACCCCAACCTCTACAGCGAGAGGGTTGAGAAAATGGAGAGCAAACATTTTCAGTGTCTCTGCATGGGAGCATAAAAACCAACATGAAAGCTGTCCTTGTGGAAGCTTGATGCTTAGTCTAAGGAGTTGATCTTGCCATTTTCCCCCACGTGCTTTTTCACTTCAAATGACAGATAAGTATAGTACCAGTGGGGAGACAAAGTTAAAAAAGGAAAAATAGACTCTAAACTGTATTATGTTTTATTTGATAAACTCTCACCTAAAGCCATCTTACCAAGCATGCCAGGTATGGCAAAAAATGAAGACTACCCTCATTTGGGTGATGCAATTGGTTTGCACCTAAAAGACTGGCCTGTGCTTCCAGAAAGATAGAAGAAGAAACTCTATAGGGCAGGCCTGCGGTCAGACACACGGGATTGCCCTGAGTCAGAATCCAGTTTAAGAGTCAGGCCCAGTTACGAGAATGTGTCCTAAAAGAATCACATAGATGTGCTGTTAGTTGCCACTGAATTACCGGTACTTTCCATTCACAGTGAGCCCATGACCTGAAGAACAAGGCACGGCCTTGCTCCGCATTATCGTCAAGATCATTGGTAGGTTTAGTTCACTGTTGTGGCCATGCTCTCAGTGCCTTCCAACCTAAGATACTATCTCTGACAATATTCTTTTGTGATCCAGAGCGTTTTCACTGGCTATTTATTCAAAGTCGATAGCCAGGCTTTTCGCCCTGGCATATCTCTGTTTGGGAGCTTTGTAGATCCCATCTACCATGGGGAATCTTGCTGATATTGGGTTATTGGTGACATAACTCAAAACATCATAACACCACCTAAGCCAATACAGTACTACAAAGCGTTAGAGGAGAGCTGAATAATGGGAGCAATCAGTAATTATTGGCAAGTTGAGGTTTGGGTTTGACAGACACTTGAAGGAAAAAATAACTACGAGGTTCACTCCAAAAGGAAGTGCATCTACAGCAATGTTCAATTCACAAGTGTTGGCTTATATTCAGTAACTAAAATGTGTATTTTATCAAAACTCAGATTGGGATCATTGAGAGAGAACTCCTGGAATTGATTACAACTGGAAGCTTAAATCTTCATTAATGGAAGTGAGCTTGGGAATCATATAAACTCTCTTGATTTATGAGCACGGAAATACATATTTGAGCATTTGACCAACATATCCAATGACTCATTGTTAGAAGATTTAACCAGCTGAACTCTGCATTTTCTGACTGGGGTTCTAGAGCTCCTTCCCTTAATTAAGAAAGAGAATGCTCAAGGACGCAGGAAAGAGTTCCCTGGTGCACCTTGATTTTATTCAATGGGAACAATAGCTGATATGTGTATTTTACTAGAACCAGGGGCTTTTGAGGTTTCATTGAAGCAACCTAGAAATACATATGCTTTCAAAAAAAGGTCAAATCTGAAGCACTGTAGTTATTTAAAAATGTATGCAAGAACTTTAGCCAAAAGGAGTCTTTAAAAATTCACCTCCAATCCTGTTTTCTGAGGGATCGTAGACACCTTCTTTCATCAACTAGAGTCAAGGAAGTAGATATGAGAACGAAATAGTCAGGCAAAGGAAAAATCCTGTCTGATCAGATGCTAATTATGTCCAAAACAAGAGGAATTCAGTTTCATTTTTAAACTTAAATAGTGTTTATAGAAACACATATGTACATATATTTATTCATACATTTACTTTTATACTTGCTTTTGTTTTTGCATTGCAAAGTCCAAGGCATAGTGTTGCTCACAGAAAGGTTATTGTGTAAGTGAAACCAATCAATAAGAATGAAGATTTAAGGGGTGAAAGAAAGTGCTGTGTTTATGTTGATACAACCACTGCATGGTTGTCATTTGGCCCATTAGCCTATACACAAGAAGCCGTGTGTCTTATGCTGTCCATAGACTTCTTTGAGCATGCCTATGAACTAGTTGTATAAGGTCTCTAATCTTACTCGTTTTTTCCCTCTCTCCATCCCTCTGTTTTTCCCATTTTCTCTTCCATTCCATTCTGCTTTATTATTTTTCTTCCTCCTTCTTCTTTCTTTATTTGTTCAAGTTATATCCAGAATTTTGTAAACCTCACTGAACATATACAAAATGGCCAGACTGGTGACTGTATTCAAAACTTCAGCTCATTCTCTGAACGGATGTGTCCTTTACTCCCTCATATGAAGTGTGTGTTAGTGAAAGGGAAGCTGTGAGGTTTGGACCTGGCCGTATTTAACTCTATTTCCTTCTAATACAAGTAGAAATAGTCACTAATATGGTCACCCAACAAACACTAATCCACATCAAATTCACTGCTATCAAATACAGGCTGATTCCTAGGACGGTACATGGGGTCTAGAAGATGTAAATCTTTATGGCATGTTTTTCTTCTGTAGAGGAGCTGGTGGGTTTGAAAAGCTGACCTTGTGGTTTAGCAACCCAATGCCTAACTCACAGGAACACAAGCACCAATTGCTACACTTAATTGCAACTTAGGTCCACGAGAGGTAAAGGCAGATCTGATAAGGCATTTCATGGCATTTACCAGAAACAAGCAGGGAATGTCTTGTAATAGAATTGAAAACTGAAGTGTAATGCATGTGCTTTTTATTGCAGGAAATGTGGATATGAACCCAATGAAATGTTGGCTAACATTCTCTTATTAAAATACGTTGATGTTTCAAAAATCTTTTAGGTTCAATAAAAGTAAAGAACACATGAGAGTAGCGATACCAGAAGGGTAAGGGAATGTTGAGGGGAGAAAGGGGGAATGAATCACAGTGATCTATATACCTATAACCCCCTCCCTGGGGGACAGACAACAGAAAAGTCGGTGAAGGGAGACAAGAGTCAGTGTAAGAAATGAAAAATTCATAATTTATAAATTATCAAGAGTTCATTGAGGGAAGAAGGGTTGGGGAGAAAGGAGGGAAATGAGAAGCAGATATCAAGGGCTTTGAAAATGATGATGGCAACATATGTACAAATGTGCTTGACACAATGGATGGATGGATGGATTGTAATAGTTGTAGGAGTCCCCAATAAAATGATTTTTTAAAGTAAAGACCACATATATTTGTTACCAGTTTAATTATACCTCTTACTACTTTTAATATAAGAAGCCCCGATGTAACAATGGTAAGGGAAGATGGAGCCCTCTGGTAGTAGTATATGTATAAGCATGTAGTATCTCAATTAATCCTAAATTGAATCCTATGGGTTAGGTTATTTTATTTGTAGTATCCTCATTTTAACCCTTTGAGGGTCAATGAGTTTTCACAATAATACTAGAAATGATAATAATGACAATGATGAGTTAACATTTTTACATGCTATATATAAGACATTTATTTTACTTATTGTGTGTTACAACATAAGAGTTAGCATTTAATATAAGATAAACATTACTCCATGTGCTTATGTACATGAAAGAAATGATGAAATCTTAAACACAGTCACCCAGTTAGCTCTAAAATAAAAAATCAAATTCACTGCCATTGAGTTTCTGACTCAGCATGACCTAATAGGATAGGGCAGAACTGGCCCTGCAGGTTTCCAAGAATACAGCTTTTTAATGGGAGTAGAGACCCTCATCCTTGCACCTCAGAGGGACCAGTGGTTTTCAACTACTGACCTTCAGCAGCCCAGTGTAACCACTCTACGACCAGGGCTCCCAGATCCAATAAACTAGATATCATTGTTTCTATTTTACAGAGGAGGAAATTAAGGAATGGTGATGCCAAGGAGTTTGCTAAAGTACATATATCTGTTAAGTTGTAAGAACAACAGAACCCTGTCAGTCTTACTTTAGATCAGTGGTTCTCCACCTTCTCAATGAGGCGACCCTTGAATACAGTTCATGTTGTGGTGACTCCCAACCAAAAAATTATTTTTGTTGCCACTTCATAACTGTAATTTTATTACTGTTATGAATCATCATGTAGATATCTGATGTACTTTCATTGTTACAAATTGAACATAATTAAAGCATGGTGATTAAGCACAAAAATAATATGTAATTATATATTGTGAAATATTTTTTTCTAATTACAAATAAATTAAATTTTGTCTTGAATCATGGTGTAGCATGGGTAACAGTCTTAATACAACAATAGTAAACTACAATGCTACATTTTGCGACAGTATGAGTAAAAAGTCAATGTCAGTGTGAAGGTTGAGATAGCTTCTTTCTCACCAGATCAGAAATCCTCGGGGCAGTCTTTGCAAGAGCACAATGAAGATCATCTTCCACAACAA
>NW_022104341.1:32183368-32239678 GCF_000313985.2 Echinops telfairi | reverse complement strand
TTGCATATGGTCCTTGCAGTGATAAATGTAACTCATTCAAGATGGCAAGTTGTCAACCAAGTAAGCTATTTTCTGCAGTTCACTTTTATCACTGAAAAGGGCTTCGAGCTGTGGTCTTGCTTTCTGATTAAAAAACGTTTTGAGTTTATCATGAAGCTCAAAAACACGTTTTAAAACTTTTCCCCTCTGCAACCATCTCACTTCAGTGTGAAATAGCAGAGCATTATTCGGCACATCCAACTTGCTGCACAGTTGCGAAAACAGTCGACTGTTCAAATTGCTCACCTTACAAAATTGACAGCACTTGTGATGCCTTTCTTTACTTCTTGTAACTCTTGTGACAGCATCTTCATTGCTAATATTTGCCAATGAATCCTACAGTGAGTTTTGGTGACTTTTGGTGACTCATTCAGTACCAAACGTTGAAATCCAGACTGACATTCTAGCATAGCTGGAGCCCCGTCTGTGCAAACACCACGTACCTTTTCCCAAGAGATCTTATGCTCTTTCAGAAATGAACCAACGGTGTCAAATACATCACGTGCAGTATTTGTCATTTCAAGAGGTTTGCAGAAAAGAAACTCATCTTAAAAGTTGCCATCATTAATATTCCTCACATAAACCAGTAACTGTGAACAGTTTGAAACGTCTGTAGAGTCATCAAGCTGGATGCTAAATATTGGAAGTGGAGCAGATTTAATATCCTGGATTACCTGATCAAGAATATCAGTCATCTATTCTTCTGTAGACAGTGTTGTTACATAAGGAAATTGCACTAAATTTCATAACAAATTTGTCTCCGATCATAACTCGAACAATGCCTTTGGCCGCTGGCAACGGTAAATCCTCAGCAATGGTGTGAGGTTTCAGAGCTCTGGTGATTCTGAGTGCCACCAAATATGAAGCTTCAACGGCTGCTACGTTTGTTTGTGGTACTTGCCCCCAGTGTCAAGTCTGGCTTTCTTGAGTCCATCAGCGTTGCTTCTAAAATAGTTGGTATCCTTGCTGGCCAAGCTCGGAGGCTCGCTCTCGAAATGGTGTTTCCGTTTGTTCGGCTTCACAGATTTGGCAGATAGGACTTCACAACAAATAACACCTTGTGGTTTCTCAATTCTGGTGCAATTATTGAGGTAAACCATACTGCAAAATATCCTCACTATATTTTCTTTTCTTAACATACTTCTCTACATGATTCATTGTCATGGGATGGTTTGCTAATGAAAATAATATATAACAATAGCTTTAATAATACAAAAGATGATACATGGCATAGTTCAGTCCACATAGTTCATTAAAGTTTCCTATGATTTACTGTTCTCTGTGTTGTTTCTTTACATACCTGTTAATATCACAAGGGGGCAGTATTCACATCAACCACAGCTGAATATAAAAAGACCAATCAGCATCCAGATTAAGTTCCCACAGTGCAGCTATATAGTTTTTGCAGTAGTTGATGATTTTACAGTTCAATATAATTCATGAAGTGTCATTTTACCTCTAATACTGCTGCTTTTAACAGAGTAACTGCTTTCAACACAGAAGCTGCTTTCTACACAGTAGCTGCTCTCTACACATGTGTGACTGGTCTGCGTAAGTACATTATGGTGCCAACTCTGTCACATACACCTGTATTTGTACAGGATGTATGTGATGGGGTTGGCACAATGATGTCATCACACCTGGTACTCATATGTGGGCATATCTGCATGTGGGCAGACCCATCTGGAGATGGATAGAGGAGTGTTGTCTCAGTTCCTAAGACCACCGGAAATATGTGTTTTCTGATGGTCTTAGGTAACCCTGTGTAAAGGTCATTCAACCCTCCAAAGGGGTCGTGACCCACAGGTTGAGAACCACTGCTCTATATGTTGTACTTCCAACCAGTATGCCCAGTACCCAAATGCAACAACTTTGCTCAGATAAAATGCAGAAAAGTCAAGATTTGGAAGCTACTTTTAAAGATTATAATAACCACCTCCTTTCTGATTACTTCTACAACCTGCTCTGTCCTGCTTTCAAAGCAGAAAGGAGGCGGTTATGGTAGGGGTTTGCTCCTCTGAGTTTTGACATGTGCCCAGCAATGATGCGACCCGTTCTCAGAGAACCCTTCTTAGAATTCAAACTATGTTCCCCAGACATCCCCCATCATACCAATTTGACCCCTAAATCATTTATCCTGATTTAGACTGATGTCAATACACTCTTCAATTCTAAATTTGATGAAGGCAAAACTCATGCTTATTTTCTTCACCAAGGTACAACGGCGTCTCTCTTAATGTTTTGCATAATAAGGTATTTAAAACTGCTGTTGAATAAACTTAACCCCTGCTTTTAACGGATTTCCTCTATTTGTGCTCTTTTGATTCAGTGCACAGGTTTCAAAACGGAGATTTATTTTTCTGTTGAGCTGGTTTTAGTTTAGTGTCATGGTTTGGGTCAAGTTCTTCTTGTCAAAATGTGCATGAGAAAAAGAGATGCCAAGGACAGAATTTCACACTCTGCTGTTACAGGCATTCTTGGTAGTTGTTGTTTCTCAAAAATTGCTCTTTTTTTCAAAATTATTTGTTCATAAATACTTAAACTTTTAAAAAGTTGCATCTTAAAGTGGATTATTTTCTGTTGCTGTAAGCAGATAGCATCCTGCTTCAGAGCTGATGTCAGGACAATGCCCCTCACCTGGAATTCACTAAAGAAGGAACTGGAAGGTGTATCGTGCCTCCTTCAATTTACCTGACAAAGAAGCAATCTGTCATTAAAAATATGACATTTTCAGGAGGTTTTCTGTTTGTTTGTTTGTTAAGAGTTCATCTGCCTACCCTGAACTGAGAGCATAAAGCTTGTATGTGGGTCTGGGTAAGTCTAAGATAAAATGGAAGCACTATCCAGTCCTGCAGCAGCATCTTGATCAGTTGTGGATCAGACCATCGTGTTCATTAGAGTTTTCTTCTGCTGCCCCACCCACCTAGATTGCGACATGTGTACAACTTATTGGCAGCAATTGCATTAATTGACTGTGGGACCCTACCTGTGGTAATTACATGATTTTTATGTCAACTTTAGGATGCATGGAAGTATAGGGATGGAATCTAACCTGTCAATCAGGTCACAGTCTGATGGTTCTTCCTTCTCATAAGGAGGACCTGGGAGCTTCCTTCTCTCTCTGCCACTCCACCTTCTGCTGGACTCTGGTGGACACTGAGAGTTGCTGGTGCCCTTCCACATATTCACTGACCATGTGACCACATAACTCTGCGTCCTCCAGCCTGTGATCTCCCAGCATTCTGCTTCATTGCATGTGGCTGGCTTTGGGAGTCTGAAGAGGGACTTATGTACTCGTATTGGACTGGGCTGGGCTGGGAAGCTTTCTTGATATAAGGCTCTTTCATACATGTATAATTTAGCTGCATCTGTTTCTCTAGTCAACCGGGCATAACACACTACCTTTGTTGTCTGGTGTCAAAGAGTCAGTTCTGACTCAAAGCAGCCCTATTGACAATAGAACAAAACCCTGCTTGGTCCTGTGAAATGCGTACAATTGGTCTTTGATCCATCAATACAGCCACTATGTCAATCCATCTTGTCAAAGGTCTTCTTCTTTTTTGCTGCCCCTCTACGTTACCAAGAATAATATCCTTCTCTGGGGACTGGTCCCTCCTAACAACATGTCCAAAGTATGTGAGACCAAGTTTCACCATCGTTGGCTCTAACAAGCATTCTGACTTTATTTCTTCCATTCTTGTATTTCTTCCAAGACAGGCCTGTTTGTTCTTTTGGCAGTCCGTGGACTTTCAATATTCTTCCCCAGCACCAGAATTCAAATGCATAAATTCTTCTTGTCTTCCTTATTTAATGTCCAGCATTTACACGAGTATAAAGTGATTAAAAATACCCTGGCTTGGGTCAGGCGCACCTTATCAATACTAGTCCATAGGACCCTCTTCATTCTACGAAGTAGCATCCCTGATTTTCAACACTTTGAAGAGTTCTTGTACAGCACCTTTACCCAATGTAACACATCATTTGATCTCTTGAATACTGCTTCTGTGAGCTTCCTATCCTTAATCAATGTGATTTTTCCTTTAGAGTTTTCACTAGTCGGTTTTCAATAGATCATCAGGCTTTTGTTTCTAGTCTGTCTTAGTCTGGAAGCTCCAATGAAATTGATTTAGCACTATAGTAATGCCCAAGTCTATGAATAGATTCATGGTGGCTATTCTTGAGATTCATTGGCCAGGAATCAAACTCTATTCTTCTGCTTGGAAGGCAAGAATTCTACCTTTGATCCACCACTGTCCCCACTCAAATAGTGATCCTGAAATATAACATCAAAATGCAACCCTCTAATTTATGACATATTTATTCCATAAAGTGTGTGTTGGTCCTGTCCATTCACACTATTTTTCATGGGGCTGGGGAGCCTTTTATCCATCTGGGTATACATCCATATATATGTACAAGTCTATATAGTAAAATTTATATTTTAGGACCATGTACTAACAATTCCAACAAACGTTTTGGGCCCAAAACTCTTGTCTAAGATACTTCCTTGAGTTTTAACATCAAGGAAGACACTGGAATGAGTGGTCCACTGAGAAGAATTCCCTGGTGGCCTCTGCTTTCTATCGCCTTCAAAATCTCTACCGAGGTGTTTTGTGGCAGGGTAAGATTTCGGAGA
Source organism: Echinops telfairi (assembly GCF_000313985.2). Taxonomy (NCBI): domain Eukaryota; kingdom Metazoa; phylum Chordata; class Mammalia; order Afrosoricida; family Tenrecidae; genus Echinops; species Echinops telfairi. The sequence goes on along the minus strand of NW_022104341.1, from coordinate 32,235,003 downwards.
GTAACTGCTGAGGAGAAATAGTCGCTTCTCCCCATTCAGCTTACGTGCTGGGTGGGATGAGCTCCTTGGAAATTTGCAAGCCTCCGGTGAGGGAAGGTCTGGAATCGGCTGACTGAGCTTGCTTAGAGTCAGTAGGCAGTCATGGGTGCTTCGGTCCTAGATTTGTACTGCCTCGGCCACTGAATATCTGGCTCTCTGGGACTCTGTGGTCTTATCAAAACCGAGGTCCTAGGAATGTCTCATTGTTGGGGTCAAGCACTAAGTGCCCAGGGACTGGAAGAATACCCGGAATGGAGAAACATACACGAAACACTATTAAAATGCAATCAATCTTCCTCTGGTGCTATTCTGGCAGGAGCACCATGCTGCGGAATGTGATGGCTGTAGCGGTTCACTCTGGGCCAACCAATATGAGCAGCCTGCCTCTGCTTGCAACTGAGGAGGGTGGACTGTTTCTGGGGACAGGAACTTTGGGTGACCTCAAAGGAACAATGCGTGCGGCTTGGTCTAGGACACCATGAGAACGTTCTCTGTTATGTTTATAAATTTACGAAGTTCTGTTCACAGTTATATAAGCCCTATGTGGCGCTATAGTTAATGGAGTTCTGGAAGTTAGGAAATTAATGATGCTGGCTTTCTCCCGATACTGGTCTTTACCTTACAAGGGTTGAGCTCAGTGTTCATTTTCTGTTGTGACATGGGGTGAAATCTGGTTGGCACCAGTCACAGGTCAAGTCGATCTGCTATTTCAGGAAACTAATAGCAATTAAACTGTTATACCACCATAGGAAAGTCATTTCAAAGAAGGGATGGTAATGAGTGGTTGAAATTTGTGGTCAAATTAAAAAGCAGAGCAATATCATATCCTAAAAATAGCTCTAATAATAATTTTTGTCTCCATAGTTTATATTTTTCTGTTTTAAAATGTTTTTTCATGCATCAATATGTATACCAAATGCCATTTTGAAAAATGTCCACAATACTACCACTTCTTCCCACAGCTGCTACCTGCTTGCCTATTTAGGTAGAGCTCACCAGTTGTTCTCAGTGCCTGACTCTTCACTGTGTAATAATGGCAATGGTGTAAAATTAAGTGCTTTTCATATTTATATCAGTTTCTCTCTACACCATGATGCATGTGCACAGTTTGTAAGTGCTGCTTTGCACATAGTAGGTACTTGGTATGTGTTGAATAAATAAGTAGAACAAATCTGTACAACCATATGTGGATAAATGATAACTCTTTCCCTGGAGTCTAACCTGAAGATTCAAGTTAATATATAATTAAAGACAATTACTGGGGTTGCACCTAATGAATTGTTTCTACAAATGCCATTTTATTTTCTCTTAAGAGATCACACAGGGAACGTGATGGCCAAAGAAATACTTGGATCAGTAAACTGTTTGGAAAAGACTGTAAAAATTTTAATGTCAGTAGATGAATAAAACATGATAAAAAGTAATAAATGACTGTAGCCACATACTTATACAAAAAGTATTTCATTTCATAAACACATTGTGAGGGAAACAATACGATTGTAATATTCACATAAATTCATGCCAATAATATGTTCATTTCTTTACTTTTCTCAGGGGACAAAGTATTCATCCAAATCACTTGTTGGGGTATTTTAAATATTGAAGTGTGATAATATTTAAAATATTTACATTGTTTATTAATACTTTTCAGAAGTTTTGTTTTAAGAATTTAGATCTTTTGATACTATTTTCTACCTAGATGGTTTAGCTCCAGGCAAATTTCTCAGAAAAACTAAGTGAAATAAACCTTTTTATGAGACATACAAGACTGGTTACAAGATGAATAAAACTCATAAAAAGAAAATAAAACAACCAAATATCAAATTGAACAAGATAAGAATTATGATGTTATTTCACCTTTTATCATCTTAGATATGAAAATTTAAAAATCCTCCAATTTTTCTTTGAAAGAAAATTAAACATATAAAATGTCAACAAAGCTTCTCTTAAATTTTTAACAGACTCATAAAAAAGTAAACTGCAAAAAATCCTTGAGAAACATTTTGCATATGGTTATCATAAGGTTGTTTCACTTCCGGGAAACTCAGAATAGTACTGCGCATGTTCTGTACGGCACAGCACAGGAAGCACGCCAATGGGAAGATCGCAGGTTGCAGAATTCTTCTATCAAGAGTAGCGTGCTCTGTTTCTTGAGAATTTCCTTAGACTTTCAAGCCATAAGTTTTGTGGAACCCAACAAAATACCTTAAAAATATTTGTGTTGTTTTTCATAACATTCATGTCTCAGTTCTTCTGGGAGCAGATCTATGGTTAACTTCTCTGGTCTATTGGGATAGTTGTTGGTATGCGTACTTCTTTTATTAGGGACGAACAGTGCTAATACCAGGATAAACAACATGGGTGTATCCTGGTTCAAATGCAGAATCAATTAAACAAGATGGAACACAATCAACGGCCAAAATCAAAAGTAAGGGAATGAAGATGTGTCATGTTTTCTGATAAACCTTCAATTACCTGTTGCTTTATTAGCCCACTCCTCAAAAGCTCCTTGAGAAAAAACTCTCCACTTTGCTGAGCAGAGCAGTGAATGAGATAAATGACTAGTCTAACAGAACAACTGGAGGACCAAAAAAAAAAAAAATCACCTTTTTCAATCTCACACCCACTGTCATCCAGTCAATATTGACTCATAGTGACCCCCTGAGGGCTTCCAAGACTGCACCTGTTTACAGGAGCAGAAAGCCCAGTCTTTCTCCCTCCGAGCTGCTGGTGGTATCAAACTGCTGACCATGTGGATCACATCCCAATGTCTATTACACCACCGGGGCTCCATTTTTTTTTTTCAGTCTGGGAAATGCTAAATTAACCACCTTTTTTTCGCTCCAATCATACAAAACATCCAGAACTCAATGCTCAGATTTAAATATATTTCTCTTATGAATATCTTGACTCTATTTTGCCATTTTTGTAATTTATGTCGTATAACTGAAATGGAGATCATGTATTCTGTAAGGGACTGGTACCTCCTGGCATGCCCAAAGTCTGTGAGATGAAGCTTTACCAACTTTGCCTCCAAGGAGCACCCCGGCTGGACATCTAAGGGCAGTCCAAGGTATGTTCAATGAATCCTCTCACCAGCACCGTAATTCAAATGTATCCATTCCTCTTCAGTCTTCCTAATTCAATGTCAAGCTTTCGCATGCATATGAGGTAGTTGAAAATGTCATGGCTTGGGTCAGGAAATCGTTAGTGTTCAAAGTGACCTGCTTGCTTTTCAACACTTTAAAGAGGTCTTGTGCAGCGCATTTACCCAATGCAATGTGTCCTTTAATCTCTTGACTGCTGCTTCCATGAGCATTGATTGTGGATCCAAGCAAGACGAAATCCTTGACAACTTCAAACAAATTAGCCTATTTATTTGGAAAGTCTTATGTTTACAAATAATGACAAGAATTCCCCCCTGTAAGCAGTTATGTTCCTTATGGAAGTCCAACTGAGGGCTATTTATTTGTGGAGAAAGCCTGGACCTTGCTTTGAAATGATGTTTGTGTGCTTGCTTTATCCTTGCCCAACCATCCGTTCAAGTTGTTTCAGCTTGTTCTTCATTGCCAGTGAATTGTAATGAACCCAGCACATCACAAGCTCTTGGATGGTCCAAGTTCAAGAGGGTAGTCTGTTCAGAGTTCTGAGGGTAGCTGGTGAGAGAACTTAAATTGTTTATTCTCAGATGTGGGATACATCCAATTGGGGAAGTAAGGTAAATGGTAAGCCAAAGAAATAATGTATTTGGTGAAGATTATGGTAAAGAAAAGGAGTGGAGGTGAAGGGTGGAGAAATCTCAACATAAACTCTTTGGTTAAACAGGCCTTGACTGTTCTGATTGGCCCAGCTGTATGGCTAATGATGCACATTCATGCTCTATGAACATTGTTCACAGATATAGCACACTATCTATATTGTACATGCAGTCAATTATAATGCCTTTCACATGTGAATTTGTGAGTTATAAATAATTTATTTCCCATTAATTGAGCTCTTTAAACCAATCATGGAAGGGGGAACAGCTGTTTCGTACCTTAGAGATATGTACTTTGCATCTTGGTCATTCTTCTTTGATCAGACACTATTAGAAAGCTCATTTTTAGTGGGAAAACTGTTTTTAACGTTTTATCGATCAGAAAGCAAACATGAAACAAATTAGCATCTCCTCTATTTCCCTCAATACCCAGAGAAAATGAAAACAGAAGAACCAGAAAAGTAATTATTTTAAAATCTGGTTCAGATTTGGTAATTGACATCTTCTTTGCATTTTTATTTATCATTTTAAGGGAAGCTGTCTTCAGGAGTTCTCTGGCCAATAGCATGTAAAAAGGTAATCCTCAAAAATGCCTTTGGCAATGAGTTAATGGTATGATTCAGTCTGGGATCTTTGAACCTTTCAGAAATATTCAAGATTCATGATGTTGCACCATTGTTCAGATGGGAATTTATATGTATATTTTGCAAAATCAAGATATTAAAAGGCAAGTTATTCGACTTTGGGATCCTGCCCTCGAAAAGTAAACTCAATGAGTTGGAACTTCCTTTAGCACGCAGCTCAATGATTTAGAGCTTAAGGGAAATAAAAGAAGGTAACGCAAACCTAAGATGAGATGCATAAAGGACAGCTCAGATTGGATAAACACAATGTAAAACCTCCCAACACACATGGTAAGCATCAGCAATTATTAGGCTGCATATCCACCCACCACCATTGAATTGATTTTGATGTATAATTAACCTATTTAGGCTCTGGAGATTTAAAATTTTTTATGGGAGTAGATTTTGTTAGGGACTATCTGCTTGGTTCTTTGGCACATGACAACTGTAGGCACAGAGGAAGAAATGTTGCCCAGTCCTGCACCACTCTCACAGTTGTTCCTGTGCCTGAGCCCATTGTGCCATCCTTTGTTACTCCATCTCCTTGACGGCCTTCCTTTTCGCTGCCCCTCCCCTTTACCAGGCATGATGTCCTTCTCCAAATATTGGTTTCTCCTGAAAGTATGCCAAAATTTGTAAGCCAAAGGGTTGCCATCTTTGCCTAGCTATATTTCTTCCAAGACCGATCTATTCGACTTTTTGAAGTTCATGGTATTTTCAATATTTTTCTCCAGCATCATATTTCAAAGGCATCAATTCTTCGTCTGTCTTCTTTATTCAATGACCCACTTTTACATGTGTCTGCAGGTGAGAATACCATGGCTTAGATTAGGTGCACCTTAGTCCTCAAAGCAACCTCCTTGCCTTTCAGTACTCTAAAGAGTTCTTGTACAGCTGATTTATCTAATGCAACACATCATTTGAGCTCTTGACTGCTGCTTCCATGAATATTGCTTGAGGATTTAAGCCGGACAAAATTTTTGACAGCTTCATTTTTTTGCTCCATTTATCATGATGTTACCTATTAGTCTAGTTGTGAGGATTTGGTCTTCTTTACATTGAGTTGTAATCCATACTGCAGGCTGCAATTCTTGATCTTCATATGAAAGTGTTCTACTTTCAGTAAGCTGGATTGTGTCCTCTGCATATTGTAGGTTGTTAATAGGCCTTCTTCCAGTCCTGATGCCACATTCCTCATATAGCTTCTCTGCTTAGCATACAAATTACAGAGTATGGTGAAAGGACACAACCCCACCACACACGTTTATGACTTTTCAACGAGACAATGAAAATCTTTGAACAACGTAATAACAATTATTTACCTTCTTAAAATAATAACAATAGTTTATTTTCTTGGCATTGTGTATAATTATCTATAGAAAGAGGTTTCAAAAAGTCCATGGGAAAATGCCATATGTTTTAAATTCCATTTTTTCACACACTTTTTGAAGCCCCCTCTTATGCATGTACACACATTTACATATACACACATACATACATATTCAAACAAACAAGTTGCAGTGTGATGTTATAATTGCCTTCGGGCTTTGTATAGCAACCTCATGGAAAAGATCATGCCCTCCCATGAAATTCTAGAATATTAATTGTCTGGTGTTCCCCTGACTTTGTGCCCACAATTAGTAATTGCTTCCATTAGTGTTATTTGTGTGTATGACTTGTTGCCACAGTAAACAATAAACTCTCAGAAGGCCTCTTTCTGAAAGCCTTCACCGATTTTAGACTGAAACCACAGAGTAGCAATTAATAACATGTGATACATGAATAAATGAATGCAGGTGATTTCTCCTTCTAAGGCCTGACAGATTAGCCTTGTAATTTCTGTAGAAGGCATTTAGTTTTAGGATAATTCACTAAGATTTTTAAATTAATAGTAGCCAATACAAGTATAGCCACACTGGAGAGAGGTCTAGTATAACTAAAATTATCAAGCCAAATGTGAAGCACTCCCAGCCTATAGGTAGACTCATGCTCATTTATTTTTCAGTCTACTTCTATCCAAAATTTGAAACTTGTACATCCCCAAACAAAGGAAATGCTAAATGGAATAAAGGTATTCTTATATAATTAAACACCTTACACCAATTAACAATACTCTTTGGAGAAAATGTTATTGATGTAGGGAAAGGTTTATGCTATGCTCTGTGGAGAATATCGAGCAAAATATAAAACTGAATATATAGGTCTTTTTCCAATGTTGATATAAAGGTGACATCAGAGAAGAAAAGGAAGGTAAAGGGAGGATGTAGTGGACTGAAGTCACTATGTGGGAGCATTTCCAAACTCCAAACTCTGTATCATCAAGTCCATGCCGACACGCTGTGGCCGAATCGGCCAAGGTAGAATCACCCCTGTGAGTTTCTAAGACTGTAACTCTTTAGGGGAGTAGAAAACTCCAACTTTCTCCGATAGGGCGGCAGGTGGTTTAGAACTGATGACCTTGCAATTTTCAGCTCAACACAAACCATTATGCCACCAGGACTCCTAGCAGCATTGGTGTGAGTCTTCTTCTTCTGTATGTTTTTATGATTTCTAAAATTCCTAAAGAAGTTTATAAAAGCCTATAATGAAAAAATTATAAACTTGTGGAGTAGAAGGAAAATTGAATGAAAGAAAAGAGGGATGTGTGTGTGTGTGTTACATTAGGGAAACTCCAAAGTAGCTAAGATTGAAAATCTCAAGATCATGGCAGTAAAGATATTCTAGATGAACTGCAAATACTGAATTTTTTTAACTTTCCCCCTCAAACTTTAGTTAGTCATATGTCCACATGCATATTTTATCATTTGAAATGGGAGTCTAATTTTTATTTTTAACACAAGAGCTGTTAGTAAAGCTTACAAATGGCCTCCTACAAGAGATTATATTTTACAAATCTGAAATGCTACATATCGTATTCTTTCTTCCATTTCCCTTCTTCAGCAGCTACTTTCTCCCTCCTTCCTTCCAATCCTTCCTTCTTTCTATTATTATTGAATAGGCACTGTACAGAGGTGATGTGCTGGGGGCAAGGAGTACAGTATAAATGTGGCATGGTCCTTTCCCAAAAGGAGTTTAAAGCCTGGTGAGAAGCAGGCTCCTTCAGAGAAATAGATACATACAGAAACACACAGGCTTTCAGTGAACTGTGAAGAACCCTCTAGCAGGGTGGGTGAACGTAAGAAGCTTTGACAATGCAGGAAGCAGGTAAAGGAAGTTGAATCCAGAGAAGCCATCCAGAAGTGGCATTTGAACGAAGCCTTTGAATTATCCAGGGGAGAGGCAATCAGGTGGGAAGTGTTCCAGAAGACGTGCACATATATTCTAAGACCTGGTTGGGGAAAGAAGGAATCGATAGGAAGGGAGAGAGGGAGGCAGATAGACAGACAAAGAGAAAAGCCAAAGGCAGATTGAAGACAAAGAATAGAGAAAGTGAGAGTGTTTGAGAAACAGAAAGGAGATGGACCAAATGACAGGGAGTGAAGGAGCCAGACACCCAGGAACAAGGGGACCAGTGGCGGTCATGTCTGACTGGGTGCCGACTCTCCAAGGCAGCGAGAATCAAAATGTTCTGATCGTGTCAGGTCTGTGTCACGTTAGGATTGACACCTCAGTGAACAAGGTACCAATGATGAGTTTGGTTTCAGAAATATCACACTCAATCCACTGTGGAGAAAGAATGATTTTGGGGGGAACCTTAATGATTATTTCCCTTTTTGTTTCAACTGGAGGAAACATATTCAGGGTTCTAGGCTACCCTGATCTTCCGGCTTCCAGTTGAAACCAGTCATTTCTTCCTCCCTGTCTCTGCAATGTGGGCATCAGATGTGACCCAGCTCTGGTGATGGAATGAGTAAGCATTAGGCCATCACCGGGAAGATTAACAGTTGGCACCACCAGCAGTTTCAGGGGAGAAAGATGAGGCTTCCTCTCCCATACGGAGTTGCAGTCTCGAAAACCTCACAGGGGCAGTTCTACCCCATCCAATATGGTTGTTAAGAGTCGGCATAAATGTGACGGCATTGAGTTTGAGGTGGAGGTTCTTTGTGTAGCACGATGTCCCACAGGAGAGAGGGCTCAGGCAGCACAGACTACATCCCCGCTCCACCATTTACTTCCTATGTGCCCTTGGATCCGTTTTGAAAACTCACAAAAACTCAGTTTTTTCATCAGAACCAAACAAACAAATGATCACATAAGGTTTAGTGAGAGTTATGTGAAAAATCCCTATAATAAGCTTGCCCAGTGGTGGATGCTCAATTGTCCCTTGTGCTCTCTTCTTTCTCCAATTTATTCATATCCACTGTGTCGCTAGGGCATCAGGTAAACTGTATAGAATAAGCACTGAAGGCACTGTTGTTAAATGAATGAATGCTCAATGGACTAAAGTCTCCCAAGTCAAATATTGATTCACTAATTTTGAGCAAATATGCACCTGACGTTGCCAACATTCTCTACACCCAGGGCATGTTGATGTACCTCCCCCATCTGGAAGTAGTGGTAGAGATAGTCCTCAGCTTTAGACAGCCTTAGAAATTGTCTTGGTTTCAGAGACTGACCTTACTCAAGGTCATGTCCATTTTCCAGGACAGCCTACCTCCAATGACCATCACCCCACGCCTCTGACAGTCCCCTGATTCCAGAGCTACCCATGGTCTAGGCAGTGGCCTTGTTTGAGGCTGGACTGCAGCCCAAGTTCTTTCTCTGCTCAATTCCACTTCCTCCCTTCCCTTCCAAAGTGTCCATCCCATAGAAACTTCTTGTTCCCTAATTTCATCTCAGAGTTTACTCTCTGGACAGACAAACTTGTGACATCTCTGAAGTCAGATTGTCAACATGTTCCCTTTTAAATTTTATCAAAATGCCTTTCAAAAGTCTTAGAATGCTGTGCATATTTTTAAATGATTGGCTATGCTTGTTAAACCGCTTGTAATGAAGGAACATGACTAAGAATGTTTCATGGTGTGCTCTCATGAAATAGCAATTTTTCTGTGAGTCCCCCAACTTCCTAGTTCCCCAGGGACAAATAAAACTTTCCTAGTTGGAGTTGGAGGTAGACAGACTCCAAGGGAACAGTTTTCTTCTATATTTTAAAATAGTACAATTTATAACTTGAAATTAAAAACAACATAAATTAGTAATTCAATCTCAGCTTTCCAATTTAATGAACTAGCGGTTTTATTGCATTATTGTTTTGTTCCACTGGACCAATCTTCTGGTATATGACTAGGAAGTTCTTCTTTATTAATAAATCAGTATATAAAAAAATTAAAGGTGTCCTCTGTGCAATTATGTTGATGTCTCATAGGAGTGCAAATTCAATAATTTAAAATATTATTTTCTTAGTCTATGCACAACCACTGTAGATCAGAATGTGAAATTTGTGTCTTTTGTAGTTTAAACTTCTTTTAAGTGCAGGGCAGGGAAGCAGTTGCTCCCTAGGGGTGAGTGAGAAGCACTTACCAGGAAAATTGTTATTGGATTACAGTTCTAGATGCATAAAGTGCAAGTAAAAGATAGATTTTTGACATCTAAAGAGTGACCAACAATCAGGAATGTGTAACGCCTATATGTGATTCAAATTCAATGCATGGCTGCTGGCCTACTGAAAATTGAAATGAAACAAGGGCTCTAAGGTCCAGTTGATTCACTACTATTTCAAATACCTTCTCCATGGTAATGGAGGCTACACACAGATAAAAACAAAATTCCTATTATAGTGTTTTAAAAACCTTGCAGACTTGGTAAAGGCATTTCCCCGAAGCTTATCCTTGTTTAGACATCATGGCCTCTTTAAGAGATTTTATTTGCCACCAAAGAAAGGAGGTTCTTACATGGAATGTCACTGCGATATGCAGATTAGAATTTCCCCAATGCTTTCTTCTCCATGCATCTGTTCAGCTAGCCACGCTTCTTGTCATCTGTGGCCTTCATCTTTGCTCTCACCAACTCTTGTTTATATTCTATCTCTTCTCCATTCAGACCCCGTCAGCTTGAATATACTTCCAACACACTTTCAGACAGGCAGTAAGCTCCACGAGGGCAGGATTCTGTCTGTCGTGCTGGCAGCTATACTTCAGCACTGGAGTTGGTGCAGAGCAGAGATCTGTGCACTAAATAACTATCTGTTGGGAGAACGTGTGGCTTCTTACCTGCATTTGAGAGAACGCAACCGTATAAAGTTGAGATTAAAAAAAGGTCTTCGTCTTCAGGGGATGGGTGAATCAGAAATTTGTCTCACAGGGAGACGATAGAGAAGCTTTGCTCTAGACAGAGGGACAGCATGATGGTTAGTTCACATACTATTCTCTTTGTTGAAAAAATTCAAACTCAAAAATTATTTTTAAAAGGAATATTGGTTTGGAAGTTCCAGATTGACCACGGTCACTATTTCTTATTGAGAAAAAGCAACTTGATTTCATAGACATGGATAAAAAATGTACAAAATATACACAGTATTTTGGATATATTCTTAATAGTGGTGAATTTAAAGGAAATAAATACTTCAGTGAAAAGACAATGAATTAAAGATGTTCTCTTTAAGTCCACTCATATGCTACTTTCAATTAACATATCTAAGCTTTAAGACACAGAGATGTAAAAATACAATGATAAACGCGAGCAAATAGTAACAAAAAGTTGGTGTCTCAATACTAAAATAATTCAAAATAGTCTTCAGTATAAGGTATTACTAGGGACTAGATAATCTAAATAGAATATAAATTACATAATACTACATAATTTTAATATTTGGTATATTTGATAAAACCAGAAACTACAATACGAAATGGACAAGTTTGCCTTCATTTGAGATATTTTCATGTACTGATCTCTGTAATTGCTTGATTACTCAGACGAAAATGAATGAGAATGTAGATTTAAAGCCACAGTTAGTAACCTTGCCAAAAGCAACATGAACTGTTGTGGTTGTAAGATGCCGTCAAGGATGCTGCACGGAGTAGACTGAAGCATGGCGCAGCCCTGCACCAGGTCCTAGTCCCTTACAGTGTCTGAGCCCAACGTTGCAGCCACTGTGTCAACCCCTCGCATGGAGGGGCTTTGCTTTGGCTGACTCTTTGCCAGCCATGCGGTCCTTCTCCTGGGCTTATCCCTAATGATAACATGTCCACAATGTGTGAGGTGAAATGTCACCATTCTCACCCTGGTGGTAATTCTCCCAAGACAATTGTTTGTTGTGTCATATGTAATAGTCTTCACTAACATCGTGGTCCAGGGCGGCAGCTCTTCTGTCTTCCTTGTCCGTAGTTCCATTTCTGCGTGCGCGGGAGGCAACGCCGAGTCTGAGGACTTGGGTCCCGCGGACCTTCTCCCTCAGAGTGACGTCTTTCCATCACTTTAAAGAGATGCGTTGCAGAAAATTTGGCTCATGAGATGTGGTGTTTGATTTCGTGACAGCTGCTTCCTTGGGAAATATTGCAGATTCTAGTCAAATGAAATCCTGGAAACTTAACCTTGTCTCCCTTTCTCACAGTGTTGTTTATTGGTCTAGTTATGAGACCTCTGTTTTCTTTATGTTAAGATTTGATTTCTATTTAAGTGTGTAGTCTTGGATTTTCATCTGTTACTGCTTTAAGTAAGGCTATTTCATCTGCATATCGAGTTGTTAATGAGTCTTCCTCCAATCCTGATTCTGCATTATTCTTTATATTGTCAGACTTCTCAGATTGTGTGTTGTGTGCAGTACACAGATTGAGTAGGTATGGTAAAAGGTTACAATCCTTATGCATGTTTTTTTCCTGATTTTAAACCCGACGTTATCTCCTCGCTCTGTTCGAACCCCTGCCTCTTGGTCTATGTAGTGGTTCAGCACGAGACTAATGAAGCATTCTGGAATTCTTTGCAATGTATCCCCACAGCCAAATACCTTTGAATGGTCGATAAAAACAAGAAAATATTTTTCTGTTATTCTCTGCATTTGTCACGATCTAACTGATGTAAGCGAAGTTATTCCTTAGTCTCTGTCCTCTTGTGAATTTAACTGGAATATCTGGCAGATCTGTTCATGGTCTGCTGCAACCGTGTTTGGATTATGTTCAGAAAAATCTTATTTGCATGTATTAATAATGTTTTATGATTTCTGCACTCTGAAGGATTATCTATCTTTCTTTGAAATGTGCACAAATATGGACCACTTCCTGTTGGTTGGCCAGATAAGTATCTTTTTAATTTCTTGGCATAAACATGTAAGTACCCGCAGCACAGTATCTATAGTTTCCATATATTATTTGGTCACCTTTCTTTGGAAGAGAGATCTCTTCCAGATGATTGCCCAATTAGTTGTCTTGCAAATTTATTGGTGTAGACTAGCAAGGGTTTCAGCTTGTTGAAACATTTTAATTTGCATTGCATCAATTCCTGGAGCCTTGTTGTTGTTTTGTTTTGTTTTTGCCAATGTCTTCAATAGTCTTTCTATCTTATCTTTGAAATCACCTTTTGTTTTCTTGATATGTTATGTTCTTGATATCATCCCGCAACTCCCACAACTCACCTAGTTTTCAATGTATTAAATATTTCTTCTTTCTATGCCATGGGCCCTTGGCGGTATGTTACCTCCTAATACAGTTGAGCGTTGATATTGTTTGGGGTATAATTCTATGTATTCTTTTCATCTTCTGTTGATGCTTCATTCATTATTTAATATCTTGCCCATAAAATCTTTCTATAGTGCAACTCTAAGCTTGAGTTTATCTTATTTTATTTCAGTTTGAGAAATACTGAGGGTATTCTTCTGTTTTAGTGTTCTAACTCCAGGGGTTTGCACAATTTATTTAATACTATTTGGGGGAACCATCCTTTTTAATTTTCTGTTCAGACCATTTACTTCATAATTCATTTAACATAATTATTTTCTATTTTACTACAAAACACAAGAGCATGTTTCAGATTCTCTTCTGACACCCATTTTGGTCTTTCTTATCTTTTAAATCACCTTTTGCTTTCATTACATATTATATCCTTGATGTCATCCCATGACTTGTCTATTTTTCAATACATTAAATTTATTCAGGTAACACATCATTCCATGAGCCTTCCCCACATCTAACAGAGTTCAAGGACACACACAAGTTAACTGAGATGGGGAAAACAAGAAATCTGTCTCTGGTATAGCAGAACTAAACAACTAAGACAAAACCCAATTGTTAAAATGGACAAATGTCTCACCAAAATTTTATAGAAGAAGCACGTGTAATATAGAAAATATATTTAATTCTATCAACTATCGAATACATGAAAATTAAAGCCTGTTTTCGATACTCTTTCCCATCAACCACATTTCCCCTCCGGCAGATGCACTTTGGCTGGTAGAGGCATCAGTTTATGTAACAATGTAGAAAAAGAAGCTGACATGATGGCAGCAAATGTACAATGCACTTGACACAATGGGTGGATGTATGGATTGTGATAAGAGCTATAAGAGCCCCCAATAAAATTATTTGAAAAAAAGAAAAGCAAGTTGTCATTATCTTGGAAAGTAATTCAATTCCATGGCAATAATTCTCAAAATGTTGTCTGAGAATCTTTTTAGGAGGTCTGAAAGGTCCTCTCATTCACAATTACTGAATTTGTATGAAATTGATCTTGTTCAAATACTTATCCCAAACAACAAATAAATGAATGATGAGCTGGTATAAGAATGAAGTTACCTTCTGTTACCTGATATTAAAAAATATTTACAGAATTCCAACTTTAAAAAGCCATTGTTTTTATTACTTAATTTTCTTTCATAAAGTTTTTAAGGAAAATATATTATTGATATTAACTTGCAACGTTTGTGGATCAAGCACTTTTAAATATGAGTTTTAATGTCTAATAGTGTACAAATTCAGAAAATAATAAACATTTAAAAAATCTCTTTGAGGTCCCAAAGAATCAATTTTTAAGAGCAAAAATATGTTATGAAACCTGAAAGTTTGAGAACTACTGCATTAGCAATTCTTATAAGTGTAAATTAGGCACATGTAAAAATTAAAACCATAAACCTGGAAAACCCTCAAAGCCCATAAATAAATGAACAAGTAAACTGTGGTATATTCATACGTAGAGGAATAGGTAGAAGTAAACGTATGAACGGTATTCATAGGTACTAACATAAACTTCACAAGCATGATATGATAAGTGAAGCAAATCTTGCACATAATATGAATTCCTCTCTCAAGGAGACAATGAGACCTTTCATCACTGAGTGAGCGCCAAGCCCTGGCAAGCCTCTGTGCCTGAGAGTTCAACTGCGCTCCCAGGGCTTCTCCAGAGTTAATGCTTTAGAGGAGAGGACCAGACCTCTTTTCAAGATGCCTCCGGGTGGACTTGAACCCGCAACCTTTTAATTGGCGGATGAGTGTCTTAACAATTTGTCCCACCCAGACACTCCAAACAATGCAATGCAATCTTAAAATTTTATTGTATCATATACTATTTGCTGAGAAATACGTATAAGAAAATTAGGGGAATCAAAACCATAAAATCGAGGACAGTGGTTTCTTTTAGGGGAAGGGAAGGACGTACAGAGAGCTTATAAAATGTGTTCTATTTCTTGTGTGGTGTGATATCCGAGTGCTAATTTTATTTTATTCTTTAGGCCATACACATCTTGTTAAAATATTCTTATGTGTGTAATATTCAAGTTGGAACATTTTTACAAGGAAACAAACGACATTTGGATAAAGGAACAGAAAAAGAGAGGGAGCGGGACAAACTGAGGATGGAAGGAAATATTCCTTGACCTTTAGTAGGGCTAAATAAATCTATTACATACACCTCCTGCAGTGCTAGCAACATTTCTGTGCTGAGAACAGATAACCTTTTGGGAACAGATATCACCTGTTTAGCCCTATATGTCCCAAAGTGCCATTCAGACATCTATTTTAGAGCTCTTTCAGATAAAGAGACACATTTGTGATGAAAGAGACCCGAGCACTGAGCAGATTCTTTCTAGGGTTGCCCCAATCCCATGCACAATTTTTAGAGCTACGTGGGTTATTGGGCTCAGAAGAAACTGCCTCCAAAAGATTTGGAATTTTCTTTTGAAATATGGGGGTCTCTTCACTAGGAGAACTTGCTTCACCTTCCACTCATTTGACTCATTTCATGATGCAAACGCATCAACCTTTTACACAGACACACAGAGCTGCCACCAGCTCCTGAAGTACAGGTGACTCGGTCCTGATGCTCTCTACAGGGATATGCAGGATGGAGACAAGGGCGAAGTCTGACTGCAGGACCTTTCTTTAGTGCCTAATTGGAACAAGTACGTTTTTTCCACCACCCTATAGATGGCTGCTTTGTACTCTTATAATTATATAATTAGCAACTCTGGCACCTATTTTGCCACTTTTTAATTGTGTCGCTAAATACAATTGGGAAAACAAAGAGATACACCTAGGAAAACGAGAATGAGAAAATGAGGAAAAAAAGTTTAAACATTTTGAACTACTTAGACTTAAAATGCTGGCACCAGCAAATATTCTTAACATTAGTAACTTCAAGGACTAACAGTGCTTCAGACATAACACTTCCTGTTACATTGGCAACATTCTGTAAGTTAGGAAGCAAAGAATTAGTGAAATGTTAGGCCCTTTCAGAGTCTCTGTGTAGTATCAGCAGTGTCAGCTTACTGTCTAATCGAGCTTTCTAAACACCCAACATACCTATCGCGGAATAGTTTACTGAAGACTAGATGTAGCTGACTACCCACACTGAAAGTTAACTATGTCTTATGGGTTCACCGTGAACGATGAGGGTTCTTTTCTCTATCTGTTTTTAAACATCCCATGCTTTGGGTTTTCATGGTTTTTGCCTTCCTTACCCTAGGAGAGAGTCGGGAGTTCTTTGTCCTGTGCCACTGTTTTCCAGGGCCTGTTTGAAGAAGGGACGATTGAATCCACGACACAGATTCCTCCAGGCTACAGGAAACTGATGTGTTTGAAGTGTCATGCTGGCAAAGAATATTGAATATCCCATGAACTGCCAAAAGGACAAACGCATCAGTCGTAGAAGAAATACAGAATATGCTCCTGAGAAGAATGCTCCTTACAAAAGAGGATGAAGAGACTTTGACTCACTCACTTTGGGCATGTCATCGGGGAAAGACCAATCGCTAGGAAAGGGCATAATGTTTGGTAAAGCAAGGGGTCAGCAAAAAATGAAGAAAACACTCAACAAGATGGATTGACACAATGAGTTCAGACATACCAAGGATATGAAGATGGCACAAATTCAGGCAGTATTTCATTCTGTTGCAGAAAAGGTTACTGAGAATCAAAGCTGGCTCTGCGGCAGTAGACAAGAGAACCATCAGCAGTAAAGAGAAGTCGTGCTTTCCAGCGGTATTTCTGATGGAAGGGGTGCCTAGCTTGTTGAAGAAGGGGCAGGATCATGCAGAGCAGAGTCATTGAAAGTCATGGAGAAGTACTTAGTCCCTGGGTGGGAAAAAAGGAGCTAAATGCCCAGAGCAAAAGGTGTGTTAGCAACAAATTTGGATAGACGGTCTACAGCTCAGTAGTGATTAAAGAACTGAACACAAGGGAGATGTCGGACAGGGCAAGATATTACAAAATAACAATTTATAAACTATCAAGGGCTCATGAGGGAGGGGGGTGCGGGGAGGGAGGGGAAAAATGAGGACCTAATGCCGGGGGTTTAAGTGGAGAGAAAATGTTTTGAGAATGATGTACAAATGCGCTTTACACAATTGATGTGTGTATGGATTGTGATAAGAGTTGTATGAGCCCCTAATAAAATGATTTAAAAGAAAAAGAACTGAACACAAAAGGATAAATACCATTCCACAATTTTGTGGATTGATTTTTTACCCTTAGATGACTAACTCAAAGACAAGAAAATGTGTTCTTTTGGTGGTAGGTGTCCTTGAGTAGGTTCCAACTCAGAGCAAGCCTATGTACAGCAGAATGAAGTGCTGTCTGGTCCTCCACCAGCCTCAGACTTCCTCCTCTGCTTGAGCCCATTGTCGCAGCCACTGTGTCCATCCATCTTGTCATGAGCCTTCCTCTTTATCACTGCCCCTCCACTTTACAAAGCATGATGTCCTTCCCCGGGGACTGGTCTCTCTTGACCACATATCCAAAATACGCAAGACAATGTCTCACCATCCTTGCCTCTAAGGAGCATTCAGGTTCTACCTCTTCCAAGATAGATTTGTTTATTCTTGCCAGACCATAGTAGTTTCAATACTCTTTGCCAGCATCATAATAAAAATACATCCATTCTTGTCCAAGTCTTCCTTATGCCATGCCCACCTTTCACATGCATATGAAGTGGACTGAGAAAAGCATGGCTTGTGTCTGCCCCATCTTAGTCATCAAAGAAACCCCAATGCTTTTCAACATTTTAAGGAGGTCCTGTGCAACAAACTTACCCAATACAATGTCCATTGATCTCCTGAATTCTGTTTCCATAGGCGCTGATTGTGAATCAAGTAAGACAAAATCCTTGACAGCTTCAATCTTTTCTCCATTTACCATGATGTTATCCATTGATCCAGTTGTGAGGAGTTTGGTTTCTTTACATTGAGCTCAATCCATACTGAAGGCTACAATTTTTGATCTTCATCAGCAAGTGCTTCAAGTCCTCCTCACATTCAGCAAGCAAGGCTGTGTCCTCTGCCTATCACATGTTTTCAATAAGACTTCCTCCAATTCTGATACCACACTTATTCATAGAAACCAGCTTCGCTGATGATTTGTTCAGTATCCAGATTGAATAGAAATGCTGACAGGATACTAACTGGCACAGTCCTTTCGGCTTTTAAACCATGCAATAGCCTCTTGTTCTATTTGCACAGCTGCCTTTTGATCCCCACATACAAGTTCCCCACGAACACAAGGAAGTGTTGTGAAATTCCTATTCTTCTCAATCCTATCCATGGTTTGTTATGGCCCGCACAGTCAAATGCCTTTGCATGGCATTCCCTGCTGCTGCTGAGCCCAGGTGGCAGAGTACTTACAAATTGAGCCTGGAGCTGCATGATTGGCAGCTCAAAACTACCAGCATCTCCATGGGAGAAAGACTGGACTTTCTATTCCCATAAGCAGTTCCAGTTCCAGAAACCCACAGGGGTCAATATTAGTCAACATTGACTTAATGGCAGAGAAACTACTGCTGGCCAAGATCCATCTGCTTTGGGTTAATAATATGCCTTGTTCTACATCCTCTTCTGAATCTTGCCTGACTCTCTGGCAGCTCCCTTTCAATGTACTGCTGCAAACATTGTTGGATGATCTTCAGCAAAATTTTACTTGTATACAATGTTAATGATGCTCTTCTTTAATTTGAGCTTATGGTTTGAGAATTTTAAATAATTGTAAGGTTTCAGTAAAATAACTGAGGCTGGATTTTCTATCAACTCTATTTAAGAAGTAGGGAGAGTATCAGAGGAGGGCAAAGAGTTAGCTTTAACCTGTTTTAAAAAAATCATGTTTCATAGCGCACAAATGAGTCTTCTAGAAATCAAATGGTCTGGAAATCAGGTAAGTTGAGAGCATTTCTTGTGCTAGAATGCAAAACATGCAAGCAGAGTGGTTAGGAAGACCGTCTATGACATGCAGCACGATCCTGGTCCTGTCTATCAATTCAATGTCTGTGAACCAAAGCTTTTTCCTATTTCAGTAGAGAGGGAAAGAGAGACATCCAGACAGAGATATAGATAACATGGGTAATCATATTATGGGGAACGTTCCATATCATGACTATAAGATGCTTATCTTGTTGCCTCTGTTTATTATAACCATCATCATTCTGAAGCTTAGATTTCATAATTGATGAAAGCAGGACTAAAAAAGTAGTTACTTTGATGCCTGGACTTCTAGAAATATTTAATATTTTACATATATGAAGAATAAAGTTATGGAAAATAAATATATAAATTAACATTCTCAAAGGTTATTTCAATTGCTTACATTTACTGATAATCCAAAATATTGACTAGAATTATGCTAATGTATCCCACCCATATAATCCCACCAAATTCTTTATGCAACCCTGAAAGGGGCCTTTTCTGCTCATGTTCACAGATAGTAATGAGTTAAGCATTGTCCAGAACATGATTACTTTATGTTCTTATGATTTTAAAAACAGTTCATTCTAAGCACTTTTTTTATTGACCAGAATAGTTAATATCTACCAAATAACAATTTCTAAATGTCTGACTCTGGATTGGGAACTTTACTTACATTATTCATTTGAATCCCATAGTAACTCAATCAATAAATGTTGTATCCTAAAACTATGGGTGCAAACAAAATTAAAACAGAGGGAGAGATTGTTACAAACAATTAAGGCTACCTAAAACTGAGATATAAGCTCTAGTGGCAACCTCTATCCAAAGACTGCTTTTGTTTTGCCCTGTAATTCACTCACTAATTCACTAGCAATTTTCGTCTTAGACATCTAACTCAAAGAAAAGAAAACATGTGTCTGCACAGAAGCTTGCATATTACTCACAATTTTAGCAATATTGAGCATAACAGGACTAAATTGGAAACAATCTAAATGTCCATCAACTGATCAATGGAGAAAAAAAAAAGTGTATATCTCTACAATGGGATACAAATCAGCAGCAAAAAGAAACTATAATATTAGGGTCATCAAAAGGTTTATGAAAAATACATATAATGATATAAACTATGCATGGGCCTCAAATTTTTCTTTGGTCTCCAAATAACTGTGTTATAATATGTTTGAAAGGATAAGACAACAGTTTTAAAAGAGCCCCTATTACAGCAACATGAATTCCATTGACAGAGAAATCAGCAGCTTGCAAATGAGCCTTTATTTTAAGATGGAGAAAGATAATGTTGCAGATGAAACCTGGAGCAGCCGAGCATATGCATCAATTTGCAGGAATAAAGTTAAACTTTCTCATGCCTCCAATGAAGAGGACCAACAATTAACAACAGCAACAACACTCAACATGATATCGTTGTTGTTAGGTGCCATCGAGTCAGATTCCACCCACAGCAGCCCTATGCACAACTGAGGGAAACATTGCACGGTCCTGTGCCACAGTCACAATTGCTCCTGTCTGAGTCCAGTGATGCAGCCACTGTGTCAATCCATCTCGGCCAGGGCCTTCCTTCGTCTCCACTCCTCCAATTTGCCAAACATGATGTCTTTCTCGAGGGACTAGTCTTTCCTGACGATGTGGCCAAAGGATGTAAAACGAAGTCTTCGCTCTGGCCTCACTTCTTCCAATAAAGATCTGTGTGTACTTTTAGCAGTGGATGTTATTTTCAACATTCTTCTCTTGCCCCACAATTAGAACGCATCTACTCTTCTGTGGTCTTCCTTATGCAGTGTTCACCTTTCACGTGTATATGATGCAATGGAGACCGCCATGGCTTGGTTCAGCACATCTTAGTTCTCAAAGTAACATTCCGGCTCCTCAATACCCTAAAGAGACCTGGTGCAGCAGACTTCCTCAATGCAATATGTGCTTTGATCTCTTGACTGTTTCTTCTGTGAGCAGGGATTGTGGAGCCAAGTAAGACAAAGTCCTTGACTATATCAACCTTTGTTCCATTGATCATGATGTTACTTATTGGTCCAGATGTGAGGATGCTGGTCTTCCTTACATTGACTGGTGATCCATACTGAAGGCTATAATCCTTGAACTTCATCAGCAAGTGCTTCAAGTCCTCCTCACTTTCAGCAAGCAAGGCTGGGTCATCTGCATACAGCAGGTTGATAATAAGCTTGCCTCTAATTCTGAGGCTGCACTCGTCATATAATTCAGCTTCTCTGATGATTTCCCAGCGTATAGATTGAATAAATATGATGATAGGATACAACGCTGACACCCACCTTTCCTGCTATTAAACTTTGCAGTATTCCCTTGTTCAATTCACACAACTACCTCTTGATCCATGCACAAGCTCAAATGAGAGTAATGAAATGTGCTGGAATTCCCATTCTTCTCAAAGTTATCCACAGTTTATTACGGTCCACATGGTGGAATATCTTTGCATAGTCAATGAGACATAAGTCTTTCTGAAATTTTCTACTTTGAGCTAAGATCCATATAATATCCCTTGTTTGATCCTTTTCTGAATCTGACCTGAACTTCTGGCAATTCCCTGTCAATGTGCTGTTGCCAATCTTTTTGGATGATCTTAAGTAAAATTCTACTTGTGTGTGATATCAATGATATTGTTCTATAGTTTGAGCATTCTTTTGAGTCACCTTTCTTTGGAATGGGTACAAATATGGATCTCTTACAGTCAGTTAGCCAATAGTTTTCTCCAAAATTTCCTGGTATAGACCAGTGAGTGCTTCCAGTGCTCCTTCAGCTTTCTTAAACATTTCAGTAAGAATTCCAAGAATTCCTAGAGCCTTGTTTTTAGCTAATGCATTCAGTTCAGTTTGAATGTCTTTCTTCAGCACCATTGCTAGTTACTCATATGTGCCCTCCTGAAATGGTGGACTGTGGACTAGTTCATTTTGGGACAGTGACTGTTTATTCTTTCCATCATCTGCATTAATTCAAAGTTTTACCTCTAGAATCTTTCAAAATTACAATATGAGACTTGACATTTTCTTG
The DNA here is from genome assembly GCF_000313985.2 of Echinops telfairi. Classification (NCBI taxonomy): domain Eukaryota; kingdom Metazoa; phylum Chordata; class Mammalia; order Afrosoricida; family Tenrecidae; genus Echinops; species Echinops telfairi. The sequence continues at coordinate 32,213,015 of NW_022104341.1, read as the reverse complement.
AGTTCTTTAAGTTTCATGTATGCTGAATCAGTTCTTCCCTTTTGGTTCCCGAGTTCTAGGTCCTGGCACATTTTTTTGTGGGGTGTGTGTGTGTGTAAATATTTGGCTTTTTCTTTGTGAGCTGCCCTTTGAAATTTTCTATTCAGCTCCTTGACTTCATCCTTTCTTCCATTTTCCTAAGCTACGGTAGCATTACAAGCATGTTTCATAGTCTATGCTGCATCCACTATGATCTTTTCTTTCTTTCCTTTCATGAACGATGGTCTTAATGTCCTCCCACAGCTCATCACGTCTTCTGTCATTAGTGAGAACACAATGTGTCAAATCTGTTCTTAAGACGTTCTTGAAATTCAGGTGGGACAGACTCAAGGTCTTATTTTGGCTCCTGTGGGCTTGTATTAATTTTCTTCAACTTTATCGTGAACTTACATGTAAGCAATTGATGTTCTGTTTCAGAGTCAGCTTTTGGTCTGATTCTCGCTACTGATATTGAACTTCTCCATTCAGTTTTACCCACAGATGTAGTAAGTTTGATTACTGTGTATGCTGTCTGGGGAAGTTAAGGTATATAGTTGCCCTTTATGTTCTTGAGAAAAAGTATTTACTGTGACTATATATTTGATTTTGCTGAATTGTATCATGCAATATCCAGCTTCCTTTCTATCAACAAGTCAGTATTTTCCAACTACTGCTTCTTCCCTTTGTTTCCAAATTTTGCTTTCCAAACACCAACAACTATCAACACATCTTAAAAAAAATTTTATTGGGGGCTCTTAAACCTCTTATAACATTCCATACATCAATCTATCGAGCATATCTGTACATATGTTGCCATCATAATTTCCAAAACATCTTCTACTTGAGCCCTTGGTATAAGCTCCGCTTTTTTTCCCTCCACCTCCCACCCTCATTAATACTTGATATATTATATATTGTTATTATTTCATATCTTACACTGTCCATTGTCTCCCTTCACCCACATTTTTGTTATTTGTCCCCTTCGTGGGGGAGGGGGAGGCTATATATCCAACTTTGTGATGGGTTCACCCTTTCTCCCCCTTCCCTCTCCCTGATCATACCCCTACCCTCATGATATCGCTACTCCACTACTGTTCCTGTGGGGTTTATCTGTCCTGAATTCCATGTGTCAAGAGCTCTCATCTGTAACAATGTGTGTTTTCCGGTCTAGCCAGATTTGTAAGGTAGAACTGGGTTATGGTAGTGGGAGGGAGGAAACATTCAGGAACTAGAGGAATGATGTGTGATTCATCAGTGCTATGCTACATCTTGGTTGAATCTGGGAGGGTATGTTTATGTCTCCACAGGAAGGGGAGAGATGGAAAAGACCCTATCCCAGAGTGCCACGCCTTGAGGATAATACTCTGGCATGGAGCAGCACACTAGTAGAGAGGACAACCAGGCCAGGCCCAACTCTGTTGACCTGCTCTCTAGAAGAAGCCAATACAGAGGACAGCATTGAAGATATAGTCTGGAAGAGAGGTGGGTCTGTCCAGACCACATGGCAGCTAACCAAGAGGGAGAGTGAGAGAGACTGGACTTCTTCATGGTCCACCAAGCCCCAGGAATGACATCCCAGCTCAAAGCAGCCAATGCACAGAGAGGACCGTAAGACCTGCCCCACAGTGAGACATAATATTACTTCACTGACCCATAGTACTATGGGGAACAACACTGGAGACACTGTGCGGAAAGTGTGCCTGCCCTGCCCCATGCAAAGTGGGGTGAACGGGAAGGGAGTGCAATAGGGCAGCAAGGGGAGCAAAGTAACCAAGTCTCTGGGGAATCCTGAAAATAGACTTGTGTCTTGGGGGACAGGATTTGGCACCTCATCAGACTTGATCGGAAAACATACATAAGGGTCAGCAGGCAGAGCTGGAACTATTTATTTATTTTTGTTGTTTTTGTCTTAGTTTTTCTTTGTCCTATGTCTATCTATATAAGATAGGCAGAATGAACAATCCCGAGGAGGAAACAACAGGACCTGGAGAGGAGGGGGTGGAGAGGGTGAGTGGGGAGCCAACCAACTTAGAGATAAGGGAACAGCAAAAGGTCTAAAACTGATGATGAGGAGGGCGTAAAATACCTGTTGGAGTTTAATCAAGTGCAATGTATCTGACAGGAACTACTGAGATCCAAATGGAGGGTGAGCATGATAGTGGGGTATGAGGAAGGGGAAAGGAATAGGAGGCAAAAGCTATATATAGAGGGATAGCTATAGGCATGTTTACATGCAAATATATTAATTTATAATGAAAAGGATAGAGACCATTGTACATATATTTATATGTTAAGTATTAAGATAGCAGACAGACTTTGGGCCTCCCAAGTCCTCCCTTAACACAAGAGCATGTTGTTCTGATAACCTGGTACTCTTTGATAATCCTCTTCTTGACATGATCGCTGAAGATAAAATAGGTGCATAAACAAATGTGGTGAAGAAAGTAGATGGTGCCCAGCTATTAAAAGATATAGTGGCTGGGGTCTTAAAGGCTTGAGGATAAACAAGCAGCCATCTAGCAGCAAAGCAAATAAGCCCAAATGGAAAAAGCACACCAGCCTGTGTGATCAAGATGGGATCAAGTATCAGGTATGAAAAGACCCCAAACAAACAACTATATTGATGTGAATGAGGGGGGTTGGAGTGGAGACCCAACACATAACTGTAGACAATTGGATATCCCGCCACAGAAGGGATGATATGAATCATCTTGATTGCGTGTTTGATCCACTTTTGACTGAAGCCTTTGGTAGAATTCTTTAATTTCTTAGTCACTAACTTTTGTGGTTGGTGCACAAATTTGAATACTGGTACTGACTAGATGTCCTTGAAAGTGGGTCAATATAATCTGATCATAGTTAACATTATACTTCATGATGGGTTTGCCAAGACCATGAATGCCATGCCATTCCTCTTGATTATGTTTCTCCCAGGATAGTGAGTCATACGATTTTCTGATTCAAAATGGCCAATAACAACACGTTTCAACTCAGTAATTCCTAGCACATGGCTCTTCATGCATTCCATTTCATTTTTTGACCATTTCCAATTTCCTTCAATTCATACTTCATGCATTCCAAGTTCCCTCATTAGAAAAAATTTGCAGTCGCTTCCCTTGAACTTGAGTCATGGCCCATCAGCAAATGAAGAGTGCGAAGGCTCTGCCCCCACAGACTTTGACCACTCACATCACCTCGGTGATGACCCTCCAAGCGATCAGCTCTGGAGGGGCCTATCTACAGTCAGTATCTTCATCAGTGTTGTGCTTCCTTTGTTTAGGCTTTCAATATTTGAAAATGCCTTGTGACTATGCATAAGCCAACATGATTAACATCTCAATTGGCTCAATTGACACAATTTTCCCTGAAAAATTAAAGTTGAAAGCCAGAATTGTTGAACACAAGTTGTATACCAGAGCAGAAGTTTCAATGAAATGTTTAGGATCAGGATCCTGAAGCATGTCTTGAAAGATTTGTAACAGGAGATTAGAAGTGGAAGCAATACAGTCAAAGCAAATGCAATGGGTCAATAGCAAATTTTGGGGGGATGCTTAAGCATCTTTGCTTATTTTCTTTCTGCAGGGCCTAAGAATAATAACATTATGTTATGAAAGTGATTTGAGAAAGTTAGCAATGCTTTAGCAGAAAACTGCACAGGAAAGCTTTACTGAAGTCATTCTCCATCATATAATACTTTCCTTTTCATCAAACAAAGATAATTTGGGGATATTTTCACTTGGAAACATACAGTTCTGATATAGCTCCTTCTTGTTCTTGTTCTTCTTCTCTTAAATAATATTTACAGGCATTCATTTAACTTCAATTGATGATGACAAAAAAAAGCCCAACAACCCTGCATTAACATGGCTAATTCCCAGGACCCTTTGCTCTTTATGTATGAAATAAATAGTTGGTGTCATCACCAGAACTTTATGGAGCTTGTATTTTGAAATAAAGTTTATATTTTTATTTTTACCTTTCAATTTCAGTCTTCAAAAAGCTGTTTGAAGAACACTTTTATTTGCTGTGAAATGGATGGACTTTTTCTTAGTTTTCTAAAGAACATAACAAAAATAATACAAGCAGTGGTTTTAACAAACAGCTTCTCTACAATATAGGAGGCTAGAGGTCTGAATTCTGATGCTGGTGCTCGAGGAAGTCTTTCTCTACTGGCTCTGGAGAAAGGCTCTTGTATTCTCTTAATATCTGGAGAATCAACATTTCTTGGAGCTCTCCATGTGTCTTGGCATCAATATTCCCCTCCATCTAGAGCAGTGGTTCTCAACCTGTGGGCTGCTACCCCTTTGGGGGTCGAACGACCCTTTCACAGGAGTCACCTGATTCATAACAGTAGCAAAATGAAGTAGCGATTTAATAGAACAAAGTGTCCTTGCATTGAGAAAGTACTGAGGGGAGGCCTGTTGTCTGTCTGCTGTGGAGTCATTTTTCTTTGGAATGAGCACCACGTGGTCCTCTTCCTCTCAGCAGATCATGTTGACACAGAGTAGTGAATGCGTCCAACAAATATAAGTTTCTGGTACATTTCAAAAGATACTCCGTCAATTCCTATAGCATTGTCTTCACTAATGTTTCCTGTGCTGCTTGGAACACATCCTTTAATACCATTGGTTCTCAAGCATATGCTACCTCTTGAAATGGCTGCCTATCAACCACGTTATTTTTGTACAGTTACAGTCTTTCTCCTATTTTATTTTGATGCTTTCTGCATCATTTGATACTTTGCCCATTGAATTATTCATCATTGCAACTTGATGGTTGAATTCTATCTTCGGTTCATTCAACTAGTCAGTCAATAGGCTGACTGGTTCTCTAACTCCAGATATTTCCCTATTTCATTATAATGTGTTGGTTTGTTTTCTCTAGCTACTCCTTGAAACTCTCTCTTCAGCTCATTGGCTTCATTATTTCCTCCATTTGCTTTAGCTATTCGACTCTCAAGAGCAAGTTTCAGATTCTCTTTTGACGTCCACGTTGTCCTTTCTTTCTTGCCTGTCTTTTTAATGAACTTTTGTCTTCCTTGGTTATGATATTCTTGATTGCATCCCACCACTCGCTCATCAGGTCTTTTGTCATTAGTGTTCAATGCATCACATATGTTCGTGACATGCTTTGTACTATCAGATGTACTCAAGGTCATACGTTAGCTTTTGGAGACTTGTCTTAATTTTCTTCAGTGTCAACCTGAACTCAGCTCTGAGAAAGGTGTGGTCTGCTGCACACTCGGCAGCTGCCTTGATGTTCATTTCAGCTCATGACATTGGCTTCTCCATCACGTCTTCCTGCTGATGTAGTTAATCCGATGCCTTTGTATTCCGTTTGGTGAGATCCACGTGCGTAGTCACCACTAAGGTTGTTGGAAAAAAGTATTTGTCATGAGGAAGTATCCAGACTTTCAAAATTTGGTCATGCAATCTTTGTTTTCTTTTCTATTAACAAAGTCATACTTTCCAACTCCCAAATCTTTCTCTTTGTTATCAACTTTCATATTTAAATAACCAGTTATTATTAATGTACCTTGATTACATGTGTCATCATTTTCAGTTTGATGAGGTTGGTAGAAATTTTGCATTTCCTCAATCCTTGCTTTAATGGTTGATGTGTAAATTTGAAAAGTAATTATATCGCCCGGCCTTGCTTGAAGGCATATAGTACTATTTTATTACAGACAGTATCATATTTCAAAATAGATCTGGAAATATTTTTATGGTAATAACTGTGATGCCATTGCTCTTGAATTTGTCAATCCTGATATAGTAAGCAATATGATTTTCCTACTCAAAAGGGACAATATGAAAGTCCATTTCAAACACTAATGCTTAGGATATCAATATTCATGTCATCCATTCCATTTATATGACTTCCAATATTTTTAGATTCATACTTTGTACACTACACATTCAGATTGTTACTGTATGTTTGCAGTTATTTATTCTCATTTTGAGCTGTGCTCCATCAGTAAGTGAAGGTTAACTCCACCAGTAGGAGGCAGTTCTTCCTGTAGTGGTATTCTGAGTGTACTTCCATGATGGGGTGAGTCTTCCCATTGAGGGGCTCATCTTCTCGCATTCTATCAGATAAATTCCACTGCTATTCACATGTTTTTCAGTAACTAATGTTTCAAAAGTGCTCTCAATTGAGCCAGTAGCTAGTATCATGATAAAAGAAGAAAGGATTGAAGTTGTCAAGGATTTCATCTTGCTTTATCCACAATCAATGCTCATGGAAGCGGCAGTCAAGAGATCACGCAGCACATTGAATTAGGTAAATTGGCTGCACAAACCTCTCTAAAGTGTTGAAACATAAAGCTGTTGTGCTGAGAACTAAGGTGCCCGGATTCAGGCCATGATACTTTCAATTGCCCAATATGCATGTGAAAGTTGGACACAGAAGAAGGAAGTCTGAAGAAGAACTGATGCATTCAAATTGTGGTGCTGGAGAATACTGGAAGTATCATGGACTGCCAAAAGAACAAGCAAACCTATCTTAGAAGACAGCCAGCCAAAATTCTCCTTGAAGGCAAGAATGGTGCGACTTCCTCTTACATACTTTGGTGTGTTGTCAGGGGAGACCAGTCCCTGAAGAAAGACATCAAGCTTGGTAAAGCAGAGGGGCAGTGAGAAAGACAAAGACCTTAGACAAGACAGATTGACCACAGTGGCTTCATCGACGGGCTAAAAGCACACTTACAAGGACGGCACAGGCGAGGGCAGTGTTCCAATCTGTTGTCCAGAGGGTTGCTATGATTCAGAATTGACTCAACAACAACAACAAATGTTTCAAAAGTGGACCAGTTCTTCCTTTTTCTTGATCTGTTCTATCCTGAAAGTGCTGCTAAAAATTGTTCATGATGTTTCAGCAGTTTGAAATATTGGTTACATAGCTTCCAGAATTAACGCAATTTGCAAGCCGCCACAGTACCGTATGCTGACAGATGATAGGAATTATAGATACTGTATTAGAATTTACAACACATACAAGTGTAAGTCGAAAAGTATTGCTACAAAATTAAGAAACGAAATATTTTATTAAAAATATCAAAATGTGCAGCTATTATCAGTTGACATATATCCCATGTAGATCTCCCTACTTCTGCAGTGGGTGGTTTCATCACTATAACCTGTGCCTGAAGAACTCGGCCCTCTTTCATTCACACCACAGGACACCAGTAGCTTTTGTGTCATCCAGGTACTCAGATCATGTTCCTTAGAAACGTCCTTTGGGTTTGGGTAGCAAAGAAGTCTGCTGGGACACAATATGATTGATCTAAAGGACAGATAGAGAAAGCCTTCCGAATGAAATTATCTCAGAAGAGTCCTTGCAACCCTCAAACAATTAGTAGGAATAAAAAATTCTTGGCAACTTTCCAGCACGGATTCACTTTTAATTTCTAGATTTTTCCTTCATAATATGTCCCTGTGATCATTCCACGTGCTTTGAGAAAATCTATCAATATGACCTCTTTGTAATCTCAATAATCAGGAGTGCCAGTGGCATAGTAATTGCATGTTAGGCTGATAATTGCAAGATCAGTGGTTTGAAACCACCAGCTGCTCTAGCGGAGAAAGGCAAGGCATTTAACTCTCATAAAAAGTTACAGCCTCAGAAACCCACAGGAGCAATTCTATCCTGTCCTATAGGTTCACTCTGCATCAGAACGAGTTCTGTGGCAATGAGTTTGGGAGTCTCAATAATCAGTTACCATAATCTTCTGAGTGAACTTCTCTGCCATGAATTTAACTAACCCAACAGATTCCCTTGAAAGTCACTGGTTTAGCTGTACATATTTTTTTGAAGAGCCCTCGACAAGACTAAGACAAGTATATTACTGAGATAACATGACTGCAGCTGCTCATTGATTATAGAGATGTGTTTAAACATGTTTTTTTTAATTATTTTATTGGGGCTCGTACAATTCTCATCACAATCCATACATCCATGTACATTCGCTGCCCTCATCATTTTCAAAACATTTGCCCTCTACCTCAGCCCTTAATATCAGTTGCTCATTTTCTAAACATGTTTTAATGAACTATACATTTTGATTAAAATCAGGAAAGGTGTGTATTGGTGCTATATCCTTTCACTATACTTATTTAATCTGTACACTGAGCAAGTAACCAGAGATGCTGGATTAGATGAAAAATGTGGCATCACAATTGGAGGAAGGCTTATTAACAACCAAAGTATGTAAATGACACAATCTTGTTTGCTGAAAGTGAGGAGGACTTGACGCACTTACTGATGAAGATCAAGGATTGTAACCTTTAGTATTGACTATTCGCTGTAAAGAAGACCAAAATCCTCACAACTGGACCAATAAGTAACATCTTGATAAATGGAGAAAAGATTGGAGTTGTCAAGGATTTCATCTTGCTTGTATCCAGGGAAGCTGCAGTCAGGAGATCAAGCAACACATTGCATTGGGAAAGGCTGCTGCACAAGACCTCTTTAAAGTATTGAAAAGCAAGTAATTCAATTAGAATATTCAGGGGCGCCCTATGCAAGCAATGGTGCTTTCAATTTATTCATATGTGTATGAAAGTTGGGCATTTGAATAAGGAAGATCAAAGAAGAGTCCTCTTAAAATCAGCATTGTGAAGCCAGTTTATTGATTTCCCACCTCCCTGTGCAACCTGGCCCAGACAGTTCTCTTGCAGGAAGTTGTTGTCATTAGGGTCTCCTCAAGCTGGCTCCACTCCTAGCCACCTCCTACAGAGCACAATGAAATGCTTCTCAGTCCGGTGCCATCCACCCCATCATGGCCCTGTGAGCCCTTTTGTGCAGTCACAATCAATCGCCTGAGAGTCTTCCTCTTGTTCACCTACCTCCTATTTTTTGAGTGCTTCCAACCTGAGGGACTCCTCTTCTGGCACTATCAGACAATGTGTCACTGATTTTTATAAGGTGCTCAGTCACCAAATTTTCGGGTAGAGAAATCCTTCTTCCTAGTCTGCGTTAATCTGAAGGCTCTGTTGAAGTAACTGCTATGGGCAACCCTGCTGGTATTTGAAATACTGGTGGTAAAACTTGCAGCATCTCAGCAATGCACCAGTCATCCAAGAACAACAAACTGACAGAGGAGTGGTGGATGGATTCATTTCTGAATGCCCCCGCTAGAAACTATTTCTTCAAATTTTTCCTAACATTAAAAAGAATAATTTAAGCCACCAGATTAAATCCTATTCTGTTTAAAAAGCTAACATCTTTTGTTTCCTGAAACTAAATCTGATAGATATAGCTACTTATTCTATATTTTGGGGTGTTTATTATTTGATAAATATTTTTGTAGATGTTTTGAATATTTTGAAAACTTAATCTCATGGTGTTTTCACTAATTCTTGGAGTGTTTATGCTAATATATTTAATACATATGCATGGGTCCAATTAATGGCAAAAACGAGAATGCAGTCAATGTTATCATGGGGTAGTAAGGAAAGGTAAATAGAAAAGGTAATCCTTGAGCTGGACAGATATTTTTTAGGCAAACTAGATGGGAATGGGAATTCCATACAGAAGGGGAAGAAGCAGCAGAAACATGATGGTATGTAAAGCAACACTATCATGGTGAGCCCACAAGAGTTCAGATTGGACAACTGGTATGTTGTTGTTAAGTACTATTAAGTCAGTTCTGACTCATAGTGACCTTAAGCACAGCAGAACAAAGCACTGCCTGTCCTGTCCCATTGTCACAATTGTCCTTATATTTTAGCCCATTTTCGCAGCCACTATCGAGGGGCTTCCTCTTCGATGCTTCCCTCCAGTGCATCATCTCTCCTGACAACATGTCCAAAGTTCATGAGACTACGTCTCACTATCTTTGTCTCTAAGGAGCATTCTGGCTCCACTTCTTTCAAGGTAGGTTTGTTTGAATTTTGGCAGTTCACAGTACTTTCAAATATTGACGGTACTAAAGGAGTAAAATAGCAGATAGACTGTAAGCAAACAAAAGCAAGCTAACTGTACTTGTTTACTATGCTAAACGTTTAGATGTTATTCTACAATCAAGAAATAAATCTTATGGAATAAAACAACTCAATCTGAGTGGTTAAAAACTGGTCAATAGGATGAAAGTTGATTGCAGAAAGAAGGGAAATTGGGATACTGATATTAAAACTATTGCAGTGATCCAGAAAGGAGATAATGAAGTCCTGAACCAAGGTAGTGGCACTTGGGAAGATACAAGAGGCAGAACTATATGGAAATAAAAGTACAACTCCACAGGTCTTGATGATGGTCTGAATATACCTACAATGCAAAAGGATATGTCTATGGTGAGGGACATTATCAATATGGGTACATTGACTTCATGAGAGTAACAGCAGGAGGGGTCGTTTGGGTGAGTTCAATTCTGGATTAAAGTTTCTCTCTCCTCCTCCTCCTTCTTTCCTTACCAACTTACCTCCCTCCGTTTGCACTCTTCTTACGTGATCATTAAGGGCTGTGGCAACATGGTTGAGCTGGCATTCTCTGTACTTCAGCAGATGAGGGTCCTCCACGATATAATTGAACGTAAGGTGATCAATTCCTTGATGGGATCTTCTGGAGTGGTTTAACTGTTGAGGGAGATTTGAGTAGAGTGATGACATCATGGAAAGGGATTTCCTTGGGGGTATGGTGTATTCCTATACGTCTATATGAACAGACTGTTGGAAAGCATCTTACGTCTTACTGGTTTGGATCCTACATCTGGCTCATTGACCTTATATTGCCTGCTTACCTTGTGAGTATGAATGGCCTGCTATTTTGCTTGTCAACTGTGGAGTTGTTTCCTCTGCAGCAATAAGCCTGATGGCTGACCTTTAATTCAGCCACCTCTTCTTTCACCAGCCTTTGGCCTTCCTGCTTCCTGGTTCATCTTCCTGGTTCTTGGTTCATAGGCCCCAGTAGCTACATGAGTAAGGACAAGCTTCTAGTTTAATACCAGACCCACAGCCCTGAACCAGCCTGGACATGACAGCTTCTACAACTGTGTCCGCCAATTCCTTGACATAAGCTTCTTTATATATGTATACATGTCACTGGTTTTGCCTCTTTAGGGAAATTTGGCTCTCACACACCCCCTCCCTTCATTTCCATCTTCCTTTTCATTTTAATTTCAATTTCCTTTTGCTTTAACTTGTACACAGACATCATCCCAGGGCCAGATCACTAACCCCTCAGTCACCTCATTTGCCATATTTAGTTTATCAGCTTGATTTGAAGAAAAATAAGATAACATTACACGTTACAAAGAGTGTATATATAAATGTATATATATATGAAATGATGCAAATGATGAGGAAGAACATTTTGTCTTGTAAATGTCAAAGGTTGCTGGCAAAACTCTTAAATTTCTATTATAAACCAGGAGCAGATTTCTGTTAAATTTATGTACATGATGTTCCTTCATTGATTTCTTTTGGATGGTATGTTTTTCAGTAACTGATCAATTAGAATGAAAATTCATGGAATGTGAGGACAAAAGTCTGCTTGCTTTTGAATTAAATATCATATTTAAAACAGGTAAAAACTCTTGTTCTTAAAAGAATATTCCATCAGCTCATTGTTATAAAAGAATGTCACCTTTGCTTCTTCCAACAGGTTTCCCCCTTTTCTTCCTACAATAGAAATAAATTATCAAGAAAATAAAGTGTGCTGCAGAAAAGAATAGGCATTGTTCTCTGAGTGGAAGTGTGTGCACATGAGTGCATATGTTCTCTGTTCTCTCACTGAAGGGTTACATATTTGCCAAACTCAAAAGAAAGTCTTGACATCAGTCCATAGGAACTTTAAATTAAATTCCACACCAACATCTATAGGAGCAATATGTTAAAATTAGAACTAGAGTTCAATAGATATTAAATAACAATAACAAAATAATTGGAAACTTTAGATTTTAATGAGGGGTCATTAGTTGCTCTTACTATGAATATAATGGGCTATAAAGATGAGCTCTTGCCCACTTATGGTTATTAAGGATCACTTTTTCCCCCTCTAAGGCTACATTGCCAAGAGATACTCCAGTGAGACTCCAATTTGGTTCGTGACATTTTGGCACCTTGGTGACTGGAACAGCCATCTCAAGCTGTACTTTGTGTTCTAATGTCTGACCCTGATCTAGCCTTGCCATGTCCCATCTTAAAGATTTGTCTTTTTGTCACTCATCTCTAAATGTCAAAGAAAATTTACGTGGATAACGGCCACATTTTTGAGTCTTGACATTTAATATGTAACAAGCAGACAAAAAGGTTTGGGTTGGTAAGCAGCAGGGGAAATACAATTAGTAGTTTAAGGCACACACTTACCATCCAGGTCAGGGACCTATGCGTTCTGTGCTGCGTGAAACGCGTCTAGAAGAGCACATGAAGAGACTGAAGTGCCTTTAAGCGTGTGTGCACATGGTGAGGGGGTTGGGAAACATGTTATAGGAAAACAAAATTAAAGACCAGGTTGTGAATTTTTTAAAAAACTACCAAGTAATGAATGTGAGTAAATCAGAGAAACTACAAAGAATAGTTTTCACTTTTTAAAAGAATCATTTTACGTCTTATTTTTCTTGAAAATGTGGACTTTTTAAAAAAAAGAGAGAAAAAAAAAGAAAATGCGGACTTTTTAGTCTATTTTCCCTTTATCCATCCCTTATGATTATTATTCCTCTTAACAAAAATAAAAGTGCCAATGGGATGATAAGTGTTTGAGATGACAAAGAAAACAGGGGCTATATGGCTGATTGATGCTAAGTAGAAAATGGGAAAGTGTCCCTTACTCACTCACTGCCATTGAGTGGATTCTATTCCTAACAGCCTTATAGGATAGAGTAGAACTGTCCCTGTGGGTTTCTGCGACTGTAACTCTTTATGAGAGTATAAAGTCTCCTCTTTCTTCTGTTGAGCAGCTAACCTTGTAGTTGGCAGCCCAAGTCAGAGCACACTAGGCCATCAAAGCTCTAGTGAGTGTCATGATTAAGAGGAGATGCTGTTACTAGTTGCCCTTGAGTCAGCTGACTCATGTGACCTTATGTTTAACATAAAGACGTTTTGGCCAGTCCTAAGCTGTGAACATTGGCATGCTCAAGCTCACTGTTGTAGTTTTTATGCTCATGTGTTTCAATGAGGATTTCTCTCATTTTCACTGACCTTCTATCAAACACAATGCCCTTTGCTAGCAATTTATCTTTCTGGACGGCTTTGTCAAATCAAGACAACATCTTGTCATCCTCACTTCTAAGAAGCATTGTGACAATATTTATTTATTTTTGCTGGAACTATGTTTTAGAAAAGATAAAATTCATAATTTTATGTAAAAGCCTCCTAACTAAGTGTTAAATAGTAGTAATGGTTTAATTAAACAGAAAGCACCTCTCTGATAGCCAATATTGTCTGGGTGAATAAACCCCATCTATGAGATAAAGCTGACTACAAGCATCAATTCTATCTCTAGAAGAAAGAAATTAGAATTAGAGACATGAACAAAGGTCTACAAAGACTTATTGTCGGTCATTCTAGAAGAGAAAAGTAGAGTAGTAGATGCAAGTTACTAAAATCAATATTTCAGGGTTTACAAAGAAAAATTACAGTCAAATGTGTGTGAGTAAAGTTAAGTGCCTTAGAACAAGCCCTTTCATCCCCATTGGTCTTAAACTGAGAGATCCTCACAAGCTCTGGAGTAATAATGCCAGCCTTGTCATTGAGACTTTATCATTCTTTACTTTGTAACTTTGAAGAAATTACATATATCCTATGAGATTAATATTCCTAGTCTATCTTTTTATCTATCTATCTTTCCTAATCTCTCTTTTTGTGTAGATTTTACTCAGTAATACTTAAAAGGGGTGTAAATAATTTTGGGGGTATAGCAATTACTTGGTAAATATCAGTCAGTAGCAATAGAAGTCAAGTAGTAGAAGCAACCACAGCAGAAGCAATAGTAGTGGTTGTTGTTATTATTGTTGTTCGGTGCCATAAAGTCGGTTCTGAATCATAGTGACCCTATGCAGAGAAGAATGAAAAACGACCTGCACCTTCCTTGAAATTGTTTTTATTCTTGAGCCCATTGTAGTAGCAACTATGTCACTCAGTCCCCTTGAGGGTCTTCCTCTTTTTACTGACCTCCTACCAAGCATTATGTCTTTCCAGGAACTTGCCTATCCTGATAACTTATCAAAGTACAGGATATGAAGTTTTACGGTCCTCACCTTTTTAAAATAAAATACTCCTATTGGGGGTTCTTACAGTTCTTATCACAATCCGTACAGTCTTCCATCGTGGCAAGCACATTTGTACATATATTGCCATCATCATTTTCAAAGCATTTTCTTTCTACTTGAGCCCTTGATATCAGCTCCTCATTTTCCCTCCCTCTCCCACCCTCATGAACCCTTGATAAATTTTAGATTACTATTTTCATATCTTACATCATCCTCTGTCTCCCTTTAACCACTTTTCTGTTGTTCATCCCTTGGGGGGTGTTTATAAGTCGATCCTTGTGATTGATTCCCACTCCTCCTGGTATCTCTAGTCTCATTATTGGTCCTGAGGGGTTTATCTGTCCAGGATTCCCTGTCTGTAGCAGTGTACATGTTCTGGTCTAGTCAGATGTGTAAGGTAGAATTGACATCATGGTAGTGGGGGGAGAGCATTAACGAACTTGAGGAAAGTTGTATGTTTCATCGGTGCTATATTGCATCCCAACTGGCTCGTCTCTTCCTTGTGATTCTTCTGTAAGGGGATGTCCAATTGTCTACAGATGCCTTTGGGTCTCCACTCCGCACCTCCTCCCCGCCCCCAATTCTCATTGGTATGATTTTGTTCTCGGTCTTAGATGCCTGATACCTGTCCTTACTTCTAAAAAAGCACTCTGGCATCTTTCCTTCAAGACAGATCTCGTTGTTCTTCTGGCAATCCATAGTCCTTGTCAACATCATTTTTCAAATGCATTACTTCTTTGTGCTCTTTCCGATTCACTGTCATGTTATATTTTAGACAGTGGGCAGTAGAAGCATAATATCAATTGTGGTGCCCTAATATGTGATTCAAGATATTAGAATGTGTCTTAAGATGGATTATGCAGAGTAGCATAACCAGTGAAGCTTATATGTGTAAATATCAAGAAAGAATTCTATCAAAGAAATGGTTCACATGGTTGTAGAGGCAGGGGAGGTCCAATTCCATGGGTCAGATGTCAGGTTGCAAGTTTCAATTGATTCGATAGCTTCAGGGGCTGATGATCCCAAGATTGATAGGTCAGTTAGCAGGTTTCTAGCTGCAGAGAGTAATGAATTCAAGATTGACAGGTGAGATGGCAGACTGATGGTGATTCTTGGGTTTGACAGGCAATAGGGTTTATAAACTCAAGTCTCTAAATGATGGAACACATGGTTTCCCTTTGGCTATCCTAAAGGTTGGTTCTGTGCTCCCCACATCTGCTCACCCTCCCTATCTCCCCCACCCCCACCATCTCACCTCCAAACGCCGGATAAACCAATGCATCAGTTATTATATCTGTGAATTTATTTCTTCTGTGTTTAAACTGGGAAACCCAGCAATAACAATAAAAATAAAAAAACAAGAGAAAAATAGCAAGAATTAAATAATAATAGTATAAAAATAACATTACAAATAAAAAGAAAGAAAAGACCACCATCAATATTTTAAAAGACAGGGAAGAAATTTTTGTCATGGAAAGAATAAGAAATACTTGAGCCTAAATCAAATTCAAGTTGGATCAATGGGAGGTCAACTGACCAAGTGTCAAATGATACCATGTTTGATCCATAATAATTAAGTTTACAATAATCTCTGTCTGGTAGTAAAGCTGTTTGCGTCCCTCACCTATTGGCAGAAAGGGTCTGTCAGAGACTTTATCTAACTGGATACTCTACATATGGAGTTTGGGCTCACACTGTCCCCAACACCTTCTACAAACTGGATATTCACAATTTAAGCTCTGATACTTTTTCCTTCACAAGAGCATATTTTCCAACTACTGTTGCTTTTTCATTGTTCCCAAATTTTGCATACCAATCACCAGCCATTATCACTGCATCTTTATTGCTCATTTGGTCAGTTTCTGACTGAATATGTTGATCAAATAATTTCTTCATCACTAGCATTTGTGTTTTGTGCATAAATTTGAATAATATTTGTATTGATTGGATTTTCTTGAAAGTGGATAGATATAATCCTCTCACAGACAATTTGTAGTTCAAGGTTGATTTCTGACAGTGATTGCAGCACCCTACCTCTTGGCTGTGTCATTCCAGGAAGAGTAAATCATATGGTTTTCTGATTCACTAGTGCCTAAGAAATCAATCTCTATGGATTC
This sequence comes from Echinops telfairi, assembly GCF_000313985.2. Classification (NCBI taxonomy): domain Eukaryota; kingdom Metazoa; phylum Chordata; class Mammalia; order Afrosoricida; family Tenrecidae; genus Echinops; species Echinops telfairi. Next base: position 32,196,674 of record NW_022104341.1, on the reverse strand, counting down.
CATTTCATTTTTGAACACTTCCAATTTTCCTAGATTCATATTTTGCCTATTCCCACCTCAAGTCATTTGCAGATTTTTCCAGCTGTTTCTCCTTTCCTTGAGTATTGCCCCACTGGCAAAAGAAAGAATATTATTATGCAAAATCTAGTTAAAATATAAGCCTCCTCCTTGAGATTGTTTGTGAAAATGACTTTAGGAGGAATCAAATATACATCATCCCAAAGTAACAGGGAATAGAGATGACACTGAAAATATTGAAAGCTCATAAAAACCCACCACTTCTCAGAATGGACACCTAATCAGAATAAATGTCATCTGTGAACAACCATTGGAGCTAAATTGACAGTCGCTACCTGGTTTGTTGGCCTTGCAAACCAGCTGTCTGGTTATGTCATTTATAATCTTAATCTGTAATTTAAAACATTAGGTCCTCAAATGTCAAGGCTGTACTGTTTAATCATACATACTTATGTGACTACAGTTTTCAATGGCAGATCATTAAATAAATTACACCATACCCACACACTACCATTATTATGCATTTATCTGAGTTGTGTCGATACCCTCACCCAACAGCTGCTCCAAGATCTGAAAGCTTATACTGTGTTTTGTTTGGGACGTGCTCACAATTCTAGCCTGCAGTTCTCCATATCCCGTCCAACAGACACAAGTTTAGAAAAGCAGACCCTTCTATTTTTCCTCAGTAGGCCCAGCGTGTCCTGTACCTTTTTAAAGTACTTTGTAAATCAACACTCTAATTGCAGACGAGAGAAAAGAACATTAGAAACTCAAGCCAAACTGCCTGGAGAAAGCTGTTTCTTTTTACCAGCAAAGGGAGTTCCATAAAGTACTCAGGCCTGTGCCCTCATGAAGAAAGAAAGCATTTTCTCTCCACCTCTGGCCGCCTTAATATTTGAGTTCTTACCATTGTTTTTAATTTTGACAACCTAACAGGCTATTTATGGAAAAAACATGAAGAGACCAGAAGACCTAGGAATGTTAAGCAGCATAAGTCTTCTCTCTGAACAGATCATCTATGGGGTCACTACTATCACCTGAGATGTTGTCAGCATCTGCTCTCTATTTGCAAACCCTTTACCAAGTGTTCTGAAGGGCTACGTTGCAGGTATGATTAGACATAAGTACTAAAGAATATTTAACATTTTCTGTATATTTTGAGAATCAATTGGGGACTCAGAAAATTGGATCATCACCCAGTTTTATAAAATTTGGTCCATAGATGACGTACGTTAGATTTCCCTGAGAGGGCTTGTTAAAATTCAGATTCATAGGCCTATCCCAAGATATACTTAATCTCAATGTCTGAGACTGAGGTAATAAAAATAAACAAACAAGCAAACAAGAGCTTTAAAATCAATTGTTCTAGAATTTATGCTCTTTGAAACAGAAACTATGCTGTTTTTATGACATCCCACTTATATATTGTCTTCTCCACCTAAGTTTATGTTTATTTTCTAGTTAATGATTTACCCTCCTTTCTTCCCCCGCCCTGCTAACCACCAAAGGATATTTCCTTTTGTGTGAAAACCTTTTCTTGGCTTTTTATGGTATTGGTCTCATGCAATATTTGTCACTGTGTTACTAACTGATTTCACTCAGCATAAGCTCCTCCAGGTTCATCCATGTTATGAGGTGTTTCACACAGATTCAGCATTATTCTTTAACATTGCAAAACATGCCATTGTGCATATATACCATAGTTGGTTTATCCGCTTTTCTGTTGATGGCCATGGAGGTGGTTGTTTCCATCGTTTTGCTTTTATGAACAGTGCTGAACAGGGGTGAATCCTGAAACTAGAGCTCATTAATTTTTGTATCCCTGATCCTCACCACATCACTTAGTCTATAGTAAGTGCTTTAAAAGGATGCTATACATTAGTCAGATCATAGGGTGGATGAATTAGATGAGATGCAAGTCAGCCACAGCTTGCTTTTCTCCTCCCTCCCACTGATCTTCAGTTGGCAGAACTGAAATAGTTGGAAACATTCAAGTCAAAATATTTTACGTGGCTCCTTTTAGGTTCCCATTTCTATCAAGGCCATGATCTTTAAGAAATGAAGTTGGTTTTGGAGCCGTGTCACATTGGCTGAAAACCAAAAGCACCTCAGTGGCCCCGGGGAAGGCCTAAAGCTCAGGAAAATAAGGAAGTATTTCAACACCTGATCAAGATTAGCAGAAGTAATTTTAGAAGGGCAGTACTGCAGGATATAAAAGTACATGATGAAGTGGAGAACAACAGGGAAGTATTTTGTTTTTTATCACAGGTGTGCGTATCGGTGCCATGTGTTATGGACTAGGGTTGGTACATTAGTAGATGACACCCTACAGGGTATGGTTTGGGTCTCAAAAACCCTCAGGGACCCAGCTAATTTCTGTCATGGTCCTTTTTTGTTTGGATGCATACAATCAGAATATTGCCTAATTATAGAGTCTCATCTTGGGTCCCACAAAACATGAAATGTTGGGTTAAATCAAATTTATTGCATGCATGGATTTCAGAACCTTCACAACAAATTCTACAAATTTTAACAGTGGTCAATGAAGAAACAACTCATGTGTCATTTAGAGAAAAGTGTATTCAATATTAAATCTCTTTCCCTATAGGGTGGCCTTTGCTATTTTCTGATTCCCACATTTCCTTTCTATTATCATGCTCCACTGTATGACTCCTCCAAGCCATTATAGACAAGAAGAGAGCCAAAAAGCCCAACATTTATTGTGAAGGATAATGCATTTGATGGGATTGGAACACACCCTTGTTGGGTCTTCTCCCCCACATGTACACAGTGTAGTGTGCCAAATACAAAAAGACTCAAGGGCAGGTCATGTTCAGGAGCAATCACTTATGAGCTCTTTCATTTTTGGAAAAACAAAAGCCAAAAATTTATCTTTTATACTCTGTGTCCCATCTGATTAAAGTGCAAGAGCACAGACTAGATCATTAAAAAAAAAAAAAAAAAAAGTAAAACGCCCTAGAACTGGAGGTTAAAAAACTAGAGAAACACTACCAGGAAACATATGTGCATTGATATTGCCGCAAAACCATCTTTCAATTTCTGTCTCTGAAGTTCCATTCACTGGGCTGTAATCCCTTTTCCTCTCACTTGCTCCCACACAACACAATACTTTTAGTTCCTCGCCGTATTGGTCAGACTTCCCATTGCCTGGCCCAGTCTAAGACTTGGCACAGTCTCATCCCAACCCACTACAGTCATTTTTTTCATTACGTTTGTTTTGCATTAAGGAAAGATTTATCTAGGTGATTCTAAACAACGATTGGTGGCTATAGAATTATTTTATAAAGACTCTCTCCTCTAATATCTCACAATATTTATTCCTTTCCAATAGTCTTTTTTCTCATTTTAAAGATCTGTTGTAGTTGGAGGATGCCAAGTCAGTGCTGACTCATAGCAACCTTGTATAGGACAGAAGGAAACACTACCCAGGCCTGCACCATCCTCATAATGGTTGTGACTTTTGAATCATTGTTGCAGCCATTTGTCAAGAGCCTTTCTCTTTCTGGATGTTGCTCTACATTACCAAGCACGCTGTCCTCTCCCAGGAACTTGGTTCTCCTAATAACACATCCAAAGCTTGCGAGATGAGCCTGATAAGGACTCGTCTTGACGTCCTTCTTCCCAGACAGATCTGTTTGTTCTTTTGGAAGTCCGCAGCACTGTCCACAGTCTTTTCCAGCACTGTAATTCAAGCCTATCAATTCCTCTTCAGTCTCCTTTATTCAATGTCCAACTTTCACTTGCATACGGGGCAATGGAAAATGCCATGGCTTGGGGCGGGCACGCCTTAGTCCTCAAAGCAACATCCTTGCTTTCCAACACTTTAAAAAGGTCTTGTGCAGCAGATTTGCCCGACGCAATGCGTTGTTTGATCTTTTGACGGCTGCTTCCATGAACACTAACTGTACTATCCAAGCAAGATGAAATCCTTGACCATTTAGGACATCGTAGATGTGTCCCGAGGGTTTCCAAGTATGTCATCTTTCCAAGTGTTGAAGTGCAGAGGTGACATTTGGAAGACTAAGGTGCATCTGATACAAATCATGGAATTTTCAACCATCTTTTGTGCTTGTGAAAATTGGACAGTGAATATGGGAGACCTAAGAAGAATTGATGCATTTGAATTGTGGTGTTGGAAAAGGATATTGAAAGTACAGTGGACTTCCAGTAGAACAAAGAAACATGTCTTTGAAGAAGTACAGCCAGCATGCTCCTTAGAAGAGAGGATGGTGAGCCTTTGTCTCACATATTTTGGACATTTTCAGGAGAGACCAACCATGCTTGTTAGGGAGCCAGTGTGAAAGAGGAAGGCCCCTAACAAGATAGATCGACACCATCGCTGCAATAATGGATTCAAGCACGACAACAATTTTGAGGATGGCACAGGGTTTGGATTAATTCATTCTGTTGTACATAACATCACTATGAGTCAGAGCAGACCCGATGGCATCTAACCATAACAATCTTTATTGAATTAGATTGCCACATCTTTCCCTGATGGAGCAATTGTTGGATTTAAACTCCCGGTTTTTATTTGGTCCAGAATTTTCACCACTGCACAAGGAGAACTTCTCAAAGACTATCAGCCATAAGAATATTGTTTAGCCACTGTCTCTTTTTTTTTTTTTTTAAGAAACAAAACTGAACAAAGTTAGAAAATGTAGAACTTGCAATGTGTTTTCAATTGTAGATCATGGCACTTTCATCTTGAAATTTGGGGAAGATAAGGTTTAATTACCATAATAAGAACCACATGGGCAATGATTGATGGGAACCTGATGTGTCCTATCCCTTTATTAATCTTCTTAATTAGAGGCAAAAGAGTGTTTTATCTGCCTGGAAAGAGATGAGATGGGCTGTGATACCGTGCCGTACTTCTGGGAGTGGAGAAGCTGCTTGTTCACCAAGATTTTCTGTTACCCTGAGGCCAGCAGGTGAAGAAGCCGGAGCTTGGAACACTTGTTTCCAGCTGGGCCGGACTTTTCTTATATCTCTTTCTGTAAATCATCGACTTAAACAGTTTTTCTTCTTTTGCTCTCCTTTCCTTTTGTATAAACTTTTCTGGCATTGTTAAAATTGTGGGAGTTAGAGAGAAAATTAAAATTGTTGTCACATGAGTGTTGGGAGTTCACATCCACAAGGAAAGGAAAGGTGAAGACCGGAACTGGCCGATGTTAGGGAATCTGCTGAGGAAACGTGTGGTATGCTGGGAGGATGTCATGAAGTATGTGGAATCTACTTGTGCTGCAGTATACTTAGGCCACAGAAACAAAGCTAAAGAGATAAGATTGACTTAAGTTGCTGGCTAATGATAGTATTAATAAAAGGGAAGTTGTGAAGCATAAATTTTAAAGTTTCCTTGAAATTAGTACATGTTTCATCTTATACAATCAAATGTTCAGTCAATTTTAAAAATTGAGATCCTACTATGTATTGCACCTACTATGTTCGTAGGATGCCTGGGGATAACCTGCAGAGCCATAATGATAGAGACACACGTGCGTAGGGAAGCATAATAAAGGAATGATCTGTCTGTGTTAACGAGTTTGGAGAAAGCTCGACAGCGTGAGGAGGACTTGTGACTAAGGATAAGCATTTTCTGGGTGGACATGGACTAAAGCTTTCCTTGGTTAGAAAGAATAGTTGCTCAAAGATATGGAGATACTATGCAGTGTTTTTGTTCAGCTATTGAGACTAGTTGGCTGTGAGTCTGCACTTGATTCCTGGAGTTCATTGAGTTTAAGAGGCAGGTAGAGGTCAAGTCAAGAAAGGGCTGTTTCACAGGAGTGATTCATAAGCCAATAAACTATTAGGAGAAAGAAAACAATGTTATTGGAGACAAATTGAGTAACACATACCTATATCTGAATCCTCACTCCATTTTTGTTTTCTCATATTATGCCTCAGTGTTCTTATCCATAAATACGTATAATACCTTCTTAATAGGTTCAGCCTTGGCGACTGCTAACTGAAAAGTCAATGGTTTGAATCCACCAGCTGCTCCTTGGGAAAAAGATGTGCTAATCCAGTTTCATAACAATTATAGTCTTTATACCCAGGAAATAGAAGTTAACCAAATAAAATGCACAGTTTTTAGAAAGTTTTAGTCTAACACATGTATTTCATTGGCAGAAAACTACAAGGATTGTCTTTTACATTTGCATGTATATTAACTTGAATACTAGTTTGACCAATAGTCATGATGGATCATAATTATTCTTGAATTCTTTCTGTTACCATATTGTAATATATAAAACCACATTTTCCAAGGGTAAACAAAAATGGACAGCTTGAAAAACCCTAGGGGGCAATTTTACTCTGTTCTATATGGTCACAATGAGTCAGAATGAATGAATTCAAAGGCAATGGATTCTGATAGGTTTAGAGGTATGCTAAATAGCAATCTCTCAGCAAAATCCACTCCTGTATTTGTTGAAACATCCTCAGAAGAGGATGCATTTCCCTCTTGTGTTCAAAACAAATGAACAAAGCATTTCATCATGCCTCTACTTGCTTTTCGTTGTTGTTGTTCAGCGGTCAATTCCCTTGCATATTCAAATGTGAAAGTTATTTTTAATGAGAAGTTAAAACTTTATTAATGTTCCCACCATCATGCTTTGGCTAGAAGACACATTTAATTCTCAGAGAATTTAGACCCCCAGAATGCATCTGCTTTCCCAAATCAACAAAAAAGCACCAACTTAACATTGACTTGAAGATTCACCTGAAAAATGCATGTGATTCTGGGAATATGGAATCTCTTCCATATACAATATGAAAGACTAGCACCAACTCTGGATGAGTTCTGAGGGAATAGTAATTTAATTTCCCTGCAATCAAATGTTATTAATAACTGACAGGTCAACCAAGCACCATTGAGTTCGAAGTGTTCACATGTCAGCCAGGATGGAAGTACAAGTGACTAGAGACATCACAGATGGTTCATAAAGTCCACATGTTGCATTCTTTTTCTGAATATAAAGTCTTTAAGGAAGTATGATTCTCCTTTTAGGAGGCAAGTTGACCCTCAAGGTCCTTAGCTTATCCTATGTCAGTGAATATCTAGCACACCCTCTTTAAAACTACAATCCTTAATAGTGTTTTCCTTCTCTACTCTTCCCACATCCTGATTGCTAGAAACCTTCACTGGTTGAAATGCATGAACACTGCCTTTTCTCAAAGATCTCAGCCTTGAGACCCAGGGCTCTATCTTCTCTCTCTTTCTCTTATTTATGTTAAAGAAGGGGGGCTTATAACATTCTTTGCACATCTCGCATCTGCACAGTTTAAAGCAGGAGCCTGCAGCCTCGGTGTTTCTTAGGGTTCTTTTCTTCCTTATCTATCATGGCTTTCCTGTTCACACAAGTCTCTGCAGCTTCACCTCCTTGACTCCCTCACAATGCACCTTACGCTCTTTACGATAAGGGTGACCTCCTCTGGATTCTAGTTTATTACTTCTATGAAAAGTGCATGCTACTGCTATGAAGAAAAAAAAAAAGACATTCACTAGACAACGCAGGAACTCTTTCAAAAACCTGACTGTCTTTAACTGACCGAAATCTAATGGGTCCCACCAGTATCTGTTGCATAGGACTAAAGTCCTTGTCCAAAATTACCCAAGCCAACGCAAAAGTAAATGCGTGTAGAGGAACAGTCCCAGATTTAAGTGCTTTCTTTTCTAAACTCTTGGGAAATATGTTAGCTTCATCATTTACATAACACCAAACACAGGGTTCTTTCTAGCCTAGTACATTTTCTTGTTCAATTCTTTCTCACCTAGATTGTGAGTCTCTAGGGGCTGGATTTTCTCTAGATCTGAATTTTCTAGATCTGCATTTTCTCTCTCTGGTTCCCAGTGTCTCTCACAATGTTCTTACATCGCAAGCATTCAAAAAATATTCATGAGAATAAAGATGTTTAGGGATCCCCAGAGTGGGTGAATTCAGAACATCACAGAGTAGGGCTCAGCAGGTAGAAAGCATGGACATGGAAATCCTGGGAATTATGGATAATTAATACCTTTTCACTTGCATGCCTGTGCAGGGGCTGTCTTCGTGGCCCTGCATTTCTCAGTGACTGTTCCATGCTCAGTTTGCCCTGCCCATGGCAATGTGCTGAAGGAATGAGGCAAAGGACAGGGTCAGGACTTCTTTGCCAGAGAAAAGATCATCAAATTTCATTTGCTTAATCAGGGCTGGAGGGAGAAAGATAGGGTTTTCCTCTCCCATGAATAGTTATAGTCGTGGAAACTCACAGGGACAGTTTTACTCTGTCTTGTAGGGCTGCTATGAGTCAGCATCAACCCAATGGCAGCAAGTTTGGTTTTTGGTTTTCGGAGTCAGTCCTTGAGGAACCCAGGTGGTGTAATGATTACTGAGTTGGGCTGCTAACCACAGGTCAGCAGTTCAAAGTCACCAGTTGCTCTGAGGGAGGAGAGGGGGCTTTTTAGTCCTCTGAAAAATTATAGTCTGGAAAACTCACAGTTCAGTTCTTCCCTGCACTATAGTATCACATTGAGTTGGCATCAACTCAAGATAAATGAGTTTTGGCTTTTTTTAAAAAATCATTTTATTTGGGGGCTGATACAGATATTATCACAATCCATACACCCATCCATTGTGTCAAGCACATTTGTATATATGTTGCCATCATCAGTTTCAAAACATTTTCTTCCTACTTGAGCCTTTGGTATCAGCTCATTTCCTCCCTCATTCATGAACCCTTAATAATTTATAATTATTTTGTGTGTGTCTTACACTCACCACTGGCTCCATTCACCCATTTTTCTGTTGTCCATCCCCCTGGGAGGGGGTTATATGTACATCATTGTGATCAGTTCCCCCTCTCTTCCCCCACCTTCCTCTTCCCTCCTGGTATTTCTACTCTCATGATTGGTCCTGAGGGGCTTGTCTGCCATGGAGTCCCTGTATTTTGAGATCTTATCTGTACCATGGTACTTGCTCTGGTCTAGCCAGGTTTGTAAGGTAGGATTGGGTTCATGACTGTTGGAGGGAGGAAGCATTGAAGAGGTAGAGGAAAGTTGTATGTTTGGGGGCTTTGGTTTTAATCAGTGCTTAGAAATGTGCAATGAAGAGAATAGTTAGTCGCACTTTCCAGCTAGGTCTTGAAGAATCACATGAAACTGTGTGCGTGTAGACAAGCTCTGAACTTTTCGGAAGAAACATATGAAGTTAAAGCCTGCACTGATGCAGTCCTTCTGGAAACAGGTAAAACATAGACCAAATCCCACACTGGAGACCAAACACAAGGATAAAGGGGAAGCTCTTTTCAGCTTAAAACAGTAGTTTCCTAGTATGGGTTCAGGGCTATAAAGGATTGAATGACTCACATAATGAATGTAAAAACAGAAACCAAATATGCAGAAGGAGATAAAAAACACAGACTATACTCTACAGTGCCAAATATTGAAAATGCTCCAAGTGTATTATCAAAAACAGTCCACTTGGATTGATTTGACCTCCATTGACGCCCCTCCTATGTTTACTAAGGAACTTGCTTGCAATGAATGTTTCATTTTCCAAGGGAGAACCATATATTCAAAAATTTTTAGACCAGCAAACATTTTCAGGGAAAACATATCCTTCGAGACCTTGGATATTTCCCACATTTTCCTTTGTTCCTCTTGGACACTTTTCTAGCTTATGCTTGGCTTCGTCACTTTCTAAGACAAGAAAACATTATCAGTGGGACAGTTAGAGCTACAGCCCAGCAGAACACTCAGCAAGAAGGAACAGAAGCACACTGTTTGGGCTGCGGCTCCTTTTCTCTCTCTTCCATATGTGGGTCTACATGGTGCGAGTGACAAGACGGAGTGTCTGTCACCCCAATGAGTCTGGAGACTCTTGGAGAAAAAAATTACATACAGCACTACACCCTAGTTGGAAATGGAAATGGACATGTGGATGACATGTTTTGTAGGTGAGGGGCTTACGCTTCAACCAGTCTGCACAATCCTTGAGGCAGAGCCACGTACCTATCATCCATAATGCATGCTTTATTCTTAGTACACATTTACATACAAAGTTGATGCTAAGTCCTCCATGAACACTTCATTCCAAAAAAAAGTTTACTGGCTGCTTCAGAGATACAATCTTCATTTAAGTGGCACCAGTTACGCTTTGCCTTGGTGGCTGGCCATGCATTTTAAAGACAGCTTCTTTTACTTCATTTGAATAAGGAGCTCTACCCTAAAAAACCAAGTGTAACCTAACAAAGCCTCATCCTGTGTCATATCTGGCCAAAGTTCCACTTCCCCTTATCCTTTTCACGCTTTGCTTATGAGGTAAGTGGCATCAGTTCATCTGCAACTTTCAATGTGAGATATTGTAAGTGCCATTTTCTCAGACAGATATGTAAGACATGCCATGGTTTAAGATTAACTGAAGGCAATGTAGATGGAGAAGCATGAGACAGTAATGTTACACAGGCCCTACAAGGAAAATCCTCCTCCTTAAGTGATTGTTGTTGTTGTTAGTTGCCATGGAGTTGGCTCACTTGGCAACCTCAAATACAACAGAAGTAAACTGTGTTATGCGGGGTTCTCTAGAGAAACAAAAGCATGACACTTATGATTTTATATATATATATATAACACCAAGAAATAAACAGCTAATTGGTCCACAGAGCAGTGCAGAGGGCTCAGATCTACTCACTTTTGTGAGACAGTTAATATACTGGAAGTCCTTCAACTCAGAAGGGCTGCAGGTCCAAGGTCAAGGAAGTGTAGCTCACAAGTTGAGGCAGAGAACTAGCTACAGCAGCTCATGCTGGTCAGGTCACCAGGGAGCAAGATAGAGAAGGGTGCGCCTTGCTGATTCATTTATCTCTTTGCCCTCCAATCAAACTGCAACCTGATTAAGCCCACATATTCCTATTGACCAGGTCGGCATAATAAACCTACCTATCACATAAACATTTCCCAGTCTTGTGCTACCTTGGCGCTTTTGGGTATTGGCCACTGTGTATTTTGGATCATCTTCCAGCCTAGCTCTATTGGAAACGATTTTGTTACACTCTATCGGGGTTTCCTTTGCTAATTCTCAGAAGTAAATCACCAGGCCTGCCTTCCTTATCTGCTGCTGTGTCCTGTGATGGCGTCCATGTTTCAATCAATAATGCTATTTAACTTTGAGTTCCATGAGGCTTCTAGATATGTCTCTGGTCTTTCAAGACTCGCAGGGTCAATCATGTTGGAGAGATGTCAGTGAAGCCTCCAGACTAAGGCGGAGACCTGAAGTGATAGTCATAATAAATAAGGAAGATGTATAATTATTGGTCTATTTAATAACCTATCATGTTATAAATGAGTTCCAATATGTCATAGGCCTAGATTAGGCTCAGAAACTCCACTCCCATTTGTATAAATCCAATGCAATTACTGTGATCTAAAGCAAGTAAATTCTGGTGGGTTTCTAGGTCACATGGGAAGTTCAGCACCAAGTCCACACTTCTCTGAAGAGGTCATCCATTTTCAGTATAGCCTAAGCACACATGGTCCATATTGGGGTGAGACTTTGCAGTGAAGAGTTTATATGTCTGCCCTGAGCTCCCCATGACTAATTATCCAAAGCTGAGTCACAATAGACTGGCTTCTGGGATGAAGAGCAATATGCAAAAATATTTCATGTAATCCTACTTCATGTTGACCTCTGAAAAAGAAAACTGAATGGAATGAACTACCTAGGGTTTAGTAGTTTATGATCTGTTACACAATCTTTGTGTTGTATACAGCCAAGTGCTCTGAATTTTGAGGTAGCTTTTCTAAAGTTTATAATAGCCCAGAATTTGGTTTTAAGTTGGAACAAGAAAGCCACATAGGAACAATACTTCTTTTAAATTACTCTACAGTATGAGATTACATGGGGAGCAGATGAAGGTGAAATAATAGAGTTCAAAATATTGTATTTCAAGAACAAGAAGTAGTGTTTAGCAGGTCTTTTGAACACATTGAACATGTCTAAAGCAGAAAACAGGTACCTAGGTTAAACATTAAACATTAGGGGAGGGTTATTTGTTCAGACGGCCTGTTTCATGTTGCACAAAGAAATAATAAAACAAGGATACTGGATTTTCTTCACAGAATGCATTCTGTTACATGAATATAGATGCAAATGTGGAGTTGTCATCATTAGTGCTTATCATTTTACCATTATAACATTGGCTTCAACTTGTAGGCAAATGGCTTTGAAAAATGAGCTTCACCAGCTCTTCCATTCTACCCAAGAGGAAGTACAGGCCCAAACCAGGCCTTTTGCTCGTGCATTGTGCACATAGCCTGAATTACAAAGAGTGCAATAGTCAAGGGCCCCCAAAGCAAACTCATCATGGTCTTGGCAACAGGAACTCTCATCACTTTGGGGATGCTGTTTGGGGAGTGAAATGCGGCGTGCTGCCCATGCTTCATTTCTAACTGATCTGCTGTGACTCATGTGAATTGACCAGGGACCATAGCCAGTTTTTAAAATGTGAGCATTTCACTTCCTTCATTGAAATGGGGCCCTCCAGAGCTAGAAATCCTAGTGGTTTCTTCACGTCCGGGCTGAAAGGAGCGGCGGGGTTTTGTGAAAGGTGGAAGAATGCCAAAGGAACTGGAGGGTGGTTTAGTTAACATTGTTTCTTTTCTGCTTTCTGTTTTCTCCAATAATTTCAGAACAAAATCTTTTCTTATGGGTCAAATAAACTGTAATTATAACAATGCTAATTATTGAGCACTGCTGTAAAATTGTTCACATGCATTATATAATGTAATCATTAGCATGGTCTGGGTGAAAAGTATCTTACAAATTCAAAAACACAGTGGCACAGAGAGGTTAAATAAATTGCCTGAGGTCACACAGCTAATGAATTAAATCCAAGTCTGTATAAATCAAAAGCTTAAACTCACTACACTGTCATTAATTTTCATCATCAAATTGACTTTAGCTCCAAAATTTCTAATTCTAAAAGCCATCTGCTCAATCTTACTTCTGTTTATCTTTCATCACAAATACCTCTTACCTGAAAATCACTTTCTCTCGTTGCTCTGTCAAATGGTTTTTAAATATGGAATTTGATTTGGTTTGCAGAAAACATTTTCTGATGTCTTAGGTAGATTATATCATTCATCGCTTCTGTGAAGAACTGATAGAAAAGGGCTGAAGGACAGAGAGATCGACCCTCGCAGGAACCCATCCATAACTTGGCATTACAATCTCGAATCTTTGAAATAAAAGTGGTAATCCCAATTCTATGAGCTCCACTGTTGAAA
>NW_022104341.1:32179858-32181082 GCF_000313985.2 Echinops telfairi | reverse complement strand
GAAAATAATTTTTTGGTTGGGGGGTCAGCACAACATGAGGAACTGTATTAAAGGGTTGCAGCACTAGGAAGGTTGAGAGCCATTGGGATAAAGATTCATTATTCCTTGAAGTAGGTGCCCTGGTGGTGTCATGGGTCATGTCCTGGGCTGCTTACGCCTCAAAGTCAGCAGTTAAAAACCACAGCCACTCCCTGAGATAAAGATGAGACTTTCTACTCCCTTAAAAAGTTAGTCTTGAAAACACACAGGCACATTTTTACTGTCTTGTAGGGTAACTATGAGTCAGCATCAGCTTGATGGCAGTGAGGTTTTCATTTCCTCAAAAAACATACATTGAGCACTATTTTCGTTGGGTTGTCTAGAGAAGCAAAACCAGTGATAGTCACATACGAATAGGAAACAACTGACCAAGAGGTAGCTTAATATGAAGAAAGCATCCCAGGCTGATGAAGCAGCAAGAAGAAGCATGGGGCAGGGAGATCACAGGCAAGTGGGCGTAGAGTCACACGGATCCAAGGTCGGTGGGAACATGGCATGGTGCCCAGAGTTCTCCAGTTCAGCAGCCCACATGAGGCTGCCCCTGGAGGCAGACACACAGTCTGTCCAACGAGAAGGAAGGTCAAGGCCCAGAAAGAGAGAGGAAGAATTTCTCATTGTCTTTCCTATAGAAAAATGCACACCCCCAAGAAGGCACCTGATAGCTAGATTGGACTCCACCCCTACACATTAAGGCGGTGTCACATTGACATAAAATTTAACTCCCAGAAGCGCCTACTATCTTCTCACAATGGATGACAGCAGTAAATATGAGAGCTATATCCCTTGTCCTCATGGGGCCCATAGACAGACAGAAAGCAAATAACAGCAGGGTCTGGCATGTTTTAAAGCTGTCCAAGTGCTGTAGAAGCTGAAGTTGGAATGACTAGAAGGGATTGTCTGGGCAAAGACTTGGAGATAAAGATGTGAAAGATTGTGTGACATGTGTCATAAAAGATCATAAGAATGTCTTATTGTCTTTTGTTCTTCTGTCTCACCAGCAAGCATGCTATTGAATTTCCACCATATTTGGTTTTTCTATTTTTACAATCATATTCTACGTAGGACTCTGAAAGCTTCCTGGAATGGCTTGGAAAAGAAGAGCGAGTGTCTATGTGAGTTTAGGGTACTTTGGCTTGGGGGGGTTGTCCATACGCAAGTATCTATGTAATGTATGTATTTTCCATT
>NW_022104341.1:32177477-32179124 GCF_000313985.2 Echinops telfairi | reverse complement strand
AATGACCAGGTAGCTCCTTTTATAGCACCAACACACAACTGACAAATCAACAGAAAGTGTGGGTGACGTAGCAAAGATCTATTTCCTATGAAAAGAAGGATTTTTTTTTTCCTATCGTGGGAGAAAGAGTTGCATTGAGATGCCAGCAACACTTGCTCATTTGTCAACTGAACCTTGTACGTCCCCTCTGTTCCTTCCTCTGTATAAGTTGTCCTACTTCTTAGATAAAGGTTGTGGAACTTCTTCAGCAGTTGACTATTAGAGAATGCTTTTCAAAGTTCTCTCACAGGCCCACAAAGTGGGTGCTTGAGCATCACTGCTCTGGATGATATTCCGGAATATAAAACAGTGTACTGCTACTCATTCCCTTCACTCATTAGATTTGGTTTAGGTGCTTTCTGAGTTTCCCATGCTGTTTCGAACTAGATATAACACAATAGATGATATTAATAGAAACTGGTTTTTTTCTTGTATCAACTATGGAGAGAGACCCATCTGACAAAGATGACTCCCTCCATCCCATCCACAATGAATTTCCTGATTATCTCAAGAAGGGGTAACAATCCTTTAAAAATAAAACGTGTTTCAATTGTAAACTTGTAATCACATCGACCTGCCCTTTAAGGAAGGGAGTAAGTGATGTGACAAGTGCATAGTTTAAGGGTCTGGTAATCTAGCACAAAGTGGGTTGTTGTTACCAGGTACCATGGAGTGAGTTCCAACTGGTTACCATTCTATATCAAGCACAGCAAACCGCTGTTTGGGCTTGCACCATCCTCAGTTTGAGCCCATTTTTACAATCACTATATTAATCCACTTTGTTTTCTTTTTAATTGACTGTTTATGTCCTTATCCAAAGACTTGTTCTTCTTTATAACACACACAAAGTGCATGAGGCAGTCTCATCAAACTCTCTTCTATGTAGCATTCTGGTTGTACTTCTAAGATAGATTTGTTGGTGATCAGGCAGTCCATAATATATGCATCATTCTTCATGAACTCCATAATTCAAAGTTATCAATATTTCCTTGGTCTTCCTTTCTCATTGTCAGCATTCACCTGCATATTAGGCAATTGAAAATACTACAGCTTGGGTCAGTCAGGTGCAAGTTAGTCCTCAAAGTGACACTTTTGCTTTTTCAAATTGTAAAACAAATCTACGAGAGCCAAAAATACTACTTCAGTCTATCTCATTTGAATTTTGAAAACAGATTTGATGCATGGGACACTAATGATGGAAGATCTAAGGAGCTGTGTAGATCCTTCATTAAAAAGAAAAAAAGAAAAGTTCAAAATGATGTCAGAAGAGACTCTGAAACTTGCTCTTCATCATGGAGTAGCTAAAGCAAATGGAAGAAATGACATCCAAGAGCTGAACAGAATATTTCAAAGGGCAGCTTAAGAAGACAAAGTCAAATATGATAACGAAATGTGCAAAGATATAGCATTAGGACCCAAAAAGGAAGAACACATTCTGAATATCTGAAACTGAGAGTTCAAGGAAAAAATTCAAGCCTTGAGTTGCAATCTGGAAAGATTCCATGGGCAAAATATTGAATGATGCAAGAAGTATCCAAAGAAGATGGAAACACACAGTCACTGTACCAAAAAGAACGAGCCACCCTTCCATTTCAGGAGGTAGCCTAT
>NW_022104341.1:32170505-32177141 GCF_000313985.2 Echinops telfairi | reverse complement strand
GGATGAAGTACTCACTCAACTAGGCCAAGAAACTTGCAAGATAGTTTCTTGGCCAACTGACTGTAAGAATTCATATTTATACCCACTCCGAAGCAAAGTGACCCAACAGAATGCTCAAAATATAGAACAATAGCATTTCTAGCATGTGCAAGTAAACTTTTTTTGAAGTTCATCCAACAGTAGTTGCAGAAGAGGGACCTCTCGGAAGTTCAGGCCGGGTTCAGAGGAGGACGCATAACAAGGAACATCATTGCTGATGTCAGATGGATCTTGGCTGAACGTAGAGAATACCAGAAAGATGTTGACTTGTCTTTTATTGACTATGCCAAGGCACCTGATACACATTGATACTCGGTGTGTCAAAATAAAATAGAGATCACCTTGAGAAGAATGGGAATTCTATAAACCTTGTGCCCATGTCCTTAACTTGCAAATTGTAATGGGTCAAAAGGCATTCGTGTGAACAGAACGAGGGGGCAATGTATGGTTTAAAATCCTGAAAGGTGTGCAACAGGGTGGTATCTTCTCACCATAATTGTTCAATCTGTATGCCAAGAAAATCATCAGAGAAGCTGGGTTACATAAATAAGAATGCAGCATCAAGATTGGAGGAAGACTTTTTAAGCACCAATAATGTGCAGATGATGCAACCTTGCTTGCTGAAGGTGAGAAGGACTGGGAGCATTTGAGGATGAAGGTCAAGGATTATAGCTTTCGCTTTGGATTACCTCTCAGTGTGTAGAAGATGAAAATTCTCACAACTGGGCCAATAAGTAGCATCATGATAAAGGGAGAAAAGTTTGAAGTTGTCAAGGATTTTATCTAGCTGGGATTCACAATCAATATTCATGGAAGCAGCAGTCAGGAGATCAAAAGATATATTGCACTGGGTAAGTCTGCTGCACAACACCTCTTTAGAATGTTGAAGAGCAAGGATGGTACTTTGAGGATTCAGGTGTACCTCACCCATGCCGTGGTATTCTCCATTGCATCATATGCATGTGAAAGTTGGGCATGGAAAATGGAAGATGGAGAAGAATAGATGCATTCGAATTGTGGTGTTGGTGAAGACTATTGGAAATACCACGGGCTACCAAAAGGACAAACAAGTTTGTCAGACTCGCCCGAGTGCTTCTTAAAGGCAAGGATAATGAGACTTCATCTTACCTACCTTGGACATTTTCTCAGTAGAGACAGTCTCTGGAGAAAGACTTCAGGTTTCGTAAAGTAGAGATGCAAAAAACATGAACAAAGAGGAAGGTGCTCAAGGAGATCGCTTGGCACAGTGGCTGCCACATGGGCTAAAGAAAGCCTCGGCACAATTATGACGATGGTGTGAGACTGGGCAGTGTGCACTTTGTTGTGCACAGGGTTGCTTTGGGCCAGAGCCAACGCAATGGCCCCTATGAACACTACTCTATACGCTCTGACCTACTGGAAATAGTCATGATTATCAGAGCATCCTCTAGGAATACTAGTGCAAGCCCTTTTTATAGTCAGCAATTACAGTGAAAATTTCTCTTCTGCTCAATAATTATAAATGGCTTAATTTTGTTTTTACTTGTCTTTTGGAATAAATTCAATTACCATCTAAACATGCCTTTCTTATAACCACTTAAAAATATATGTATAATGTATAGTTTATACACACACATACACATAAGGTTGACTGAGATGGATTTTTCTGTTATTCAATCAATTGATCCAGTAGGACAGCCCCAGTGCCTGCAGCACGTAAGAAACTCACGTATCTGAAAGCTCCTCAGCTTTCCCTCAGACTCAGGTCATTATTGGTCACTGATGCTATTGGTAATCAAGATAAACTGGCCCATGTATCATCTTTTCTGAGGTTCAAAATTGATTCTCACATTATCTTAAGGTTTTTTCTCAAGCCTTTCTTTTACCTTGTTCATGCTGAAATATTCATTTCTGTTGGTTGAAACCCTATTGCTCATCAATTTCAATGTCTTCCCTCATTGCTGCTATCATTTCAGTTATTTGGTCAACATGTGCTTGTAATTCATTCTGATTTGTCCCCTGGTGCCTCCTCTCCAATCCAGGTTGAGGTGGGAAAAGGATGTGTCTAGATCAGGGCTCAGCAAATTGCATCTTTTGAACCATTTGCGGCTATTTCGGTACATACATGTGGCTCTGAATTAAAAATGAACAATTTTAAAGGCTATTACTCAGATCATGGTGATTTCATTTGTTTGTAAAAGCACATTTATGGCTTTTCTGTCTCACAAGTTTCCTGACTCCTGGTCTAGATGCATCAAGCAAGAATCCTTCGGAGCTGTTATGGGGTGCATGCCAATCGGGTAGGGCAGCTCTTTGAGCTTCATTATTGTTGTTGGATTGTCTCTTTTCCTTGCCATTAGCAGATTAAACACCTGTTCTCAATACTTTCTCATTATAAATTCCAATGCGGAGTGATGTATTTTTGAGGGATGCACAAAATTCTGTTTTCCTGCTCTAATTCTCCGATTTGTCTGTTTTCTTGGTGAATACCCATAACTAGATTTCTTTCTGGATTGCCACATTATGGTCACATAATGTGGACAATTGCTGATGTCTTGTGACTTCATTAAGTTCTTGAATTTCTTCCTGGTAGTGCTTCATTGCTTCTATATTCACTTGCTGAGAGTTGTGGTTTATTTAATAAGAAATTCTACTGCGTTGCTCTCTCAATTGCTCAGCAAGAGCTTTAACATCAGCAAGGACCTTCTCAATTCTGCAACTCATTTTGAAAGGAAGATCTTGGTTTTAACACAACAGCTCCTGTAGGGGACTCTCCAATAGTTCTAGGACCCAACTGTGGTCACAAGCCCTTGGAGTTGTCAGCTGCACTGGTTAAGGACCCAATGCCTTTGTCAGCAGAAAGCTTTGTGAAGAGATTCTGAGCTCTGTTCAGCTTCTTCAACAAGCCAATATGGTGCCAGAGAGAGTTAGCAGAGGGACAGCAGCGCAGGGGGCCGAGCCAAACTCCATCATAGTCCCCAGAATACTTCCTCCTACTGCCGCTGGTAAGAGTTCTTATCTGTATATTGCAGGTTGTTAATGAGTCTTTCATGCCAATCCCAATGCCATGTTTGAGTAGTATAGCTGTTATGGGCTGTTTGTTCAGCATACAGGTTGAATAATATGGTGAAAAGTTATAACCCTCACACATCTTTTCTGTTTTAAAATTCCATTCCATATTCTCCACTTTAATTTTCAAATTTTGTATTGGGTCAAGAGAAGATCAGTAAAGCTTGGACTTCTTCCTTCAAGACCAATAGTTCATGGCCATATGTTACTTTCCAAAATGGTTACGTGTCTTGTCCGTCATCACTTTTCTGTCAGTTTGTTGTAGTTTGGTGTCTTGCGTACTGTCGGGAGTTATGCCACTGATATTGCAAATACCTACAAGCTCACCGGTGGTGGATAATTTTCAGTGAAGCTCTGAAACTAAGACAGATTAGGAAGAAAGATCTAGCTACGTACTTTAATAGTACCTATTTTTAAGGGCCAATGAAAGCCTTATGAATAGCAGTGAAATATTTTCAAGTATATTGTCAGATAATGAACTCCTCAGATTGGGCGGCTATCTAAATATAACTGGGGAAGAGCCACTTACTAACCTAGAGCCCATCTTAATGACATAGACTGAGTAAAGCTTTTGAGAAACCACGGCAAACACTAATTAATAATCAGAATGGGTAAGGTGTGACATATGAAGCTTGGAAAATTAGAAGTTATTAAAAATGAAATGGAATGAGTAATGATTGAAATTCCAAGCATTATTGGCTTGAAATGGACTTCAATCGGCCATTGGGAATTTGACAGTCATATGGTCTGCCATGTTGGAGATGACAAATAAAAGAGTTATATTCCAAGAAAACTGTTTTTTTGAAAATATATTTCAAGATCTTATCCTCATGTATATTGTAATGAGTGATAGGATGATTTTTATCATTTCCAAGGAATACCAGATAATATTATTTTTCAAATTTATTGCACAAACATGAATGCCAAGGATGAAAAAGCTAAAAATATTTACAAATTTCTGCCAACCGATGTTGATCAATCATGCAACCAAGATGTATTGATATTCACTAGAGATTGGAACGCATTAGTTAGGGACAAAGAAGGAGGATCATGAGCTGAACAGATGTATCAGCCCAACAAGGCTACTGTTGACTGGGAACAAACCATTGAAAACTCACAGAGGAATTTCGGTTGAAGGTGAGGGAATTTTTAAAAGTTCCTAAGAGACAAAGCATGGCTTGCATATATGCCCCCTGAATTTAGAGCTCAAGAACAGATTTAACAAATTAAACACTAATGATTGGTTACTGAGTAAGTTGCAGAATGACACCTTGTACATTAGACATCAAGAAAATAAAGGTCTTTAAAATACATAGGGAAAAAATAAAAAGAGAAATAGCAGGAGAGACTCTGAAACTGCTCTTGAATGCAGAGTAGCTAGAGCAAATGAAAGAAAGCATGAGGTAAAAAGAGCTAAACAGAAATTTTCTTAGAGCCGCTTGGAAAGAGAAACTAAAGTACTAATGAAATGTGCCAAAACCTTGGAGTTAGACAACCTAAATGGCAGAATATGTTCAGCATTAATCAAGCTGAGAGACGTGAAGAAATAAAGTAAGACTCTAGAGTGTTGAAAGATTGTATGCCCCCAATTTGAACTATTTTGGAAGTTTCAATAGAGGAGAGAAAGAGTACATAGTCACTAAGGTGTAGCAGATTACAGATTGGGCTGCTAATTGCCACCCCATGGGAGAACACTGATGGTTTATGCTCCCGTGGAGATCTACAGCACTGGCAACTGAGGCAATTATATTCTGCCTTGTAGCCTTTCTGTGAGTATGAATCACATTGAAGATAGTTGGATTTGTCAGGTTTTCTTCCCCCTATCTAAAAAGATTTTTCAACATTTAACCACTTTAAGCAGTAACATATGATCAAGAACTGATGATACTGAAGGAAGAAGTGCAGACAGCATTAGCGAAAAATAAGGCTCTAGGAATTAATGAAATGCCAATTGAAGTGTTTAAAAAGTGTTTTTAATTGATGCAGAGCTGAAAGTACTCATTAGTCTAGGTCCCCACATGTGGAAGCCAGCTGCTTGGCCAATGGACTGGAAGAGATCCATATCCATACTCATACCAAAGCCAGGTGACCTAATAGAATGTGGAACTTTTCAAACAATATCATTAATATCACATTCAAATAAAATGTTGCTGAAGACGATTGAACAATAAATGCAGTAAGGAGCTGCCAGCAAGCTGAAGCTGAATTCAGAAGAGGACTTGGGAAGAGAGACACCACTTGACTTGGATCCACAATCACTGTCCTCGGAAGCAGCGATTAAGAAATTAAATGCATTACATTAGGCAACTCTGCTGCAAGAGACCTCTTGAAAGTATTAAAGAGCAAGGATGTTCCTTTGAATATTAAGGCTTGTCTGCCTGACTCACACCATGGTAGTTTTAATTGCTTTATATGCATGTGACAGTTGGACAAGGAATATCAATGCATTTGAATTATGATATTGGTGAAGAATATTGAAATTGCCAATGGCTTCCAGAAGAACAATCAAATCTGTCTGGGAGTAAGTACAGCCAGAACGCTCCTTTGAAGATGGGGAGACTTCGTCTCACTTACTTTGCGTGTGTGATCTGTTCCTGGAAAACAGACATCAGGCTAGTCCAGTACAGGGTCAAGGAAACGAGGAAGACCTTCATGGAGATAGTTTGACAGAGTGGCTGCAATGGTGATTCTAAACATAATAACAATAGTATGTTACAGGACAGGACAGTATGATGTTGTGTGTCCAATTGCTATGAGTCAGAGCTGGAATCAGTGGCACCCAACAACAACAAAAAAACCCACCATAATCTCAGAGACATTGAAGTATCTACCTCTTTATCATTCCCATTTGATCTAGCAATGAAACATTGCTATAAATGTTTTTGATCTGCTCAAGTTGTTTGAATTAGTTCAACACTTCGTTCACTGCATTAATTGTTTCCATCTGTCTTTTAAGATTTTACACCCTAATCATCTATCTATCCATTTACCACACATTTAATAAATGCCTAATGTATGTTTCTATGTAAACCAATAAGAATGGCTGCTCTTGAATTGTGGTGAACAACCTGGAAGCCTGTCTGCCTGGTGTCCTCATAGCAGAGTCTGACACTTAATCTAGGGGTAAACATAGTCAATAAGGGTATACATTTATTTTCCACATGGAGAGCAGTTCAAAACTACCATCTGCTCCACTGGAGAAAGACTGAGCTTGCTACTCCCATAAACAGTTCTAGTCTTGGAAACCCAGAGGACGTTGCTATGAGTCAGCAGTGACGCCATGGCAGTGAGCTTCATTTTGGTCTTCCAAAAGTTTACATTTTCATGGAGAAATCATAATAACCTTGTACAAAATCATTAAGCCTTGAAGAATTAACACAATCTGGCAGAAAGAAAGTGTAGGGTAAACATTGCTTGTCGAAGAGTCAGCATCACCCAATCCAGAGAAATGACAAGTCAAGAAAGCCAAGAGACAGGTTTTTGTGGAGACGACAGAGGCGCTGACAGCAAGGAGGCTGCAGAGCCTTTTAAACTCCTTAACCTGAATTT
>NW_022104341.1:32169539-32169752 GCF_000313985.2 Echinops telfairi | reverse complement strand
CTTAGTCAGTACTCACTGAAGTAAGACCTTAGTCAGTACTCACTGAAGTAAGTCCTTAGTCCCTACTCACTGAAGTAAGAACTTAGTCCCTACTCACTGAAGTAAGCCTTAGTCCCTACTCACTGAAGTAAGACCTTAGCCACTACTCACTGAAGTAAGACCTTAGTCAGTACTCACTGAAGTAAGACCTTAGTCAGTACTCACTGAAGTAAG
>NW_022104341.1:32167217-32169439 GCF_000313985.2 Echinops telfairi | reverse complement strand
TACTCACTGAAGTATAATACCCTCTTGTGGACTATGCTATCCCAATTGAACTTGGTGTACCCTGAGACTACAGTCCTAGCCCCCAGATCCAGTGACTCATTTCTTAGGGTCTTCAGTTATGTCTAAGAAGTTTTCCTAGCTTGCTCATGTACACTCCACCATATTCCTGGATATATTTTCAGCAAGGGTAAATATTCATCACAAACATTTTCTGTCTAGAACATATATATCTGTGGGCACACCCCCTTCTCTCTCCCACACCTGTTCATCCTGTATGTCTATCCAATCATATACTCATAGATCATCGACTTTATTGCAGAATAGAGTATATAACAATAGAGTCACCAGAGATTTTAGATGAGGGAATATGATCGGGTTTTGATTTCAAATACAGTATAGAAAAATCTCCTCTCCTTAGTTCTCAGTTGGAAACCTGGAATCTAGAACCCTATATTCAGATTCCAAAACAATCTATCACTTTGCATATGCTGATGCTTGATCCCTTCAGGACGATTTGCAGAAACCACTCACAGATTCATCCTTTTGGAAATGAATTCTACTTAATCTGAAGTACAAAGTGTCAAATAGGAAAGAGAAAGGAAGGATACTGGAAACATAACTATGCTTATAAATGTCCTCAAGCAGAAAAGTTGGCGCTCTGGACCAAGGAACTACAAATTGTACTCTTTCTCTAACTGTGCATTTCTTCTAAACAATTTCTGGAGACTTCTCCATTGATTAAACTTAGGACTCCACTGTGGGACTCCTTCAGTTTTAGCCAAACATAGGTTACACTTTGGATAATACTGTGCACAGTAAGATGGAATATGCCTACTTTTGTGTATCTAAAAGTGATTAAGAAGTCCTGTCCTGAATGTGAACTCCAGAATGAAATGATACACATTAGGCACAAAGCAAAGGAGTAAAGTACCAGCTGGAGGGCAACAAAATATGGGTTTCCACACAGGCATGTCTGACGGTCTATCAAAAATGTGATAAGACAGTAAGATCAGAGTCTCTGAATTCTCCAGCAAACCACAACCAGTCAGGTGTGGGCAGACAGGGCACTTCCCTGGGCTGGCCTTCAGGGTAGAGCAAGGGCCTGAAAGGGCAGAAATGTTAATGATTAATTTCAATGTGGGCCTTGAATTAAGAGTTCATATTTGTAAATGTTTTTCGATCCTCTGATAAGCTGCTTTCTCTACCAGCACTCCCTCAGTAACTCCAAAACTTTTTTCTGTCTTTCTCATGCCACCTCGGGTGAGGGTGGTGGGGGCTGTGTTTGGGGAGGAAGAGAGGTAATGCTGCTCTACACCTGGGAAAAATGCTAATTCCTGTTTTTAAGAAAATAGGCTAAGAAAAGGCTCAAGGGAGTCTAGGACATCAAAGAAGTCTTTTAAAACAACTTTTTTGGACTATTTAAATGAAAATGAGGCAGACATATATGGATTAAATTTCCCCTTAAAACAGCCTGAGGTTTAAAGATTAAGGGGAGAGATGGAGGTAAAATATATTGGGGGAGGAGGTTATTATTAGACTCTCAACCAACCTGAAACAGTGCATTAACCCATGATGTGTCTATGTGCAGTACCATATATATGTGTGCAAATGCACAAATACACACCACGCCACGTGCCCATGAAACAGTCCCCTCACAGTTGATGATTTATGCGACTTGCCAGGAGAGAAGTAGGCCACGGCACAGCCTTGAAAGCACTTTAGTGTGGTTGTTTTAACTCAGGAAGGACATGTTGTCCTGTAATTATTCTGTCATTTCTTAAAAGGTGAAATTCTTAGCAGGTTTGTGCTTTACGTGTTGCTGTGTACGCGAGAGTGTTCCTGTCAGAGCAAGCCTAACCACGCTGGAATCCCCAGCCCACGTCTCTTTGTGAGGAACAAAGAGAGGACTGGCCATTTTAAAAGGTGCTGGTGAATCAAGAATGAACACTGGTCAGGGAGGACAGAGACAAAGGGGAGAACAACGGAAACCAACACTGCTGTTCCTTTTCTGGCTTTTCAAACACCTACAAAATCCTTTCTTTCGTTAACTTTATTTTCCCCTCTCTCTTTTTCTTTCTGTCAACAAACAAGTATACTTTTGTATCTGTAGGTGATAAGAGAATAGGGTAGGATAAGAAAAGGGTAATATTTAACTTGGAGGCAAGATGAAAAACATACCACACCAAATAATGTAAATGTTAGTTATGTTTTAATACTTGGGA
>NW_022104341.1:32164742-32166929 GCF_000313985.2 Echinops telfairi | reverse complement strand
ATATACTAATTTAGTGAATTATGAAACATCTTGCCTTCTCTATGTCTGCAATAAAGTCAGATCAATAAAATGAGTGTTTTGTAATACCTTTGAATATTTACAAAAGCAGCCAGCTGAACTATGTAAATTATCTATGCATACTTATTTTCTGATAATTTCTCAAGGCCCAGCCTCATCAAGTTCTTAAACTGACCTTATCAAACACAGCTCCACCTGTCTATTGTGACACCCTACGGAACCTTTCTCAGCTCCCTGTCCTTTGCCAAAGACCCACGGCACCCCCCTGAGGTGAGGCCAACTCACACTGACCCTTAGAACAGAGTGGGACTGCCCCCGCGGGTTTCTCATGCTACAATCCTTATAGAAGGAGCTGCTGGTAGGTTCAAACCAATCAGCAGCCAAGTGCTAACCATGGTGCCACCAGGATACTTTACTAACCAGCTTCTTTCTTGTCCTCTAACCTCCGCTCTGTCATTCAGACCTCTCTGTCAAGTTGAGTGTTTGAAATTTTAACTTTCAAAAACAAACCTGGCATCAAACCTGAACTTCAGCCAGTACACACTGATTTATAAGCATTTAAAATCCCCAAAACAAACCCACAGCATCGCTACAGACCCTTGGTTTATAGCCACTGTGAGGCTTATGTCCAGACTTCTTTCTGATTGTTTGTGGCTCTGCTTTGTAGATCAATGCTCTTAACTGATTGATACACATATCGAAAGCTATTAGCCTTGACTGATGCATAGAGATGCCCAGCCAGAATTCTTTTGGGTTATGTTGTTGATTACCAGTGAACACCTTCATTGATTCTGTTAAGGTCTTGGTCATATTTGCCTAGACCATTGCAGTAGGCCCTTTGGTCTACCAATAGTAGTAGAATCAGTCTTCACAAAGCAGAACCTATCAAAATTTAGAGAGGCTATTGAAAATTAAGTATAACCCAAACTGCTGCCTATGCAATGGAGGTCAGACATACCGCTATGAAACCTTTTTTACCCATCTGATGGCAGCTATTCTCCACATGGGTCCCTCTATTGTTTTCCTTAGTTCAATAGTCCATTACAAGTCTATACACACCTCACAAACCATGTGTACAGTTAAGTGGTTTATTAAGAAATACAGGGGTCCAACAAGCTTCATATTAGAGCTAGCTAGCTATAGCTCAGCATCAGCATCAGCAAGGACGCAGGCAAAGCCTGCAGAGCACACTCGTTCCTTTTTCAGTGCAGGGCAGCTCTGTCAGCTCCTCTTAGCCATGAAAGAAAGCAGGCCCTTCTCTCAGCCCCTTGGCTGTGCGGACCTCCTCTGGGCCTCCTCAGGATAAGCCTATACTCCACCCCTCAGGACTAGCTTGACTCCCTGTGATCCCCTCAGGACAGGGCCCTTGTGCCAAGCATACCTTTCTCAGTTGTGCATTCCTCTCTACCCTTGACATCCCTGACTTGGCCTCTCCCTTGCTAACTGACCAAACTCATAGCCATTGCTGCAGTTATATTCAGCTTTTTTGGCTACATTCCCACTAGTGTGTTTCTACCATCAGTACCAACTTGGCTACAGCAGTTGTTCTGAACTCATTGCTAGCAATTCTGCCACTGAGCCCCTTCTGGGCCTGTGGCTATCTTCAACGTTGTTGCCCTTAACGCGTTCTATCATGCTTTTAGGACGTTCCTTCCCTCCTTTCTCTCTGCTCCCCCACCTCCACCCCACTGCCAAATGTGGCCTTTTCTTCCTTCTGCTTCTCCGTCTGAAGCCTCCGTGAACATGGCTGCTTATATGAACGACTCCTTGTGAATGTCAAGGCATGATCCCTCTCACCACGTCCTCTCTGGAGCCACAGACACTTTATTTGCATACGTAGATTATGGTACTTCATCTGCATAGTCTATTGTCACATTTAATTGTGCTCATGCAGAACCTGTACATAGATCAAGAGGCAGCACTTGGAACAAAACAAGGGGAGTATTGACTGGTTTAAAATTAAGAAAAGGATGCATCAGGGTTATATTTTTTCAGAATACATATTCAATCTTTATGTTGAGAAATTATGATATGTTATCATGATTAGAGGAAGACTCATTAATAACCTAGGATATGCAGGTGACAGAAACTTTCTTGCTGAAAAGTAAGGTGGACTGTACTTACAAATGAAAATCAGATTGCAGTCTTTAGTCTTCAATCTGGATTACA
>NW_022104341.1:32158517-32163246 GCF_000313985.2 Echinops telfairi | reverse complement strand
AAAAAAAGAAATCCAGCCAGAATAGAAACAAGGATGGTGAAACTTCATCTCATGTACTTTGAACATGTGATCAGGAGAGACCAGTACCTAGAAATGAATATCATAGGTTCAATTAAAAAGATATATTTTTTAATGAGATGGATTAATACAGTGGCTTTAATAATGTGCTCAACCATAGCAACAGTTGTGAGAATGGCATGGGACCAGGTAGGATTTGAGGACCAGGGATTATTCATTGTATATAAGGTGACTATGAGTTAGAATAGAATCGATGTTCCCTAATAACAAAAACAATGATAACTTTACTTGCACAGCATTTGGAGGGTGCACTGTGCATCTATTGAGCTGTTTTACCAAAGAACTAAGGCAAAAGGCTAAATACAGGAATTCAGCACATATGATATGTGTCATGAGGGCAGTTCACCAAAGGATAAAGACAAGTCAGAATACACCCAGGCAGTTTGCTGAGCAGGATTATATTTCCATGATAGTTTCAGAACCTTCAAGATAAGTAAAGAATGATGCAGAGATGAAAAAAGCAAGGAGGAGTTTTGGTTCAAGAAAGAGGGGTTTATCTTGGAGGGATGTGGTATGTACTCAAATTATCTTCTAACCTGCTTCAGAGCCTTTGGCTTGAGTCTCAGGGCAAGAATATCGCAAATGAAAATTTAGAGCTTATTTTATTTTATTTATAAACTGTTTCATTGGGAGATAATCCAAATTCCATACATTTCAATAGTTCATTCATATCAAGAAGCATTGTATAATCATTACACAATCAATTTTCGAACACTTCCTTATTTCTTGGACTCCTTGTTATTAGCTCTTCATTTCCCCCGATCCCCCTGACATACCCCAATGAACCATTGATTCAGTTCCTGTCTCTCTGGATTCACCTGTCCTGGATTTTGTACACTGGAAAACAGAGAGAAACAAAAAGCAAAAAGTAAAAAGAGCTAACAACAATAACAAAATAAAATAGAGTAAACCCCTTTTATTAATATTAAAAACTAGGACAACTTTAAAATTGGTCAAACAGGAGATCAAATGCTAAGGTGTTAGGTTTTAACCTAATTACTTCTGCTATAATCCACTCTCCGATGTACTCTGTACAATGACGAGGATATTCACGTCCCCGATTCATGTTCAGAAGGGATTCACCTTAGGTTTAATTCATATATAGTTCCCCTTCATTGAAAAAAATTTGATGGAACTTGTAAATGGGTCAAAAGGGGGGGTCATTGGAAGGACTACCCTTGGCAGTATTTACTTGCAGCACCTTCCTCAGTCAGGGGAAGAGACGTCCCCAGTCCCATCAGTAGTTTTGTGTAGATGCTAGTTCATGGTCACAAAAACAGCAGAATTGACCCATGATGGTAAATTTGCAACAGCACATCCTCTTTAGATACTGGAAGCTATGAGGGGATGACCACAGAAAACCAGAGTTCCCATTGTTTCCACTCATTGGCTCCAAATGGCATATATCATGAGCACTGTTCCAGGAATTAAGGATACTGCAGTAATCATATGCAATCTCCACCCCCACCCTCCTGCCTTTTCACCATCAACCACAGTAAGAGTTACATTTTCGGTCACAATCCAGTAGAAACATATATTTGTGTACACATATCCATGTGTATTGGGAGAAAGTTTCATGAAATAATGCTCCAACCCTTACCATGAAATTCATTACAATATTTTCTATATTCTAATGATATCTTTAAAACAATTTCTATTGTAAATTAGCTGAGAGTTTACATTTCAGAACAACTTTACATTCCATAGTCCAAACCACTAACCAAACCCTCGAGGAGTCCACCCCTACCTGCTCCGTGCACCAACTCACCCTACCCACTCCATGGACCACCATGCTCCACTACCCCCAAATCACCCTTCATCACCTGCAACCTCCAAAGTCTGTTCCCTTTGGTATGAAAGCCTTTATCTTGCTATTTTTCCCTTTATATCAGTGGCATCATATAATATGTGTCCTCTTGTGATTGGCTAACTTCACTCAGCATGATGTTCTCTTGGTTCATGCAGGTCGTGAGGTGCTTTGTAGTTTCTTCGTTGTTTTAGAGGTGATGTACCCATTCTTCCAGTGGACAATTATGTCGTTTCTGTCTTCTTGGTATTGTGACCAGTACTGCAGTACATAGGTGGGACATGTCTGTCCATGCGTTGACTTTTTATTCTTTCGGAGATAGACTCAGCTGAGGGATCGCTGGGTTCTTTGGGATATCTGTTCCCAGTTCTCTGAGGTAGCACCATCTCACTTTCCACAGTTGCTCTTGTTAGTGTTAGGTGCCGTTGAGTTGGGTGCAAGCCATAGTGAGCGTGTGCACAATAGAAATACTGTCTGTCTTGTGTCATCACAATTGTTTCTACACTAGAGCCCATTGTATCTAACAATATTTTCAAGCTCTGAATAAAGTCTCAGCCTCTCCTTCTTCTGAAGTGAGGAGCCGAATCTTTCTTTGCTGTCCTTCGTCTGGAAGCTCCACTGAAACTTGTTCACGTTGGGTGACTCAGCTCACATTTGAAATACCAGTGACATAACTTCCAGTATCACACCAACACATAAGTCATAACAGTATGGAAAACTGGCAGACAATGGGTAGC
This sequence comes from Echinops telfairi, assembly GCF_000313985.2. Lineage (NCBI taxonomy): Eukaryota > Metazoa > Chordata > Mammalia > Afrosoricida > Tenrecidae > Echinops > Echinops telfairi. Next base: position 32,160,624 of record NW_022104341.1, on the reverse strand, counting down.
TATCCACAGTGGTTGTACATTTTTACAGTCATACCAGCAGTACATGAGGGTATCAATCCCTCCCAGCCTATCCAGCATTGGTTATGATCTGTTTTATCAAACTGTGCTGTCAGTGCCAGTGTAGGGTGATATCTCATCATTTTGATTCACAGCTCCAGATGGCTAGTGATCAAGAGCATTTCTTCATACATTTGTTGGCCATTTGGATGCCGTCTTTGGTGAACTATCTCTTCATTCTTCATGTCCCTTTGCCCACTTTTTAATTGAGTTATTTGAATTTTCTTATTGAGGTGCTGCAAATTTCTACAGATGTCAGAGATTAGTCCCTTGTCCATTGTGTCATTGTCACAATATTTTCCCACTCCATGGGTTCTTTTTACCTTTTGATGAAGTCTTTTGACACACATTAAAAACAAACAAGCAAACAAAACACCTCACTGCCATCAAGTGCATTCCTACTCATGTGGACCCAACAGGACTGGGTATAACTCCCGTGTGGGTCTCCTGGACTGTTCACTATTTGCAGAAGTAGAAAACCTTCTCTTTCTCCTGGAGTAGCCGATGGTTTAAAACCTCTGACCTTCCAGTTAGCAGATCAATATGTAACCAGTATGGCACCAAGGGTGTCTTATTTTTCATAGGTCCCAGTCATCTATTTTGTCATGTACTTTGTGTGTTTCCTTTACTTTCCCTGATAGTCAGTCTTGCAATGTCTTGCTAAACAGGGCCCTTAAGGGACCTGCATAAATGAAAAAACATTCCATGTTCATGGATAAAAAGGCTTAACATTGTGAAAATGTCAATAATACCCAAAGCAATCTATAAACACAGCACAATTATGATCCATATCCAAACTTTGTTCTTCAAAGAAATGTGAATACTAATTACTAATTTTATGTGGAGAGGGAAGAGTCTTGCAATAAGCCAAAAACTTCTTATGATGAACAAAATTGGAAGTCCTTCACTTTCTAATCTCAAAACCTATTACATAGTCACAGTACTTTAAACAGCCTGGTACTGGCACAGTGATAAATACATAGACCAATAGAACAAAATAGAGAACCCAGAAATAAATTCACCCACCTACAGATAACTGATCTTGGACAAAGGGTCAAAAAACATGAAATGTGAAAGGGAGAATCTGTTCAATAAATGGGAGTGGCAAAATTGGATCTCCATCTGCAGAAGAATGACAGGACCCATACCTCAACCCATGTAGTAAAGCAAACTCAGGTATACTGAAGACCTAAATATAAACCTTAGAACTAAAAAAAGATCATCAACCAAGTGACGTTATATTTAAGAAAGTTGGTTCAGTTCTGCTAAAGCACTGAGCATTTAATATCATTCATAGATAATGATCCACAGTTTGAAAAGCACATTTTTAGTGTTTTTCAAGCTGTTATTTCAAATTTTATTAAGTATGTTCTATGTAGTAAATGCTGTACCTATACTAACACCTTTAGTCCTAATCACCAATTAAGGTGACACAGATACAAAGAGAAGGAGGTTGGGTATGGTACAAGGTAGTTCTACTCCAGCTCTTTAATCAGGAGAGAAATAAATAATGGGTATCACATAATAACCAAAGGATGTAAACCTAGTAGGATATAATTTTGAGGAATCTCATATTTATTTAGGGATAATATTTGAAGAGAAGGTCTATAAATAGTGAAATAATGCTTTGTGATTGAAATAGTGAACCTGTTTTTTGGTTCCATGGTCTTCATGAAACCTTTACTAAAAGTGATGCTCCTCCATGTGATAATATAGATAGATGTGGAAAAAAGCGTTAGACAACATCCAATAGAAATTCCTGTTTAAGATACTCAAGAAGATAGGAATTGAAGGAAAATTCTCAAGATAATACAAGCTATATATGATAAACCAACAGCCAACATGGTAGTCAATGGAGAAAAGACAAACATAATCCCACTGAAAAAGGGAACCGGACAAGGACGCCCTTGTCCCCACTTATTTAACGCCATACTGGAGGTCCTAGCTAACAGCATAAGGCAAAGAAAATACATCAAAGGTATTCATCTGGGGAAGGAAGAGGTGAAACTATCGTTATTCCCAGATGATATGATTTTATATATGAAACATC
>NW_022104341.1:32155600-32158370 GCF_000313985.2 Echinops telfairi | reverse complement strand
AAAATATCTAGGGATATACCTGACTAAAAGAACAAAAGATTTGTATGAGGAAAACTGTAGAACACTATTACAAAAAAACAACAGTGACCTCAACAAATGGAAGAATATCCCATGCTCGTGGATTGGAAGACTCAATATAGTAAAGATGTCAGTTCTGCCAAAGGTACTATATAACTTTGATGCAATACCAATACAATTACCATCATCTTTTTCAAAGAAATGGAAAAATTGATTACCAACTTCATATGGAGAAGGAAGAAGCCCAGAATTAGTAGAGAACTCCTCAAGGGCAGAGTGGGAGGGCTTGCTCTACATGACTTTAGCATATATTTTATAGCCACAGTGGTCAAAACCACATGGTATTGGTATAATGACGGATACTCAGACCAATGGATAAGAACTGAAAACCCAAAAATAAAATCATCAGCATATAGACAACTCATCTTTGACAAGGGTCCAAAAAATATCTAATGGGAAGCACATGCCATCTTAAACAAGTGGTGCTGGAAAAAACTGGTATCTATGAAGAAAGACCCTTACCTCACTCCATGCACAAGAATAAACTCAAGGTGGATCACAGACTTCAAGGTAAAGCTCCAAAATTTAGGGCCATCAATGAGGGAATTGGGACAAACCTGATAACTTTGGCACAGGGAATACATCAGCTATCAGAAATAGAGAAGGACACAAATAGAGATGAGTCACAAATTGACAAGTGGGATATACTGAAGATAAATCACCTGTGTACATGGAAAGAATTCACCGAGAGAGTAATGAGAGCCCACAGACTGGGAAAACATCTTTAGTAATGACACATCAGACAGAGGCCTTATCACTAAAATCTACAATACTCTACTACCTTCCAAAAAGAAAAAAAACTAATTGCCCACTGAGGAGGTGGGAAAAGGAACTAAACAGAAGTTTCACAAGGGCATAAATCTGAATGGCCAACAAACATATGAGAAAATGTTCCTGATCATTAGCCATAAAAGAAATGCAAATTAAAACAACAATGAGATACCACCAAACACCCTCAAAGATAGCCCAATTCAAAAAGTCAGAAAGCAACAGTGTTCAAGGGGATATGGTGAGATAGGAACTCTCATCACTGCTGGTGGACCTGTAGGTATGCACAGCCACTATGGAAATCAATTTGGTGATATCTAAAACAGATGGAAATTGAGCTACCATATGACCCAGCAATTCCCCTACTGGGCATATACCCAGAAGAGGCAAGAAACAAACCACAGCCAGACATCTGTGCTCTAATGTTCATCGTGGCACAGTTCACAATTGCAAGGAGTTAAGAAAACCCAAATTTCCATCAACAGATGAATGGATTAAAAACTGTGGTACACACATACAACAGAGTACTGTGCTTCCCTAAAAAACAGTGATGAATGCATGAAGCACATTCCTGCAGGGGAAGAATGGGTGGAAATTATGCTAGGCGAAGTAAGCCAGGCACAAAAGGACAAGTACAACATGAGCCTGCTGAGGTAAGCTTAAAAACGCAAAAGTGGTATAGGGGAAAAGCTATTTTATACAAACATTCTTGGGGTGAGGTTCAGGTAGTATGGCAGGCAGGGGCCAGACCAAATCCAGGAATATATATATGGTAGCCAACTAAAAAGTGGGAGTGGGGAGGAAAGCAAAAGACATGGATGGCAGGGGAACAGGACACTAACCCACCCAACGGGAGGGTATTATTTATATCTCCACAGGGAAAGAGGGACCAGACTTCAACCCAGTGCTCCAAGACATGAATGCAACATGCTGGCATGAAGCAGGGAACCAATAGAGAGATCTGAAGGAGCAGGCCCAATCCCAACTACATGCACAGCCTCCCCTCCCTGCAGAATAATTCACTTCGGAGGGCAGCACTGAAGCTACAACTCAGGAAGAGGGACATGTCTGATCAGAGTACACAGGAGCAAATGAAGGGAGAAGAAGAGAGAGTGGAGCACATCCTGGCCCACCAAGCTCTGAGGACAATATTCCAGCTCAGAGCAGCTAAATTCTAGAAAGGATCATAGGGCTGGCCCCACTATACAACACGACATCCCTCACTGACCAATAGCGCTACAGGGGACAGCACTGGAGACAGAGTGTGGGAACTGAACCCGATCTGACCCCACCACACTGAAGTGAAACACTAAGGGTGTGCAACAGAACAGCAAGGGGAGCAGAGCAACCAAGTCCCAGGGAATACCAAAAATAAACTCTGGGGCCAGGGCATGGCGCCCCATCAGACTCAACTGGAAGACATTCCTAAAGGTCAATAAGCAGACCTGGAGCTATTTACAGGTTTTTCTTTCTTTTCTTTTCTTTTCCATTGTTGTTTTGTTTTATTTTGTTGCTTTGTTTTGTTCTGCCTTGTTTTATGTGTATATTATTATCTCTACAGGTCTATATAGATAAGATGGGTGGGATAAACAATCTGAAGGAGAAAACAACAAAACAACTGGACCAGATGGTTCCAGGGGGACATGAGAGAGGGGGAGGTGGGGGAAAAATGGGTGTTAACAAACCCAGGGACAAGGGAATAACAAGTGATCCAAAATTGATGGCAAGGAGGGTACAGGTGGCCTGGTAGGCCTTGATCAAGGGCAATGTAACCGAGAGGAATTACTGAAACCCAAACGAAGGCTGAACATGATAGTGGGACAAGGGGAAAGTAAAAGGAAATAGAGGAAGGAACTTGTAGGCAAAGAGCATTTATAGAAGACTGAATACAGGCTTGTACATATGCAAACATATTTATATATGA
>NW_022104341.1:32139557-32154942 GCF_000313985.2 Echinops telfairi | reverse complement strand
AACAGAAGAGTGGGTGAAGGGAGACATCGGACAGTGTAAGACATGAAAATAATAATTTATAAATTATCAAGGGTTTGTGAGGGAGGGAGGATGGGGGAAATGAGGAGTTGATATCAATTGCTCAATTAGAAAGAAACTGCTTTGAGAATGATGATGGCAACAAATATACAAATGTGCTTGACACAATGGATGGATGGGTGGATTGTGATAAGAATTGAATGAGCCCCCAATAAAATGATTTAAAATAAATGGTGATCCTTTCATTTCTGCCTGTGTTAAAATTGAGGCTTTTTTAATACAAGCCTGATTCTCTGACCCTTTGACCTCAGGGTCTCATTCAATGAGTCTCAGGGTGCACTTTAGAAAGGAGAGAAGGTACCTAAAGGGAAAAAGGGGAAAGCTGATGCTGGCAAGGATGGGAACAACCCTGTGGAAAATGGAGATGCCAAAGCAGACCAGGCACAGAGAGCTGAAGGTGCTGGAGATGCCAAGTGAAGTGTGTGCATTTTTGATAACTGTGTACTTCTGGTGACTACAGTTTGAAATACTATTTTTTATCAAGTTTTATAAAAATGCAGAATTTTGTTTTACTTATTTTTTTTTAAGCTATGTTGTTAGCACACAGAACACTTCATTGTTGTCTTTTGGGGCGAGGGGCAAATGTCACTAATAGGCTGTCTCCAAAGCTAGATAGAGTGGAAGACAACACCTTGTCCTGCTAGTTTTGAGGGACTCCCTCTGGGTTCCCAGGAGATGGGATTCCCTAACATTGACACATGTTAGCCGCCTTGGCACAAACACCTTGTGAGAGAGGAAAAGTACAGCTTTGTTTTTACATCCTCCATACCTTCTCCCTCTCTGCCTTCAGCATAGACTTGACTCCCATAAACCCAGAGACCTGTTGGGACTTGACCTCAAAACATTGGTTGTTAGTATATTGGGCGATCTGGACTTCCCAGTGACGCCATCCTCGTGGCATCCCTCCAAAGAGCAGCGCCACCTTTGTTCAGATTGGTAATTCTGCCGTGTTCATTTCATTCCCTGAAAGTCAGGGTGGGCTCGTGAAAAGTTGTCATAACAACATGCTAAATGTGAAATGTCCACCCTCACTCTAAACTTTCCCCGTCAGAGCATCAGCTGAAGACTTCAGTGGGTTTTACAGTGGCTTTCTGATTTGGGTAGGCCATTGAAGAAGGGAGTTTGAAAGTTGTTATATGCTGTTAACGATCGTCTGCCCATGTCCTGCCTGAATACCATGATTGTTTATGAAAAGTATCTTTAATAAAGTTGATACAATTTGAAAAAAAAAAAGAAAATCTACTTGCTTTCAAATTTGATGTTTGTCCCTTTAGTGTTTTATCCCTATTTACATATTTACCTTCATTTACTATCACTGTCAAGATCGTACTGTTTTGTGAATCTCTACATATATATTGTCCTTTCTGGCTCTAAGAGTCTAAGGTTGTGGAGAAACCAATATTTTACTATTGAATCACTAAAGGTAATTACTGAATAATACCCTTCCCATTCCTACCTCTTGATTCTTGGACCTGTGAATTCTGGCTATGGTAGAAACAGTATTGTATATATATATTGATTGATTAGATATTGATTCAGAATGTATAGTCTAAAGGACATTGTTCCTACTCCAGAATGTATTGCTGGAGCTATAATAGAGTCTTTAAAGAGATTCGCTGTTTTTTGTCAAGACAGGTGCTTCAGGGTTCTAGAAAATTGTTGATGTTATTGTCATTTGATATTGGGTCGATATCCATTCACGGTGGGCCCATATGTGCATAGTAAAAGTACTCTGAAGGATTTTCAAGGTTGTGAGCTTTTATAAGCACACTACTGTACCTCTCTTGCAGCATATATCTGAGTGGGTTTGAACTGCCAGCCATTCAACTAGCAGTTGAACACTTAAGCAGATGTAAAACTTGAGACCGATGGGCAACATGGTATTGCCAGCGAATTCCATGAGCATAGATTCATTGCCATATTTTATTTTCTCTAAAGTGATATTCTTGATTAGAAGTAATGCTGATGTGAAAATACCATGATGGTGAATAAGACCTGGATAATAGTTTTACCAGTAGTGCTGTGTTCAGGGAAGGCAAATCCATGTCTAGAGCAGCTGTCTATTCCATGGAGAATATAACTCTGAGCCTTCCATTACAGAAATTGCCCTATGTAATCAATCTATCACTAGGTCCTAGGTGAATAACTAGGGGAATGGTACCATGTAGAGACTTACTGTTCATGACCCTCTGCTGAATCATTAGATATGCAGCAGTGGCTGGAATCATGTTGTCCTTGCTCAGTCCAGATTGCTAAATCCACATTCCTGCCACCATGGCAACTTTATCCATAAATCCATTGTGCAATGACAGGAGTGAATGGTGAGTGGATAATTCTATTCATTTGATTATTAAAATTCTTCTCTGTTGAGATCACTCTTTGGTGAACCTTTTTGGGAAAAGTAAATTATCTTTAGAGAAGTCTGTCCACAGAATTCTCCTCCATACCTCTTTCTTACTTCTAGTTATGTTTCTTCTAGGTCTCTGATCATCCAGACAAACCATTGGCTATATCCCATAAATCTAAATATATTCTTAAATCTTTCTATTTCTATTTCCAGTGAGTCTCAGTTCTCCTCCACTGACAAGATTTCACTTTTATCTTTATTTCAGGGATATCTCACAAGAAGTCAAATGCAAATAGGACAAATAAATGTGGGGCTTCCTGATCTGTCTGGGGGGGGTCAAATAGTGACTAACAATTCTTGGTTACTTGTGGAATGAGTTCATATCTAGGCTGGTTTCATATCTAATTGGTTCATATCTAGGCTGTTCCCAAGAATTTTGCTGTTTGAGCAGGGCCTTGGATTTTGATGGATTTAATAACCAGCATGTTTTGTTTATGTAGTCCACCATTATTTAAAACTCTTCCCCAGCCAATTCTTCTGTGTTTGATAATAACATATTATCATCAATGCAAAGTCGTCTTTTCTAATTATAAATATAACATAGAGCTGGAGAGTTCACATAACCCTGAGGCAACTTTGCAAAAGCATATTGCGACACTTCCCATGCTACCATTGTCCACTTTTAGATGATCCCTGCTAATCATGCAGAACCGCTTGTAAGCTAGACCTGAACTTTCTCTTTTTAATCAATTTGTCACAGGAAAATATGATACACACATACTACACCCATGCATGTTCACACATATACACACATGCATTCAACTTACTTGTAATTAAATTAATGTAAATTTTCATTGGATTCTTTAAATACTAGAATGGTATCTTATGAGACAGCTAAAATGAGCATGCAAGTTAAATTACATATCATTCAATTCTTTAATTTTTTTAATAAGTTGCAGTAAGTGTAATATCATACTCAGCAAATTTAACCCAGCCAAATGATCCTGCATGCTAGGTTAGATAATTTCTTTGGTTTTGTAAAGATAAGGTACTTAGTTTACCACTGAAATAGCTACAAATCATGTTATAAGATTTGCATAATAGATATTTAAATTTGAGTATAGCAGCAGTAGAACAAGATGCTTACCATATGAGAACTGAGACCTTCTAACAGGGAGCAAGTTCATACCTCTCAACTTAAACTCTAATTCAAACAATCAACCAGTTACTGAATAAATATGTAAGGAAGGAAGGAAGGAAACAAGCCAGCCAGTTACCTCAGGGTAGAAATGATTTTCAAAGTTGTTTTTAAACTCTGCTGTTGTTGGTAGATTTCATTGAGCAAGTCCTGACTCATAAAAACCTTATGTACAGCAGAACTGACTGGGACTTTACATTCCTTAAAACTGTTGCTATGTGTGATGCCATTATTACTGCCACATTGTCAATCTGTCTTCTTGAGACTCTTCTTTTTTTCAAGTAACCCTTTGGTTTATGAAGCCTGATGTGTATCTCCAGGGATCAGACTCTCCTGACAACATGTTCAAAGTACATGAGACATTCATTAGTGAAAAAGAAGGCTCTGGGCATTGATGGAATAACAATTGAAATGTTTCAACAAGATGTTGAAGCTCTGGAAGCACTCACCAGTCTCTGTCAAGAAATTTGGAAGTCAGCTAGCTACTTGGCTATGTGACTGGGAGATATCCAAATTTGTGCACATTTCAAAGAAAGGTGACAGAATATGGAAAATGTTCAACATCACATTCAAAAAACGTGTTGCTGAAGATAATCCAAAAAGAGTTGCAGCAGTGCATCAATAGGGAATTACCAGAAATTCAAGCCAGACTTAGAGGAATGTGTCAAGCTCAAAATTCAAACTCACTGCTATTGAGTCAGTTTCAACTCATAGTGACCCTATAGGACAAGGTAGAGTTTCCTACTGTGCGTTTCAGAGACCATATCTCTTTACAGGTGTTGAAAGCCTCATTTTTCTCCTACTGAGTGGCTAATGATTTTGATCTTCTGACCTGGGGTTGCAGTCCAACGCCTAATTTGCTATGCCACCAAGGCCATAATATATTTTTTTAAATAAGTAAACTGATGTGGGGGTGACATGTGATCTCCTTTAGATATGTAAAACTTACTGCCATTGAGTCAATGCCAACTCATAGAAACCCTATAGGGCAAGGTAGAACTGTCTCAGTGAGATTCCAAGACTGGGAGAAATCTGCTCTATCTTCCTCCTACAGAGTGGCTGGTGGTTTTGAACTGTTGACCACGTAACCACTGGACCACCAGGGTAAGAAGGAAGGGTGATGGTGGTTAAATTTCATATCAGCAATGCCCAAAGCTGATTTCTCTGCAGCTAAGGTCAGCCATGCCCCACCTTCCAACTTACCTCATCAATTGTGTTATCAGCTGTCTCTCCCAGGACACTCTATTTCCATGGGTGGGTTTGTTTTATTCATTGCAATGGCCAGAAAATACTCACCATTATGGGATTTATTCGGGAGTTAAGCAGGTTACTTGAGAAATGCTCAGTATACAGTTTGTTCATTCTGGCTTTTCTCTGTTGTGCCACAGGCAGGCCTTCCTCTAGTCCTCAGTCTCTTGGCCTGTCCTCTATCTTGTCCAGGTAATGTTACAAAACACTAACAACTGCCCAAAGGGCATGTCACTCTACAATAAACCTCAACCCAAAGGCGCCAGCTGCAGCTCTGTGGGACAGCAAATCAGCTACCCCAGTTAAATATTCAGAGGCCCCCCAGCTCCACAACTCAGTTTCATGCCTGTGAGGATTAAGATTGACTTGCTCTGCTTGAAAGTCCACTGCTCTCCCTTATGCTCTGTCTCCTGCTTGTGTGATTGCTGCTTTTTGGCCACTCCTCTGGAATCCAAGCTGTCTCTTGGATCAAGGAAGTTCTTGATGAGGCATGTCAAAGTCCAAAGAATGTACATTCCTCCTGGATCTTCTCTCTTGCTGGCAGTGAGAACCCTCCTCCCTGCTTCTGAAGTGGCTCATTTCATACCCAGCTAACAATCATTTGCAATGGATTCATAGTCCAATCCGTATTTTCTCCTACCCAGACTCATCAGGAAATGGAAGAAAAGTATCTTTAGTGGGAGTAACCAAGGAAATAGCTATAAGGGTAATATTAAATAATTGACTGCATTGATGTTATGCGAACCTTGGCTATAAGTGGAGAATACCAGGAAGATGCTTACTTGTGTTTTATTGAATAATCTGAGTCATTTGACTGTGTGGATTATAATAATCTGTGAACAGCATCAAGAAGAATAGGAATTCCAGAACACGTCTTCGTGTTCATGCTAAATCTGTACATACACCAAGAAGCAGTTGTTCAAACAGAATAAAGGAAGTCTGTGTGGTTTAAAATCAGGACAGAAGAAAAGATTGACATTTGTCTAGGGTTTTATTTCACTTGGATCTACAATCAATGCTCATGTAAGCAGCAGTCAATAAGTTAAATGACATATCGCATTGAGCAAATCTGCTGTACAAGGCCTCTTGTAGAGCAAAGATGTTAGGTCTAACCTAAGACATGGCATTTTCTATCTTTCTTTCTTTTTAAATCATTTTATTGGGGGCTTTTACAGCTCTTATCACAATTCATCCATCAATCCATTGTGTCAAGCACTTTTGTACATATGCTGCCATCATAATTTTCAAAATATTTTCTTGGTATTTGAGCCCTTGGTATCAGCTCCTCATTTTTTCCCTCCCTCATCCACCTTCCCTTCTTCATAAACACTTGATAAATTATAAATTATTATTTTCATATCTTACATTGTCCTCTGTCTCCCTTCACCCACTATTCTGTTGTTCATCCCCCTAGGGGAGTGGGGTGGTGGAATAATATGTTGATAATTGTGATTGGTTCCCCCTTTCTCTCCACACATTTCCCATAGCCTCCTGGTATAGCTACTCTAATTATTGGTCCTGAAGGGTTTATCTGTCCTGAATTCCTTGCGTTTCCAGCTCTCATCTGTACCAGTGCACATGCTCTGGTCTAGCCAGATTTGTAAGGTACAATTGGGTTCATGATAGTGGGGGTGGGGGGAGGAAGCATTAAAGAACTAGAGGAAAGTTGCAAGTTTCATTGGTGCTATACTACACCCTGAGTGGCTTGTCTCTTCCTTGTGACCCATCTGCAAGGGGATATCCAATTGTTTACAAATGGGCTTTGGGTCTCCACTCCACCCTCCCCTACATTCACATCAATATGATTTTTTGTTCTGGGTCTTTGATATATACCTGATACCTGATCCCATCAGCCCATCATGATCACACAGGCTGGTACTTCTTCTATGTGGGCTTAGTTGCTTCTAAGCTAGATGGATGCTTATTAATCTTCAAACCTTTAAGACCCAGACACTATCAGCTTTCTTCACCACATTTGCTTATGCACCCATTTTATCTTCAGCAATCATGAGGGAAAGGTGAGCATCACAGAATGCCAGCTTATTAGAATAAAGTGTTCTTGAGTTGAGGGAAGTACTTGAGTAGAGGCCTAATGTCTGTCTGCTGCCTTAATAGTTAACATATAAGTATATGCACATAGATCTATTTCCCTATTTTTATATATAAATATATTTGCAAATGTACATGCCTGTATGTAGATGTCTATAAATGTTTTTGTCTCCTAGTTATTTCCTCAATTTCCTTTTATTTTTCTCTTATCTCATTATCTTGTTTGGCCTTCATTCGGGTTTCACTAATTCCTTTGGGCTACATTGGCCTTGAGCAAGCACCACCAGGAATCCTATGGCCTCCTGACCATTGATTTTAGATCACTTGTTCCCTTGTCTCTGGGTTTGTTGACACTCCCCTTTCTTTTCCCCCTGCCTCCATCTCTCCTGTGTCCTCCCAGAAACGTTGATCCTGTTGTTTTCACCCCCGGATTGTTTATCCCACTTATCTTATCTAGATAGACATGCATAGAGACAATAATAAGCACATAAACAAAGCAAAACAAAACAAAATAACAAATTAAAACAAAAACAAATCAACAACAAAAATAGAAAAGCCTATAAATAGTTCTAGGACTGTTTGTTGACCTTTAGGTGTAGTTTCTGGTCAAGTCTGAGGGGGTGCCATGCTCTGGCCCCCAAATCTATTTTGGGTGTTCCCCAGAAACTTCATTGTTTTGCTCCTCTTGCTACTCTGTTGCGTGCCTTTAGTGTTTGGCTCCATGTGATAGGGTCAGATAGGGAAGACATGGCAGGGTTTTTTTATCATTTTATCCGGGGCTCATACAACTCTTATCATAATCCATACATACATCCATTGTCTCAAGCACATTTGTACATATGTTGCCATCATCATTTTCAAAACATTTTCTTTCTACTTGAGCCCTTAGTATCAGCTCCTCATTTTCCCCTCCCTCCCTCATGAATTCTTGGTAATTTACAAATTATTATTATTTTTTCCTGTCTTACACTGTCCCACGCCCCCCCCCCCACCTTGTCTGTTGTCCGTCCCCCTGGGAGGGGGTTATAGATAGATCATTGTGATAAGGTTCCCCTTTCTCCCCCTACCTTCTCCTTCCCCTCCTGGTATGGTCACACTCAATATTGGTCCTGAGAAGTTTATCTCTCCTAGATTCCCTGTGTTTCCAGCTCTTATCTGTACCCATATACATGCACTTGTCTAGCCAGATTTCTAAGGTAGAATTAGGGTCATGATAGTGGTGAGGAGGAAGCATTAAAGAACCAGAAGAAAGCTGTATGTTTAATAGGTGCTGCAATGCAGCCTGACTGGCCAGTCATCTCCCCATGACCCTTCTATAAGGGGATGTCCAATTGTTTACAGATTGGCTTTGGTTCTCCATGCTGTACTCCCCACCTCATTCACATTATGATTTTTTGCTCTGGTCTTTGACACCTGATACCTGATCCCATGGACACTTAGTGATTACATGGGCTGGTGTGCTTCTCCCACGTGGGCTTTGTTGTTTCTCAGGTTGATGGCCACTTGTTTATCTTCAAGCCTTTAAGACCCCAGACACCATATCTTTTGATATGGTTTATCTTCAAGCCTTTAAGACTTCAGATACCATCTGCTTTCTTTACCACATTTGCTTATGCACCTGCTTTGTCTTCAGCGATTGTGTTGGGAAGGTGAGCATCTCAGAGTGCTGGATTATGAGAACAAAATGTTCTGTGCTGAGAGAGTACTTAAGTAGAGGCCAATGTCCATCTGTTTCCTTAGAACTAAACCTATAAATATATGTACATAGATCTATTTCCCCATCATCATATATAAATATATTTACATATGTACATGCCTGTATCTAGATCTATATAAATGCCCTTTGCCTCCTAGTTCTTTCCTCTCTGTCCTTTTACTTTCCTCTTGTCCCACTATCATGCTCAGCCTTCATTTGAGTTTCAGTAATTCCTCTCAGTTTCATTGTCCTTGATCAAGCCCTACTAGACCTCCTACACCCTCCTAGCCATTGGTTTTCAGTCACTTGTTCCCTTGTCCCTGGGTTTGAACAAAGGAAGTGGGTGTTGACATGATATTTTAATCCTCTCATGTGCAAGTGAAAGTTGACTAAGGAAAAAGGAAGACCATAGTATTTTGAATATTGAAAATACCATAAATTACCAGCGGAACAAACAAATCTTCCTTGAAGGAAATACAACACAATGCTGCTTAGAAGCAATAATGTCAGGACTAGTCTCATGTACTTTGCACATGCTATCAGAAGAGACCAGTCACGTGTGTATGTGAAAGCTGAAAATGAGAAGCAAAACAAAGCACAAGGAATCGATATATTCAAATAGTGGTGTTGTTAAAAAGTACTGAATTTCCTGTCAACTGGAAAAGGAATGGCAAATCCGTTTTAGAAGAAATATAAACAGTATTTTCCTTATACTTGAAAATAGTGAGGCTTGTTTATACTTGTATAAAACTTGCTTATACTTGAAAATAGTAAGCCTCGCTTACTTTGAATATGTCAACAGGAAAAGGCAAATTGGTAGAAAAAATGTTCACTATGATTGGTAAAGTAAAAGATCAATGAAATTGAGGAAACCTTGAATGAGATAAAACGCAATAGTCATAACAATGTAATCAAACATACCAACAGGTATGAGGATGGCACAAGACATAGGGCAACATTTTATTCTGTTATAGATACGGTTACCATGAGTCAACTTGACAACTTACAAAACAACATCGGATATAAATGCCCATATATTATTAATAAAAAATGGGATATTTTGTGTTTTCCTGATAGTATGACATGAATCATTGCAATGTAACAGTTGTTAAATTTTTAGAGTGCTCACCTTATACCAAACACCAAAGTACCCATTTTGCTTGTAAATAACACTACTTAATACTTACAGAAAATCTGTGCTTATTATTATCACCACTAACTGGATAAAATAGATCTAGCAAGGTCTACTAACTAATGTCTCCAAAATACTATAAAGTAGAGGTGGGATCTCCTGTTTCAGTCTTAATCTTGTTCTCGTATCCACCAAGCAAAGTTTTCAGATAAATTTGGCAAATGGGTACTTCAAGTAAGAACTCAAGTGACCACTTCTCCACAATCTCCACAGTGGGAACAATGAACCGTGCTTAAAATCCTGACCTTTCTATAACCTGGAGGTTGTGGTATGGCAAGGGCATTTAACCTCAATGATCATCAAAACCTAATTTATTAGGGTGTTTAGTAATATGATATTAATGATAAATCTTGTATGCTCAGGTTTTATGTAGATTGAAAGTTTTAACTCAAATGCAAAATAGCCTCTTTTGCAAAGTTGCAAGGTGTTGAATGAGAGTTTAAAAAGAAAACTTAAAAAGATAAATATGGAAAAAAATGACAGCTTTGAACATTATCTCAATGATTTAGCCAGAGGTTAGTATCATCTACATTACACTTACTAAAATGAAAAGAAACCAACTCAAGAAATCAATACTTCCTGGAAGAATGGGCAGAGGGCATGGAAAAGACCTCTACCTAAAGGAAAGCCTGAGTGCCTACACTTGCCGAGCTGAGAGAGTATCAGCCAAGTCCTACTTTTATAAACGATGTGTTTGAGCTGTAGAACCCTAAGCGTTTTTACGAGTCTAACATTCTATCAAGTCAGAGCTTCCGAATCCTTGGCCATCTTTGCTTTTCTGAATAAAGTGACCATTACGTTTTGTAAAATGTATCTTTCACTGAGTTCAATACGAACCACTTAATCCCCCAAAGTTAAATCAGGGCGCTTGAGTCTGAATTTCCCTGACGGTATTGGTGTATGGAAAATCCGGTGACTTAAATCTCACTTGTGTGTGTGACACTGCGGTTTTTAAGAGATCATGATAGCAATCGCCCATTTCTGTTAACTCTCTGAACATCCAAAGAGGTTTATTTCTTAAACTACTAATAACCTTACCCAGTCAAACAAATGATCAAGTATATGGACTACAGTCAAACACAAGCTCATTTTATTTGATGAAGGCTAGAAAAAATACAAAGATTTTCATTTCGAGAGTAAAACCGCCAGGGTGAGTTACTTGGAATGCAATTCAACACGATGAAATGTCATAAATTATACTGAAATTTTCTTTGTGTAGGTATTCAGCTGTGCATGCTTTTATTGATAAAGTAGCAATTTATTCTCTCTCTCTCTGTCTCTTGGTGGGGCAAACAATTACATTATTCCAGGAAAGAATTTGACTTCTATTACCTTACTGCAGCACTTGAACAGAAAACTCTTATTGTCTTATACTAATTTTAGAAGAAGAGGGGAAACAAGTAATCCTACTTAAGCAATTCTACCCTGAACCTCAGCATAAAGTCAAATGCTTTGTGTCCTTTTGGCCTGTCCTGTTAAAGAATAGTTCAAGAAAACAAGGTATTTCACTCAAGCTAAAAAAAAAAAACCCGCAAAAAAACCCCAGAAAGGAGCCAAGGTAGAAAGTATTCTGGGATGCAATGTAACAAATGCACGGCTTCATAAAGATGCTTTTGCAAACAAAAGTCTGGCAGGGCGCGGGCATCAGAACAGAAGGTAATGCAGAGCGCTAGCAGGCTGTAGTTGAAGCTTTCAAAGTATGTTGGATGATTGCTCAACCCACTTTTCTCCAACTGCGCATGAGTTTTGGCATTCAGTCTTCTTGCTTAGGTCCTGCCATTTGATTTTCAAGAACATGCTGCAGTGGATTTAAGGGGAAAATATCAAGGTGTTTATACTTCATCTGTTTGAGTGGGATCGTCAGTAATGACCAGTTATGTTCCAAATAAACCTGTTGGGAAGCTTTGGCAAATTGTCTGCCCCGTGAGAGAGGAAAGGGCCTCATTCCTTGTGCATTAGTCACCCTGTAAAAGATTAATCCTAATGAGTTACTTTTTGCAGACAGGCACACCCAGGCTTCGCATTACATACCTATGTTTTCTCAATATTTAGTCCAAAATGTGTAGACTCAGATGCTGATAGATATCGTCTTTCCAGAAACCATTAACCATGGTATTAACTGTAATAACTTAGTGAGTTTAAGGAATGAGGCCAAGCAGGGGGTGGTTCTGAGTCACTGGGAAGCAGTTGTTCAATGCCGTGTAAAAGAACACAGAGGTGGAATTTATGCTTCGAAGAACAGAACAGGAATACCCAGTTCACAACCTTTTGGGTTCATCTATTCCGTACTCCATCCCTGCCTCTGTGTCTTTGCTAGGTCAGTGTGCAGCAGGTAGTGCTGCGAGCTTAATTGATTGCATCAGCTAATGGCAGTCACTGTGACGAAGTTGGAAGGTTTGTGCTCAAGAAATCAGCATGGAGACAGAAGTTCCTGATACCTTAGCCAGACCCCGGGAGGGCAGCCATACAGAAGATGAGATGTTGACCCAAGGGATTTTCAGCAGGTCATGACCTGTGCGCTATGACACAGCTCCAAACAAGCCCACCACTGGGGAACTGGCAGGAAGTCTTATTGCTTTGAGCACATGTCTAGCAGTGAAGAATTTATACCTAGCCTTCCTTATTTCAATGCAGCTCTGAAATTAAATGTCATTTATATTCCATGACTGCTTTGCCTTGTGAAAAGTTTTTATTTTTTATTTTTCTGGACTCTCTCCTGGGATGCATGTGATGATTGAGATTGAGAAGACAAAAAGGAAAGGAAACAGGAAGAGATACAAAAATTGAGATAAAACTAAGATGGAAATGTGAAGCAGAGAAGCATAAATCCAGCCAGTGATCGCAGTCAATTTGAATTTAAACTCAAAACAAGCATTGATGGAGCTGCGTGTGTAGCTACCTACATTTGTCTGTTGGTTTACCAGCCTGTTGTGATTGTGTATCAGCTGTGATGATGTGAATTGTGCCACTGGTGTTTAAAACAAGAGCAGAGTCATTTGGGGTGGACAGGTCTCCGCAGAGCTTCCAGACTAAAACAGACTAGGCAAAATGGCCTGATGATCACTTCCTAACCACAGCCAACCAATAACCTATGCCTCCCTGCAGGGTATTGTTCAGTTTAGTGTTAGAAAATGAGCTCATGAGGTTGGAAGACATTCAAAATACACAGGGCTCACAGCAATGAACTTGAGCATACCAATGGTCATAAAGATGGTACAAGCCCAGGCAACATTTTGTTCTTTTGTGCATGGAGCCAAGAGATGGTGCTGAATAGACGGCAAGTAACACAAGCAATAATGCATAGTCATGATATTATTGACAACAACAACAAAGGAAGACAGTCCAATTCTAGGTGATGTCAACCTAACAAACACAATGTGACTTTGTCTATAACCTTAACTGGCTTCTATTTTTGTGGACAATCAATAGTGATTACTAACACTTTTTTTGGTCTTTGGAAATGGTGCTAAGCTCTGGATAAGGCACTGTGTAGGGCACTGTGTTACTTTAAGTCATCCCCAAGGTCGCTTATTCAATGGTTTTCAGTGGCTAAGTCCTTGGAAGTGTACAGCCTGTTACTTCTTCCTACTCTGTTCTTAGTCTGGAAGCCACACAAAAATCCTCCCACTTTGGATGACCCTGCAGGGATGTGAAGTACCAGTGACATAGCTTGCAGCGTCACATTAGCACACAAGCCACCAGAGTTTGACAGACTGACAGACAAGTGGTGGGAGAAGCAAGGATAGAGAGACTGTCTCACGTATTTTGGACATGCTGTCAGGAGAGGCCGGTCCCTGGCAAAGGACCTCATGCTTGGTAAAAGGCAGGGGTGCTGAAAGAGAGGAAGACCCTCAAGGCTGACATGATGGCCGCAGCAATGGGCTGAAGCACAGAAGCAACTGTGCTCACCACGGCGCAGTAGTGGGCAGCGTCTTGGTCGTGTGTGCATAGAATCGCTTTGGGTTGGCACTGACTCCCTGGGGTCTCACAACCACACGAAGAATATCTATTTGCCTATGTTCTTGAGTAATGGTGAATTAAACAGTCATAATGGCGGGGCCATGGTTATGTATTCAGTGGAAGCTTGCAAGGTTGGCAGTTCAAAACCACCAGCAGTTCTTTGGGAGAAATCCTGGGCTTTCTACTCCAGTAAACAGTTACATTCTCAGAAACCCCATCAGGAGCACAATGAGTGAGTTTTGATATTTGACAGATTTTGAGACCCACAACTCCCTGTTCCCCTTCTGCTTCGTATCTGGGCAGACTGATAAGAAACTCGGGTATTCCTTATGTTGGCTGTGGCAATAAGTTGAAACCATGGAAACCCCAAGTCATCTTTACCCCACCTTTAACTATTGCACACCAAACCACACACACACACTGGCACTGAGTTGATTCGTATTCCAGGGACTCTCCACAGAGTTTCTGAGACAATAAATGCGTATGGGAGCACCGATCTTTCTCCCGAGGAGCACCTACCCAAGCCACTTCTGTTGCGTAGACTCCAGTGCACTGGGACCCTGTCTAGGGTTTTTGAGGCCATTGATCTTTACAGGAGCAGACAGCCTCTTCTATCTCCCATGGAGTGGTTGGTGGTTTTGAACTACTGACTCTATGGTTTGTGTTCCCACAGTTTTCTGCCAATATGTTAGTTTTCTTTCAAAGTTGGTTTTTCTTCAGCTTTGAAATGCTTTTCTTTTGTTTCAAAGTCCTGAAGTTTCTTTATAATATATCGAGATGTGAATTTATTGTAGGCTGATAAGTCAAAAAGTATTGCTACCAAATAACAGACACAAATATATCAAAATGTGAAGGCACTGATTTTTTGGTTTTGACATAGCCACCATTTAGGACGACACCGTTTTAAGGATATTGTTCTCATCTTTTTAATCATTCCCTGAAGAATTCTGTCTTCTCATATACCATATTTAAAAAAAGCAAGCACCCACATTGTGTTCCATTTACATATTCTTTGAGGTTTGGTTGCAAAACAGAAAATCGGAAGGAAAGATCAGAGCTCTGGGTTGGATGGGGAAGGTTTCCCAGTTGCAATGCTCATAAGGAAGACCTTACTACACAACAAGAATGATCACGTGTGCGATTTTGATGGAGAAAAAAATTCCTTGTTGCAAATTTACTGGTCTTTATCTTACCAATGTAGTTTTCAATTTTCTGAAAACTTCATAAATTCCCCCTGGTTCCTTCTAGAGCAGTGGTTCTCAACTTCCTTAATGCTGCGACCCTTTAATACGGTTCCTCATGTTGTGGTGACCCCCAACCATAACATTATTTTCATTGCTACTTCCTAATTGTAATTTTGCTACTGTTATGAGCCCAAAGGGGTCTCAACCCACAGCTTGAGAACTGCTGTTCTAGGAGCTCTCTCAAGATTACTTCTTTGGTATCAGTAGCCACTTAAAAAATAATTTGGATTTAATACATATATCATAACATTCCAAAATTCCATAGAATTTTCCATTGCTACCACAATCCATTTCCAGACATGCTTTTTCTACAAGGACTCCTTGACATCATCTCCCTTTCACGCCCCCCACTGTACCAACCAAGCCCCCAAAC
>NW_022104341.1:32125534-32139053 GCF_000313985.2 Echinops telfairi | reverse complement strand
ACAGATTCCAATGACATAACACCTCTGAGATGCACCCTAATATTTACAAACACCAAACAAAACAATACAAACTGAAAGAAACAAAGCAAAACCCATAACATTTTGGAAACCAGATCAGGTCTGGCCTGCATCTCGCTGCCTTGAATTTAGTTGGTTCAGCAGATCCCCTGGGAAACCACTGTTTTGATTGGACCTTTCTTTGAAGGTACCTTAATGAGACCAAACAAGTATATCACTGACAGAACTTTTCTGCAGGTATCCAGCACTCATAGAGACATGTGCAAACATGTTTTACTGGGAATAGACTCGTGACTGTATAAAATTGATCCGTATTAGCACTCCTTTTTTATTTGCCTCCATGTTTACTGCACTTGTGAGTAATTATACTTTTGAGCCTGATCAGTCTTGCTCCTATCAATCTGGTTACAATTTCTTATTTCAATATTGTCTCCCAGCCATTCTCTTGGTGCTCTTTTTCTGAACTGGGACAGCATCTATGTTGGGACATCCGTATTCTAGCTCCTGTCTCTTGAACCCTTTTCCATATTTTTCATCTCTATGCCTATATGTCACATAATGGGATACTTCCCAGATGTACTGTTTTGTTTCCTAATTCTCCCTTCAACTTTATCTAATCTTTTGTTTAAATGAATCATTATTTTCACATAATTTTAAAATTTATATGCTTTATTTAATGATTATCAATATCTGACTGATCTTTTTTCCAGTAATTTATTCTTTATTCACTCTCTCACTTTTAAAAATGTGTTCAAGTACTTTAAATATTTATTTTATAGTATCTCAAGTTCTTATGGGAGGGATGTGTATAAAATCTTTGGCTTCTTGATGATTGTGGTTATGATCATTTCTTCTCTAGTACGTTTGGTAATCTGAATTGTGAGCTGATTCTAAATGTGGATTTACCTGTGAGACTCCTCTGTAGCTTGTGGAGGGTCCATCCCTCCATCAATACTTTGGGTCCGCTCACACACACCATTCCAGCATGGGCCATCATATGTAAATT
Source organism: Echinops telfairi (assembly GCF_000313985.2). NCBI lineage: Eukaryota > Metazoa > Chordata > Mammalia > Afrosoricida > Tenrecidae > Echinops > Echinops telfairi. Next base: position 32,138,029 of record NW_022104341.1, on the reverse strand, counting down.
GCTTCAGTTGAGGGGGTTCATGCTTTCATAGATGATACAATTTGAAATCACACCTGCCTAAGGGAAAGTGTGAGGCTTTAAATCCTCAGATGTGCTATGTAGCTCCCCTTTCTCTCATGACCCTGCTACATTTAAAGTATATGCTTACACGGAAAAGCCTCCCCACATAAGTAAGAAGTCTTTTTTTTTTTTTCATGCCGTCTAGTCGGCGATAATATAAATGAAATCTCATTTCAAACTCTCCACTTACTAGGGCTTCTATTCCTTGCTTCTTTTCCTGCGGGGTAACTCAAACCAACCCCTTGGTCGCTGGGCTGCTCACCCTTTCGGCCCAGCTCTGAGGGGTCAGCTTCAGCTCACTGCCCTCCCTGTCACCTTCCTATTTGTTTTTGAACCCAGGGGACTTCCCCGACTGTATGGTGATGTGGCCTATACCTTTAAAAAGCTGTGTGTTAGATTTTATCTAAAATTTCTAGGTGTTTCCAAGCTATGAAACTTTCCAAGCTATCTAGTTCTTATTGCTAGAAATGGGAAGTCCGCAAAAAAGCTCGGCCTCCCGTTGTTCTCCAGCAGGTATCTAAAGTCTTGCAACTGGAGCACTCTGGAATATGGAGCATGTCCAGTTTCACAGGTTCCTGCATGCCTTCCTCTAAGCATCACCCTAGGCCTTTTATGCCACGTATTTCTATATTGTAAGCTGGAGAGAAGCTAGCTGCTTTGTGTTGGTATATGTGCATATTTATTCACAAATGCATATTTATCTGTGTACTTAAATGAATACATATATAGACATAGATATTTAAATTTGGAAATTACTGCTTGTCAGCTCCTACTTCTCTCTTACCCAGCTGGGTTTCTTAATGACTTCTTCTCAGAAGTGCCACTCACCATAGAGCCCTGATCCCTCTGGATTCAGAAAAGGCTATATCTAGGTATGTAACAGCTCCAATGAGTGGAATCTGCTCAGTCCAGCACTAAGCACTGTGATTTAAAGTTTTGGGTGCTAATACTTGGACCAAGGGATCAGTATCCCTAGTAAGATATGTGCCCTCCTGTGAAGCTGCTTTTTGTTACAGGCCCGAGTCCCCAGATTGAGTTCTTCATTAGGTTCTGCCCACTGTTTGGAAAATTCCTATTCTGCTAGATCATACTCCCAAATTGAAATTCGGTTCCATTCTCCCCTTGGGAATGGACAACTGCCACCCATTGCTGATGTGATGAGAGAGGTACCGTAACTATGGTCAAATCTGGAATAGATAACTCACCTTGAATTCTCTATCTCTAGCCTAGGGCTCTAGAGTTTTTTCATATAAAATTTAACATATAATATTGTCTAAATAGTTTTCACTAGCCATGCTCTTTAAACATTACGTCATGCATATTTTTATATGTTCGTGTGAGGTACCATTAATTCTCACTACTAAGTTTTCCAATAGGATATATTCAACTCCTTGTACAGGCAGCTAAAAGGTAATCTCTGTGAATGGCTAACTATATGCCAATATATATTTTCTTTGTTTTATAAGGAAAACCTCTCCCAATATTTGCCTAGATTAATATGTATCATAGTACTTTTAAGACTAAGTTGTGTCTTATTCAAGACATTATCTTTTCAGTTGGTTCATATACACATGAAAGTAGTACATTGAATAAGGAAGACAGAAGGACAATTGGTACATTTGAATAGTGGTGCTCGTGAAGAATATTGAAAGTAGGTTGCACTACTAAAAAGACAAATAAATCTGTCTTGGTAAAAGTATGGCAAGAATATTCCCTAGAGGCAAAGAAGGCAAGGCTTCATCTTACATATTTTGGACAGGGTGTCAGGAGAGAGCAGTCCCCAGAGGAGGACATCATGCTTGGTGAGGTAGAGGGGCAGTAGTAAAGAGGAATGAATGCTATAACAATGGTCTCAAACATAAACCAATGGTGACGATGGTACAGCACTGGGTAGCGCTTCATTCTGTTGGGCATAGGGTTGTTAAGGGTCAGAACCAACTTAACGGCACCCAACAACAATAATAATAATACTTGATACTTATTTGCAAGCTAGTTTGAGCAATTACTTATTAAAATAGTGATAAGACCTCATTTCTTTCTGTATTTTTCCACAATAAGACAATATATCATTCTATGATGATTCTATGTATTCAATTTCTAGTCTCACAACTAGACCTAAGTAACTATGTGAACCATATGATAAATATTGTCCCTTGAAATATATCGCCTCAAAATATATAGTCTCAAGGTTTCACTAATAAGCCTTTACACTTACTTCAGTCCTCTAAGAGTGTGGTAGGGTGCATAAAATAGAATCCATGAAATGAGTGGATGAGGGAATAGGACCAATAAGAACAAGAGCCTGGTGCCAACAAGAGCTGTAAAGGGAATGAGAGATGAGCTATGGGAAAGCTGGGGAATGAGGAGAAACGTGGAAGGAAATGAGGAGGGAGCTATTCAAAGAAAGGGAAGACGTGGTCTGCAAAGAACGGCCAAAAAGCATCGGGAAACCTTTGCAATTACCGAGACAAAGGACCTGGACAAACACTTCTAAAACGGTAGAAAAGAACAAAGATTTATCTGCCGAGAATGAGGGTCTTTTTTTGGACAGGAGGATGTTTGGAGGTAAGGTTTGGGGGGAATCCTCTGGCAGACATTTATTCTACTGAATCTGTAAAATTTATCTTGGAAATTTAGAAATTTGAAGCTGGATACAAAATAATATTTAAGTAAAATTTAATTATAGGACACAAACATAGAATCAGTTCTGTAACTATGAAAAACATTAATCTTATTTTTCCTCAGGAAATAGATTCATATCCATAACCATAGAAAGAGAAATTTAAATTTAAAAACCAACCACTTGTATATGCCTAAATTATTCTTAATAATTTGTATAGAGAATGTATAAAGTAGAAGTCAGAAATTAAAATAAAGTATACAAAATAATTCCATCAAGTAGAAAACCCGCTGAGGCTTATTATTTAAAATATCCCAGAGTCTAAGAAGCCCATGGTAAAGAAACAGGTATCTTGACATATTTTTCATATTCAAACATTCAACTTAAAAATTCACTGTGGCTTAAAAATCACCGTATATTTCATAAATGTAATTCAGCAACTCTTTGCTAATTTTCACTTCCTTAATCTGCAAACCTCCAAGTCTCACAAAGTACCCTGCTGTCTCCTTTCAGTTTTCAACCAAGATTTCGTAGCAGAGAGCACTATCAGTTCTCCCATTACAGAGACTTCCTGATTTTAACATGCCCCTACAGGACACTGACTAACCCACTAATATCATAAATAATCAAACTGCAACGACACGAGACGAAAATGAAAGAACAAAGTGTATTCTGCATTGCTATCAACCTGTGTGTGTTTTGGCTGGAGTGAGCTATGCATACATTTGAAAAATAAAAAAATCAATTACTAAGATCAACTTTAGTCAGACGGCAAAGGGCCTACCTCTCATTAGTGAGGGTCAGTGAGGTATTTTCCTGGATCCTACATGCCAACGAAATCATCGAGCCATTATACCATTATCACTGTTTAGGGAAAAATTGAAGTATCAAGAACCTTGCCCTTATGCCAGAATTTTCCACATAACCAGGCTTTTCATTCAGAGTCAATTTGGTCTATCCAGAACTTTTTACCATGCCCCCTCATGTCCCACATTCCCTGAGGTAAGAATGTACTCTCCTATTAACTGGGTGACATGTACTTAGAAGTCCATGCCATGGGGTCAGCACACTATGGGACAATGTTCAGGATACATACCATAGTCTTTGTCTTCAAGGAGCTTACAATATCATGTTGGGAACGCCGTAATCAGAACAGTCGGCTGCCATTCTCCATAGCTTCCCCATGTGGGATTTCCGAGGCTGTGCATCTTTACAGGAGCAGACAGCCCCATGCTTCTTCTGAGGAGGGGCCGGTGGGTTTGACTTAGCAGCCTTGTGGAGAGCAGTTCAGTACTTACCCACGGCACCACCGAGCCTCCAAACTCAGCAAAGAAGAAAGAAAAATAAAGAGTGTTTCCCATTAGAGCCCATCTAATTAAGCTTTATACTATATGATCTTCACTCCTGGGGTTATGTGTTAAATGACTTTGACCTCAGAAAGACTTCCCAGACTTTATGAGCTTGGATTAAGTTTCCATTACATGTGCTCTGTTAGCATCCACCATTCACTCTGACAAAATCTGTCCACTGACAAAGGGAGGACTCCCGGGGTAGCACAAATTGTTAATGTCCTGGCTGATACAAAAATTGGCAGTTCATGCCCACGCAGAGCTGCCTCAGAGGAAAGGCCTGGTGACCTATTTATGAACGAGTCTATTTGAACGACGTTTCTATTATCGCACAGGCGGAGCCACCACGAGTTGGGATCCGCTCAATGCTAAGTCTCTTTCTTCATGAAACACATTACATCGAGTGAAATTCAGTATCTTCTTTCGAGATCTATCTTAATTTTCTATCTTTTGTAGCAGAAATGCTACACGTGAGAAATGGATTTTCTCCCGGGAGGCCAAAAGGTTAAATGTAGAACACCAGTTCTCGGGCGGTCTTTGTCCTTCTTCGGTCTCTGACTCTGGGGAAGAAGGTCTCTTTCCAGCTTGTTTCTTGCTTCATAGGTGAGCTCTGCAAAGGCATCCATCTTCCCAGTTTTCCTTAGTTTGCGTCTATGCCTACATTCCTCCTTTCAGATCTCAAACTGTATTGGCTCAAGACATACTGCATGGGCACAGCAGCACTAACATGAAAAGGAAGACACCATTCCCAGGTGGAATGAGGCCCACCTACGTGGTATCACCACCATTAAGTCGATTCTGGCTCAGAAATACCAATGGAGACTCAGAAAGTCACATCGAGGACCTATCACACACCTTTGAGGGGATGCAATTCAATCTCTGATAAGACCATAGTGCACTAAAGGCAGGAATCAAATCGTATTTATTCACAAGATTTTTTTCCCCCAGAGTGCTAAGAGCAAAATGTGATGAGAGACAGTAAGCTATGATGATCTGGAGCCATGGGTGTCGCTGGCCCTAATACAGAGTTTTGCCTTCAGCCTAAGAGCAATAGGCAGTCAAGATAATGGTGTGAATACATTTGAATTCTGAAAAGATCTCTCAGTCCACAGTGCATTGAAGACCAGATAATTTGAAATAAACATTTAGTTAAGGAAGTTGAGGTGGCCAAAATTAACATGTGTTTGTGATGTGATTTACCCAAATTTGGATACTAGCCAGGCATTTTTTGGCCAGTAGCACAGAAGTGTGCTTATTGCTCTACTGTCATGAATCAACTCATTATTTCTGAAGATGAACAGTTTAGATAACATTACTATCACTTTGATAGCCACTGATAGCTCAGATTATGTACTGTTTGGACATATGTATCGATATCGAAGCAAACAAGGTAACATGGAATTCTCTTCAGAGTTTTACTTACTTTCTTTGGAGATGTCTCTGCTGAGATTTTCCAAATGGGAGCTTTTGCTTTTTACATCTCTCACTAGTTGTATGCCTTGCTAGATGTGCAGTCCAAATGGATCCATTTTAATTAACAATTCGTCATGTCCTTTGTGGATGAATATGAAATGCAAGGGATACCCAAGGAAATAAAATTAGCTGTATCTTTAAGTTTTCCATGGTAGCATGGTATTCCTTTGGTTTCTAGAAGATGTGGCCATGGCCCGCACGTAAGAGAAGAATACAAAGTCTGAGTGGGCTGTAGCTAACTTCAGCTGATCCTACTAGGAATGGTGGCTGCCCGATCAGCTGACTGCTCTTGCTTGAAGCCTGTCGATGGCTGAGCCGCGGTCTTTTGGATCTCTAGGCCAGGTTGTCTAGAAACAAACCGGTGACACCCACGAATGTGCAAGAAAGAAATTCCTTTTAAGAAGTAATTTTACATCAAGAAGACTCCCCAACTCAGCCCAACTCAAGTCCTTAGGTCTGATGATAGCTGGGCCCTCTTCACACTCAAGGAGTTGCAGGCCGATAACGTCGAAAGGTGAATCAGGGAGTTCACAAGCCAATGGGTACAGTCTCATGGGTGCAAGGTTGGTGCAAACATGGCAGGGCAGCAACAAGTCACATGGCCCCCCCCCTGAAGACAGACACAGAGTCCCTGTGAGTCCCAGCAAGGAGGATGGTGGAGTGGCAGGGAGGTAGGCAGTTCCCAGAGTCCTTCATTCTTACACAAAAGGCCACACCCTCAAGGAGATGTCATCAAGCTACCACTTGATTGACAGGTTTGACGACCGGTAGCCTGGAGTGTCTAGTTGATATAAAATCATCAAGGACCACAATCACTCCTGATGCCATCTGTGGGATACACCAAATCCTGCATTGACTGGCTGTTCCTTAACAACTAGGCCAACATTATTTGGTACCTTGCTGCCCAGGCGGTAGGTCAGAGCCACAAATCTTCTTCAAAGGATTCATTTTGCATTACTGGCTTCAGACCCAAGTGGCTTAACCACTTTCAGCCCTCTCTCGAGAAGGCTCCCCAGCCTACTCCCAACTCTACCTCCACTTTGTGCTGTTGAGCGTGTCTAACAACGTTTGCAATTCAACATTTTCCAGTGGTATCGATGATCATGTTGTGCATCTATCACCTGGGTGTCGCCAATGCTTCCCATTGCCACAAACAAACTTACCGTTTCCTCAACAATGACTGTCCCTTCAGCCCTTGGTGATCATTAATAAACTTGTACTTTGCCCATTTTCACCTGTGCCACCAGAGCTCCTATACCAACATAGCATCCTATAATTGTCCTTCACGACACTGAGCAATGTTGTACATTGAACGATTTCTGCCTTTAATGGATCAATGCCTCTCTCATTAAGCTGTGCATTCCATGGAGACAGTAAGCTTTTTTGTGTGTTTGTGACACATTATATATCCCTGGAGATTAGTGCAGTAGCTGGCACCTAGTTTGTGTTAAATTAGATTCACTGAATGGATAAATAAATGCATATGTGGATAAATGCACACACTAATAATGTATGTTCTTGCTTCGTTCCCTTTCTGTAATCTGATGGCATTTTCTAGACTAGTATTTCCATTTGGTTGCCTAGTTTCTCCATGCAGTTGTAGACATTCCTGTTACCCTAACTTTGTGTAGTAGGGAGAGAATGGTGCCTACAATGGCAGAGGCTTACTTCCATGGAATCCTGTATTAGGTGACCCAGGGGAAACATTTCATCTTCCCGACTTGGTCAATTGCAGCTGAGAATACAATAAAACACTAATACTAAATGGCCAGAAGACCCAACGGAGACCTCATGTGCACTGGCCTTCTTGGCTCATTCCCTCCCATTTAAAAGGGATACTTTGGAACATTATGACCCTATATTTTATTTTTCTAGATAAAAAGGGTGATATTTAGAGGGAGTTGGCTTCAAGTAAGGAATAGCTATGGCACTCAAAATCATGGATAATAAAGACATCATAACTGCTCTTAAAAGTTCATCTTTCCAGCTTTTTCCAGTGGAATTTTTAGAAACAAGCGGTCTGGATGCTCTCCACCAATTCAGGTACATAAATGTGTTTCTCCCCTTTGCTGTAGTACCTAAGTTGAATGCTTCTCGTTCTCATAAAGAAAACTTGCTCAAGGGGAAGTATGACCTTTGCTTCATTTTGTCTTCCTCTTAAAGGCTCATTTTGGAAGTGAAAGTGGCTGTTGTGGCAGTGTGGTCGTAGGGCAATTCAAGGCAGACAGCCACCGGGAGGGACACGGGCAGCAGGTCGTGATGGGGGAGGAACCGTTTAACTCGTGACTTTTCCCTCTACTGGGTCGTCTGGCCATCGACTATGAAATTCTTCCAGCTTTGGGTTGTCACAGACACGGCCCGGGAAGCAGTGGCCCTTTGATCCCAGGGGTGCAGAGAGCGAGTGCTTCCAGCAGCATCAGCTGTAGGAATGCAAACATGCTCTCGTGGGTGGAAACATCGAAGCTGGCCAAGGGCCTTCTGGGAGACTTGTTTTTAGTTCTCTTTAAAGTTGCAATAAAATGGCAGAAAGCAGTTTTGAAGCCTCTTTTGAACAATTTTATTGTCTGTTCACTTTGCCACAAGAGGCTAAAGTTGATAAACTGCTAAATAATCAACCTTTGTATATTTCATTTGAAAACTTTAAAAATTTAAATACTCACTTTATGGCCACAATAAAGCATGACAAAGATTCAGTGCTGGCCTCATTGAACTCCTCTGGTGGGTGTATTTGGAATTCTTAGTTTAAAGGCACGCGAAGGAGCTGTCACTGCCTCACATTATACCCCCAGTCCATGATTCAGTGATTGGAGAGATAACTACTCATGGGAAGCAGAAATTTCACATGATTTCCAGAGAAAAGGTTGGTCCCAAGATAGCGGCAGAAGCTAGTATTTCAGTGTCAGTTTTAGAATAAACCATAATTGTTTGGAGGGGAAATTACACAGATGGAAGGGGATTCCAGATGAGGGTGGGCAGGAACCCGACAGCAGGCTTTTTTAACACTTGGGGACATTCTTGTAGCTTTGAAGTTCAGGACTGAGTCTTTTTCATCTTTGAAACCCCCTTGCTTTGTCCAATGTTTGGTACATGAAAGATGCTTAATAAATATTAGAGTGATAACTAAATAATTGAATGAAGAAGTGCATTGAGTAAGCTTCAAGTGGATTCTCCCTCTTTCTGGTACAAAGAAGACCCTACATTTTTTATTTTATGGTGAACATTTATGAAGAAGCACTTATTAGGTATTGTCTTGGATATCAAGAGACATGGCTTGTGCACTCAGCTCAGACATTTACTACTGTTTGAACTTAAAGAAGACTTTTCATTATATTCAATAGAATCTTGGGATATGAAATCTGTAAGGTGTTCTTTAGCTCCAAGGTCATGTTTATTTTTTACTTTCTCAGACATGCATTTTGAACACACCTCCTATCTGGCTCCTCCTGAGTGTGCCTCACTTTCATTGCACATGGAGATTCCGACTGCAGGGGAGTCCTGCTGATGCAGAGTAACCACAGAAGGTAGGGATGGACTGTCTCATATGATTTCTGAAGTTGTAAATCGTTTTGGAAGCAGGCTGCTGTATCTTTGTCCTGGGGAGCAGTAAGTTGGAATCCATGACCTTTGACTCAACCTACTGTCCCACTCAGATTCGGCACTCAGAACTCTATGGTCACAGCCCAGTGATGACCCCATGTCTTTAAAAAGCACAAGAGCTTCCCTCTGAAGGTCTGCTGAGCCTTCCTGCTTCAAAGAGAAGAGTGGTTGGAATTCAGGAAGTCAATGTTATGCTTCTCTCTATAATTGCTGAATTTCAATAACAACATAGTACCTAGCACTCAATACTCAAAAATGTTAAATACTCAATAAATGTGTTATATGAATAGCCATAATATTTAAATATTATTTCCTGTATTAGTCTGGGTACTTTAAAGAAACAAATCCTCAGAAACTCATGTATAAGAGAGAGTTTTATATAAAGGGTAAGTGTGCATCAAGAAAACATCCCAACCCAGTGCTGCCCAAGCCCACAAGTCCAACACAAGTCCCATATGTCTGACACCAATCCACAAAGTCCTCCTCCATCTCACAAAACACACACTATGATGCCGACTGTAGAAGGAAAGCCGAGTCAGTGAACATGTAAGCATCTCAGCACTGGCAGGGGTCTCCACACGGCTGCTCCAGCACCCAGGGCTGCATCGGGGTAGGTCTATGCTGCTTCTCCCTGGGGATGTCTTGCAGGAAGTTAGCCTTGCTGGCTGAAGCAGAGAACTGGCTAAGGCAGCTGCACCCTGGTCGGACCATCACAAAGCAAGAGACCTGAGAACCAGAAAGGTGAGGCTCACCAAGCCATTTATCTCTCCGCTCTTCAATTAACCCCACATGTGTTTATCAGCCAGGTTGCACAATAAAATTTAACAATATCATTTCCATAAATGGGTCAACTGTGTCCAACTCCATTTATCTTTACATCTTCCTTCCTCGCTATTTCTATTCCCTGTGACTGTCATTATAACTTGGAGTACAAAAATCACATGTTCAATGTCCATATATTAATTGGTGTCCATAAATAAAATTATTTTAAGATTTTCAGAGATCTTCCGGGATATTATCTGCATTGTGAAGAAGTCAGGAATAAGAAATACAGCCATTATATGGATAATGGCAGGAAAGTGATAAACACTCGAGTGCAATTTGGTGGGGGAAATCGGCACCTCCATGAAGACCTTCAAGCTCCCGGTGACACAGTGCTTACGAACTCTGCTGCTAACCAAAAGGTTGGCAGTTTGAATCCGTCAGGCTCTCTGCAGATGAAGGATAAGACAGTCAGCTTCCGCGAAGGTTACAGCTTCAGGAACCTGGTGGGCTCCGAAGTCTAAATCAGTCTGAATCAACTTGATGGCAGCGAGTTCCATTGTTTTTGTTGTATTTGGATTTGTGTAGACTTTATTTTTCTCAGTCAAGCTGGCTGGCTATTTTTCTGTATACATCTTCCTGTGTAATAGGAATGAGATAATGAAACTTGGAGACATTTAGTTTTTGATTACCTCATTGTTCGACCACAGTAGGGTATTTGCAGTACTTAGTGGGGGGCAGGGGGGTTGACCAAAGTAAATAAGAATAACTTACTCTGGAAATTACGGGAATGATAAACATTTTCTTGAGTTATTATTACTTAAACTCCCCCCTTCACCCCCCCCCCACACACACACACACTGGAAAGTTAGGCTTTCATATTATCTAAAGTGTTTTGACATTTATTTTTTTACTTTCTAGGCTTGAGATTGAAGTTTGCCCTAACATTTAGGGAAGAAAAACAAAAACTCACTCAAATTCATCGCCTTTGAGGTAATGCCCACTCGTAGAGACCCTACAGGATAGGGTAGAATTGCCCTTGTGTTTCCAAGGCCGTAACTCTTTATGGGAGTAGGAAGCACTGTCTTCAACCTTCTGAGGGCTGCTGGTTTCAACCTGCTAAATTTGCAATTAGCATCCCAACTTGAAACCACTCCCCTCTCCCCCCAGGGCTCCCTCACATTCAGAAAAAGGAGGTATCACTTCCATGCTGCTGCTACACATCTGTTGAAGCCAAGGGGGCTTCGGTCCTATCCCACCCATCCTCCCAGCACCGACAGCACTTTCAGAGATGGCATAAGCTGCTAAGAGCAATAACAAGCAACATTTATGAAGTAACCTAACTCATAAGGCATTTTAATAATTTGAGGAAGAATTTTAAGTTAGGGGCAATCAAATCCCAGGAGTCTTCCAATTCCCCTATATTTCCACCTAACCTAAGTCACCCCTTTTTAGTCAGGCTGCAACAAGCCATTAGCCTGGACTGGGAGAACCGTTTGAAAAATCTGACTGGGTCCAGAGGTGTCTGAACAGGAAAGAGAACTGGACTCCTCCAATGACAACGTAAGAAAGTTATGTTTAGTTTAATTTTTCTTCTACATCCTGGTTTCATTTATGAGATTGTTCAGTTCTCTGGGGCTGTAGCTGAAATTCAGGAAAGCCTTTCTGCCAAAGAAGAAAAGGTTTCCATTTGACAGAAATACTGTTCAGAGTGATTGCTTTAAAAGTGCTGAACTCATATTCAGAGCCTGAAATCCAGGAACCGCCAGCTAGGCTGGGATTCAAAATTACAAGGATGGAGTGAGTTTCTGAGTTGTGATGCATTAAGCAGTGGGGGCAATTGCTTCTCTCACCTATCTCACAAGGGGTGGAGGAAGGGAAACATCTAAGAATTAGGAAAAGAAATCATAGGACTGCTGAGTTACGGCACCTTGCTCTGCTAGAGGCGGAATCGCCGGTTTACATTCAGTAGGGAAACTTTGGTGAGGAATATAATAGATTTCTTTGTAACTCTGAATTGTTTGAAAGGGGCGTTGGGGAAGATAAAATAAATAATAGAGGAGAAAAACTGTATAGACCAGTCACTTTACTAAAGCTAGAATTACTAAATATGTAGGTGTGTGAAAGCTTAATGGACCTATTTAAAACAAGCAATGCATTTCCAGGGTGTGAACTAAAAGGAGTTGGTCTACTGGAAAAAATACCTTTTGAATATCCTGCAAGAAACAGTCAGCACGAGCAATGGTGCTAGGAGATTAAGACATGTAATGCTAACTTACTCTCTTAATTTGTGGACCGTGTTTTTTAACAGATGGATCTATTGGTGGTTTGTTGTTTCTTTCTTCTTCATTTTCTTCTTCTTTTTTTCTCCCTAGCACATGCAGAGTTATTTCCTTGCATGTCATTTTAAATTAAAAAAATATTTTTAAAGGGGACACACTGTTAAGGGAGATGTATAAATAAGACAAGTGCTAATTACAGTGTCTGAAAAGAACATCTTTATCCTGGAAATGGCAGCACCAGTGCTTACACAGGGAATGGAAGATTCCATTTCGGAACTCCACTTTCCATCCAGTCATGGAGTGTAAATCCGGGCAATAAATGATCAGGAGGTACTGGGCTGTGTAACGTGAA
>NW_022104341.1:32121863-32124322 GCF_000313985.2 Echinops telfairi | reverse complement strand
GTTTAAAGATGATCACAGGACAATAATTTCTATGGTTCATCCAGTCTTCATGGAAACTAAGTTTGCTAAAAATATATTAAGAATGCCAAATAGCCACCGTGTATCCTGCAAATCATTTAGGGCAGTCTTCTTTGAAAATCTAGAGATTGCTGGTAAAACAAACAAACAAACAAGCAGAACAAAAAAGCCAATACAAAACAATGAAAAGCAATCAGAGACATTTACATTTTTTAAATAAGTTTAAAACAAGGTAATCAAAAAGGAAAACTCCAAAGCCTAGTGGTATGGCTCTAAGAGCAACAGTCGTTCTCACGCCATCATGACAGTAGATACAACAATTCATTCTACTCTGTCAGCCTCTTCTGTGAAGAAGTCCTGGTGGAGCTAGTGAGTAAGCGTTGGGCTGACAAACACAAGGTCAGTGGATCAAAACCATCAGCCACTCTTTAGAAGAAAGATGGGGACCTCTTAAAGATTTATAGTCCCAGAAACTCTATACAGGGTACCTATGAGTGAGATTCTACTCATAGCCTTGAGGGATGGATCCCTTCTTCACATGAGCTACTTTATTATGTACATTTTGATTTATGAAGAACTACAAACACTTTTCTCTTGTCATGTCAAAGATTACCATTGTCAATGTAAAGAAGACCAAAATCCTCACAATTGGACCAATAAGTCACAGCACTGTAAGTAGAGAAAAAGTTGAAGTTGTCAGTGATTTTGTCTTGCTTGGTTCCACAATCAATGCTCATGGGAGCAGCAGTCAAGAGATCAACAGAGGGGTTGCACAGAGGAAAGCTGCTGAGCACGAGCTCTTTAAACAAACCATCAAGTCAGCACTGACTCAGTGACCCCCTGTGGGTTTCCAAGACTGTGACTGCTTATGGAAGCAGAAAGCCCTGTCTTTCTCCAGCAAAACCGCTGGTGGATTCAAACTGCCAACCATGCAGATCACAGTCCAATGCCTAAGCACTATACCACTAGGGTTCCTGTCTTTAGAGTATTGAAAAGCAAGAATGTTTCTTTGAGGACAAAGGTGTGCCTAACCCAAGCCATGGTGTTTTTTATTGTCACCTATTTATGTGAAAATTGGATGTTGAATAAAGAACACCAAAGACAAATTGATGTGCTTGAATTTTGCCAGAGAAGAACATTGAAAGTAGCTTGAACTGATGAAAGGACAAACAGCTCCGTCTTGGAAGAAGCGCTATGAGAGTGCTCCTGATAGACAAGGATGGCGAGACTTCGTCTTAGACTTTAAACGTGCCAGGAGAGGCCGATCCCCAGACTCATGAAGAGGGAAAAGGTGAACAAAAGGAAAGCCCTCAAGAAGATGGATTGACACATTTGCTGCAGCGCTGGCTTCAGGCACAGTAAACATTGTGAAAATGGTGCCAGTGGCGTTTCGTTTTGTTGCGCATAGAGTCACTAGGGAACCATCTAGAGGGCACCTAACAATGACTATAAACCAGTTACTGTTCTCAACTACAAGACAAGTAATGAGCAGAAAGGGAAAATGATGGTCCAGTGATAGAATTCTTGCCTCCCCTTAAAGTGATCCAGGTTCTTTCCCAACTATTCTATTTCAGGCACCACTATCCTACCATGCGTCTGTCAGGGAGATTTCTATGTTATTGTGATTCTGAACAGGTGTTCCCAGAGCTTCCACACTAAGATAGACTAGGAGGAAGGCCCTAGTGATCTACATCTGAAAATCAGCCACAGAAATCACTATGATTTACAATGGTTGGATCTTCAATAATCATGAGCACAGCCCAAGACTGGGCAGCATTTTGTTCTAATATGCACAGGGTCACCATGAGCAGATCTTCTTGTTGTTGCTAAGAGCAATGACAAATAAACAAATAGACATAGCCTCTGTTTTTATGACCTCTCCGCTCAAGAGGCAAAAGAAATAATTTTAAACTTATATAATTTTCTTCATGACCATAATTGATCTGAAAACGCAAAACTCAAGTTGCAGGGGATAGAGACCGACAGTGGAGACAACACAGGGTTACTTTGCAGAGGATATCAAGAAACGTCATTTGACAGAATGACAGAATCATGTTTGATCAGGCATTTCAGCAAGTGAGAATGGATATTACTTTATCTGGGATAAGACCCTTCAGGCAAGGGGATCCACAAAGTTAGGAAGCCAATATGATTATAAAATGAAGGTGGTGGTGGTGGTGGTCGTAATAGTGGTGGTAGGGATGTGATAGTTACGTGATTTTGTGTCAGCTCAAAGTGTAGGGGTGGAGTCCAGCTTGTCAATCAGGTTACAGGCTAATGGTGGCTCCTTGTGGGCGTGACCTCCTCATAAAGAGGGTGTTGGGAATCTCCCCTCCATCTCTCTACTTCACCTTTCCGCTGTGGAGTAACATGGAGAGCTGCCACAGACACTGCCACTGGATCCACACAACGCTGCACCCACCAGCCTGTGAGCTCCCTGC
>NW_022104341.1:32084789-32121631 GCF_000313985.2 Echinops telfairi | reverse complement strand
TTAAAAGATAGCCTGGGGCTGAATTTGAATTAGAACCAGATCTTATCTGGAATACAAAACTCTAAAATCCTTTAGGGCAAAAACCATATCCTGGTCATATTATTTGTAATCTAGAGTCACCTACCTTGGACAATTATCTTCCCAATGCTTACAACTTTTATTTGGCAGTTCTAATGGCTTGGGAAGCGGTATTTCTTTTCCTTCACTTCCCTTTGGTGTCCTCCTAAAGATGAAAACTTGAGTTAATAGAGTGTAGGGATTCAGTTGTAGCTGCTTTAGGAGGTGTATTTCTGGCTAGATTAGCCAAGGGACTTTTCTGTCTAGTGTTACTGGTGATCTTTGTTTCCTGTTAACAGTGTGTAGCATTCTTCCTAATACATAGGAAATTAGAAATAAATATTTACTAAACTAAGTTTTTGAGCCACTAAATCTGTATTTCTTCACCTTCATTCATGTGGCTGATAACCCCAATATAAAATCAGCAAGCTCCCTGCCAGGGAACCAGTGCCAGCTCAGGGACCCTCTCCAGTAAAAGAGTTCTAGTCTCAGAAACCCACCGGGATAGCTCTAGCCTGCCCTATGGGAATCAATGTAGCTGATAGTAGCTGGTAAACTCAAGCTTCTCATCAATTCATGGAAGACTGACACTTCCTAACACCCAAATGTACAAGATTCCTTTGCTGCCTTGTTTTTCTCCCACACATTATTTATCCAAGGATTGTACCAAACTTTTAAAAAGAGGGTTTGGGGGACATAATACAATTCAATAGTTCCATCATATTTTCCTTATGTTTTTATTCAAATTGCATCAAGTAGCCATTGTCTATGGCCAGCAGAAAACCCAGAGTGCTGCTTTCTCAAACCCATTCCCTTGCTTATGGTCATATCACCACCTGAGATGCTGTTGCTGTCGATGGATAACCCCACAATGTATTCATTTCCTCTGATAGTTACTTCCAATTTAGTAAATTTTCACTGCAGAGAAACATAACAACATTTGACCCTATCTGGTCCTATTCATGGATATAAAACATCAAAGTATTGAATGACTTGGGCGAGATGATTACATAGCCCAGCAACATTTTGGGGGGAGGTGTCTCAGTTTTCAGGCCTATTTCTGGGGTTATTGGGGAACCTGATTCAGAAAATTACCTGGGCTAGACCACATCAGCTTTAATTTCTTAGAGATGGTATTCCACTATATTTGAATTTATTAAGTTACATTAATTTATTAAATTATCATCTTAGTTTTAAATATGAAAAAAGTTCAGACCCATGAATTACAAGATACAGCATAGAAGGGTAAGAAATATTTGGGGAAAAATTAGTATTAAAAGACTTCCAAAGGAAGTAGCAGATGGACTCATGGTGGCTAGTTGATGACTCATTGAGTTGCCAATCATAAGGTCAGAGTTCAAACCACCAGTTGCTCTGCAGTCTTTAAAATATGTAAAAGTTTGGAATCCCACAGGGGAAATTATTCTCTTTTTTGTAGGGTCACGATGAGTTAGAATAGATTAGATGGTGACAGGTCGTTCTTTTTGGTATGGGAGGCTGTGCGCTATATACAGAGACAGCAAATTGGAAACTTCAGTGGCAGAACACAGTTTGAGAAGAATGGATAATAAAAAAATGAAAATTGTACATAAAATGAGCGGGGAACAGAACTAAGGTACTCAAAGCTATATGTTAAGAATTAAGGTTGCAGATGGACATTGGGCTTCCACTCAAATATTCCCTCAATACAAGAATACTTTCTTCTATTAAACTGGCATTCCATGATGCTCACCTTCCCAACATGACTGCTGAAGACAAAGCGGGTGCATAAGCAAATGTGGTGAAGAAACCTGATGGTGACCAGCTATCAAAAGATATAGTGTCTAGGGTCTTAAAGGCTTGAAGGTAAACAAGCAGCCATCTAGCTGAGAAGCAACAAACCCCACATGGGAAAGCACACCAGCCTGTGGGATTATGAGGTGTCAAAGGGATCAGGTACCAGGCATCAAAGAACAAAAAAATCGTATCATTGAGAATGAGGGGCAGTGCGAAGTGGGGACCCAAAGCCCATCTTTAGGCAACTGGACATCCCCTTACAGAAGGGGCACTTGGAGGAGATGAGCCAGACAGGGTGCAGTGTCACAATGATGAAACATAAAACTTTCCTCTAGTTATTTAATGTTTCTTCCCCACCCACTATTATGATTCCAATTCTACCTTACAAATCTGGCTGGACCAGAGGATGTACCCTGGAACAGATAGGAACTGGAAACACAGGGAATCCAGGACAGAGAAACCCCTCAGGACCAGTGGTGAGAATGGTGACACCTGGAGGGTGGAGGGAGGGTGGAGTAGAAAGGGGAAACTGATTACAAGATCTACATATAATCCCCTCCCTCAGGGACAGACAACAGAGTAGTGGGTGAAGGGAGAGGTCAGACAGTGTAAGACATGACAAAATAATTAAAATTTTATAAACTATCAAGGGTTCGTGAGGGAGAGGGGAGCGGGGAAGGAGAGGAAAAACTGAGGAGCTGATACCAAGGGCTCAAGCAGAAAGCAAATGTTTTGAGAATAATGATGGCAACAAATGTACAAATGAGCTTGACACAATGGATGTATACATGAATTGTGATAAGAGTTGTATGAGCCCCCATTAAAATGATCTAAAAAAATCAAAATAAAATTGAAAGGCATATATATGGGAAGGTGAAGGCAATTTAGGTTTTCAAAAACGTTAAGACTTCATAGCAATTTTCACAAATATTTTGAAGGTCAACATTTTTTCTTCTTCAAATTACGAACTAAAAATATCAGAGCACATTTTAATATATAGCAATCAGTGGACAATATTTCAGAGGTGAGGTTGACTCCAAGCTTCTTTATGAGAAAAGTTCTAACTTTTCTTTGAAGAGTTGCAGTGGACAGGTGGAGAAGTTGGGTCATCTTATAAGAAGACTGGAATAGTTTGGTTGTAATAAAGGCGTTTGAAATCTGACAGATACATTTTGGATTTCAGAACACTTAAATCTCTATTCATTCTACCAATTCACTACAAATCAGTCAATAGTGACCCGCAGTGCCCCATAGGGCAGAGGGTGACTTCCTCCAGAGCGGGTTCCGGGTCCATCTTGATGGGGGCAGAAAGGCTCTTCTTTCTCTTGCAGAGCGACTGGTGGGCCCACGTACGTGACCTTGTGGTTAGCAGTCAGTCCAAAACTCACTATGTCATCAAGGCTTCCTATTTATCATACGGGATCTCTTATTTCTGGCTCCCCTTTTACTACTGGACTTGTCTGCTATTCAGTTTCTAATAAAGACGAAGTGATACTTGGGGACAATTCCAAGTTCATGTAATTTGTACTGTCCAAATACATCTTTGAATCAAAGACACCATGTGAAGGATGATGTAACTAAATATTTAGTGCAACACCAACTTTAAATAAAGCCAACGTGCACTTTCTCCATTTCAGTCTAGCTAACACTCTATTAAAATGCCCTGACTTTGTATGGGTGAGTGGAATGAGGAGTGGTATTTGTCATATGTTCAGCATCTCAAAAACTAGAGCTCATAGAGGAAAAATGGTGCCGGTTTTGGAATCAGCATGTCAAATATACCCAGAAATTAGTCTAACATTTGTGACAGCAAAATATGTTGGGTGGTGTTATCCTTGATCTACTGACGGCATTTTCTCCCTCTCCTTAGAACACTAGAGAATCCTCCTGTACTTTATTACAAGCTTATTGTCTAATCCCACCAGATTTCTTTCCATTTTTTTCTCCTACAGCATCACCTCTCTTCAATGCATAGTGTGGTGCTTAATACTGGGTGACTGATTCGTTTGTAGCTGTTGGCCAGCGTCACCGTCTGTCTTTAAAACTTCTTCGAGGATCACTTTCTTGCAAACATCTATTTTGGTGACCCTTCAAAACGGTCATCATTAACCCACTGACTCATAGCTGACAAATATCATTTAAATTATAAACAAAAGGATGAGATGTGATTAGGTGATGAGATATTTAATGATCAAAAAACCCTCCAAGAAGCAAGGTCAATGATTGCACCACTAAAATTGAAGTTCACATTGTGAGTGGCGAAATCTCCACTTTTAAATATGTTCCTGGTCGATTCCACATGACAGATGTTCAGTATACACATTTGAAGAACCATTCATGATTCACAAAGCTCTGTCTCTTTTGGTAACATTAGTAAAAGAAAATCACATTTCATTTCTCTGCTAAGCTGAAAACAGCAGTGAGCACAGCGATCTAAGGTTTCTCCCCGCCCGTCCCTGCCCCTCCTTGTCAGTCTGGCCAGCCGTACTCTTCTTCAGAACCAAAATGAGGACAATCAGGCTGTTACTTTCAAGTACAAAAGGCAGGGTCAGAAAAGAATTTTTCCTGTTTGCACCTGTTTCCACATGTCTAGTTCTTTTATTTTTGAATATACCTATTCTTCTGCTCCACGAGGATGATCCTGAACATCATCCTGTGCTTCTGCTCCTTTCTGTGTTTTCCCCTAAATTTGACTCTAGCAGTCTGGGCAATAGCCCAATGTCAGTAAATGAAAACTTCTTCCTGCAGCCCAGCGTCAACATTGCATGCCAGCAGTTAAATGCTCTCTCTCCTGCCCTGTGTCCAACCCTGAGCACATACAGTATCAATAATCTTACCAACACTGCAGAGGTGTTTATATTCATGTGGGACATTTAGCAATTCTAACCAATGGGCTGAGGCCCAGAGGAGCGAGGCCCCAGGCAAAGAAGAGCCTCCACCAGAAGCAAGCACTGGAAGTGTCGTTGGTGAAATCTCTTCTGCCCAAACCTAGCTGTCAATCTAAACACCTGACCTTTCTGTAAAGGGGTCACTCTCAGAATTATGACATAGTTTGATAAACTAGAATATACTCATTGATTAGCTGTTTTAGAAAACAGGAAATTTTATTATGGATTACTCTGCTTTTTAAAATACTTTGGTTTTATAATTAAAAACATCTGGAAGACATTTTAATATATCATAAACAAGAGGAAATCCAAAGCACGTGACTTCTAAGAAAATGGTGCAAATATAATTTTTTGCCAAAATGTACTGTAATCTGTTTTTCTTCTTTTCCGGGGTGGGAGTTTGGTGGGGGGGGCAGGGGCCTCAAGGAAAGAGGGCCAATGAGAATAGCACCAAGAACTCCACAGAGAAAACAGTGATCTCAAAATCAGTGTCCTGATATTTTTGGCCAATGTTAGGAGACATTACGCATGGACAGAGCCCCTGAAATATATGTAGCTTCTCAAAAATTAGTCATTTTACTGGTAAATTTTGTTGTGAAAGAGACAAATAATGGAATAAACACACACTAAATTAGAGGTTGTAATAAAAGGTATAATGAGGTAGTAATCTTCTTCCAGAGTGGATTGAGACACAGAACAGACTGCTTAGTACTTTTTAAATTCCTTTTTGTAGTCCTCTTATATTTGGATAATAGGTTATGTAATCCTAATAGATCTCAACCAAAATTGATGCCTATGTTCAACACTTCAACAGTTTCCTAATTTTTCGTTCATTTGAAAGAGGAGAATCTTGTAATATAAATATGCTTGGGGAGCTTTCATCTTTAGTTAAACATGGAGCTATAAGGAAAAGAATCATTAATCTCATGCATCATGCTATTCACAGAGTAACACCATGCACACCCCTCCATTCAGCAGTCCTAACAGTAGCACTGTGGCTAATGCTCCTGTTATTGACTTCTAAATATTGGATATGCATTTTAAAATTCCATGAAAATACAATGAACTTTCTTTTGATTGGTGCAGAGTATATAAAGAGATATAAAATGTATTGCACTGCTTCAGATCTATATCTATACAAAATATGTGAAAACAATCAGTGACATTTTATAACATCAAGGGACCTCTTGTGTTTTCTTTAATAAAGTCCAGATTTGGTGTTCTGGGGAAAACATAGATGTCAAAGGAAGAAAACCTTGGGTTCCAATTATGACCGTAGACTTTCTAGAAGTTAGCAGTGACTTCTTTGAGTTTTATGTTCCTTACCACAAAAATGGAAATAAAATTCCCAAACTTTTCTAATAATTAATGAGATCCAATGCATATAAACATAAACATGTTTATATACTTAAGGCCTGGTGCAGTTCTTGGAGAATGAAAGGATAAGAGATAGCGATTCTTCTTTTGGGATTAGTAATTGCTACTAGGAGTAGTACTAGGAGCCCTGATGGCCCAATGGTTACACATTGAGCTACTAACTGCAGGATCATCAGTTCCTAATACTAGCTATTCTGCTACCAAAAGATGAGGCTTTCCACTCCTTTCAAGACTGTCGTTGGAAGAAGGAAGGCCAGAGCACTCCTTAGAGGTAAGAATGGCAAGAATTCGCCTTACCTACCTTGGGTATATTGTCAGGAGAGACCAGTCCCTAGAGAAGGACACCATGTTTGGTAAAATGGAGGGGCAGCAAACAGAGGAAGGTCCCGATGAGATGAATTGATGTATGGGCTGCCTCAATGTGCTCAGGCACAGGAACACTGGTGAGGATGTCACAGGAGCAGGCGGTGCTGCCTTCTGTTGTGCACAGGGTCACTCTGGGTAGGAGGCAACTTGATGGCAGCGAGCAACAACAATTCAGTCTCAGAAACCCAGTGTCCTTCCACCCTATCCTATGGTGCAGCCAAGTCAGAACTGTCTCAAAGGGAGTGAGTTTAGTATTGATGTTAGTATTGTAATTTTCCAAGTGGTTCTATAAAGGACCAAGTAGTGACAAGGATCCTGGTTTGTTCTTACTCTCTTTATCTCCTCGAGTGGGACAGTGTTAGCCTTTTGTAACTCTTCATGCTCAAGAAGTCCATCAGTTTGTCCAACTGCTAGCTCACCTTTTCACATTTTACTCTGTCCACGTGGGCCCTAAATCTTTCTTCTCAAACCCTGAGGCAGACTCATTAGAAGTGTCCTTCCATGGTCGTAACATTCAAGGAATTCATGATCTTTGCAAGGAAACCATTGAATGCAAAACATCTATTCATTTAATGCCTGCAGACACTGAGAGATGATGAGAAAAGGAACGAGTGAGACAAGTTTCCGACCCACATAGAGGATTCCTCGGTTGCACTTTTCACTCTGAGCACAGGTACAGGTGTAAACAGGCAGATAGAGATCATTAATGTTGAAGGTGGGAGTTAAGGGCTGTAGCAGTAGTTAAAGCATACTTTGATACGATAGAGGAGATTGAAACAAAATTAACACAACTCAGCATTTACCATCCTATGTACATGTATTTGTAAGGAAATGAGCATTGTTTGTGGAAAAGTATTATGAACTAATTAAGGCAGCTAAGGATCATATAAATGCCTTTAGGAAGTTTTCATTTTCCAAATTTCAGACCAAGTTATCAGAAAGAGTAGGAGTTGAGAGCTAGATACAAGACACTGAAAACAGAGACATGGGGGTTGAATTCTATTCTGTACTCTTCTGACATGAGAAGCATTGAATAAGTACTTAACCTTTCTTCACCTAGATTTATTCATCTCTGAAGTAGAAATACTATACATTCAGGGTTGCTACGAGGATTAGTTTCAATTTATGTTAAGAATTTGGCAGATGGTAGCTCTTAATAAATGGTGTCTATCATTACTGGTCATTACAATCATCATCATCATTAAGAAGGTATAAAGATTTATTATTTATAAATCACTTTTCCTGCAATGGTGGTGCCATGGATATTATTCATAAATCTGTTTCATAAACATGTTTATCCTTTGTTTCTATGAATATTACTTTGTATTTAGTCATTGGCCTTAGAAACATGTTTAAGGGAAAAATCTTTACCTCATTATGTGTCAGAAGTTTTCATTAGTTTATGCTTTTAAAGAAATGTATCAAAGTAAATAGAGGATTTAGCTCTTTCAAAGATGACAGTTATTGTTTTATAAGATTTATGTTAAACTCTTGTAAAAGAAAAAGGAACTCCCTGAATAATAGTCACCTACAAATTAGGTGGGAAGAATTCATCTTGTATTACAAAAGGAAATAGTAAGACTACTTTGTATTGACTGGCTTGAGCAACAGTAACCCGACCACACGAATCTGAGGAAGCAGTACATAGATATAAAGGGACAAGGACAGCATCACGTTGTGTTTTTTTCCTAGTTCACATTTCAGAATCATGATATCTTAAAATAGGTCATCAGATGGGTTCATGGACTTCGCTATTTCCTTTCAACAATAAATACCCCAAATAAAAAACCTTTGTGGAAGTTACACTTGACTAAGGCTTTCATTAACCCCAACCCAATAACAGTTACACAAAAGACATGGAAAACAGTGAAACCTAACATGTGAAGAGATGCTTAGGGGACCATGGATTTCATCATAATATTGCCATGAAAAATATGGTACATTAAAAATGGAAGCAATGAACTGCAGAGAAAATCTTATTTTTTGATAAAAGCATTTGCTATATTGAATATTTAGCATATATATTATATATATATATTTATATATATATATAAAATGAAGCAAACATTATATACTGGTACCAATAGATTATCAGCCCTAGTGGTGTAGTGATTATGTGATAGGCTACTAATCTCAAGGTCAGCAGTTCGAAACCATCATCCACTCAGCAGGAGAAAGATGAGATTTTCCAATTTCATAAGAGTTACAATCTCATAAACCCACCTGGGCAGTTCTACCCTATTCTATGGGGTTGACCAGAGGCAGAATTGAGTCAATTACAGTGAGTTTGTTTTTGTTTTGTTTTGAGTATCAGTAGAGAAAATATTAATGACTAGATCAGCAATTTTATTTAAGTTTTTACATGTTATCTATTACCATCAAGGAAGTACAAAATGTCTTATCTTATTTTGGGTCTTGGTTTATAATGATATCCTTTAATTGTAGCATCTATTCACATCCTTAATTTGCATTTCAACCAGTCAGTATACACACACTTTGAAGAAATTTTAACGTTTGCTAGTGGAGCTATTTCAAAATATAGAGAATAAAACAAAACAGAAACGTCTCTATTGTTAAGAAATAAAATTAAAAAAACAAGATACCTCTATAGAATTAGAAACTAGGAAAACATATTTAGAACAAGATAAATATATTCAACAATCATTACCTATAATCTTATGCACTTAAGGATGTCAGATATCATTTAACAGATAAACAAGGGAACAACTATTTAGGGATGTAACTCAAACTGCCCATGTTAATGTATTACTGCTGCAAGAGGTCATCAGTAAATTTTAAAACAGTGCCCGATTACTCTTTCTCTGTGCTCAGTTACTGATGCTATCTGCCAAGTATATGGTCGCACTCTGCAAATAAATAAACCAATATAGCCCTTGGGGAAAAGTCCTTAATCTATAAAATAGTGACTTTTTAGACTGGAAAACAGTAAAAAAATAAAACCTCCAAACACTTCGCAAAATAACACTAAAAAATGTTTGCATCCAAAAGGAAGTATATTTCATTGAATTTAACAAAATTGAGCACATGTGAGCGGTGGGGTTATTTTGGAGAAGAAAAATATGCTGTCTCTGTCCTCATGGAGTCTGTAATCTAATATAATAAATCTGATCTAATATCATATCATATTATAAAATACTATATCATATATCACATATCTGACATAATTGTCCATGTAATGCTCTGTTGTTGTTGTTGTTGTTGTTGTTAGTTGGCTTCTGACAAGTTCTAGCTCATAGAGATCCAGTGCACAATAGAACCAACAGTACTCAGCGCTGCACCATCTTCACAAGTCGCATGTTTGCACCCCTTCTCACAGCCACTGTGTCCATCCACCTCACTGGGAGTCTTCTTTGGCACTGACCTTCTACTTACCAAGCATGATGTCCTTCTTCTGGCACCGGTACTTCCTGACAGCATGTCCAAAGTGCTTGAGAAGAAGTTCCACTATCCTCTCTTCTAGTTGTGCTCCTTTCAAGACAGAAGTGTTTGTTCTTCTGACGCCCCACAGTTCTTTGAATACTCTTCACCAAGATGATGATTCAAATGCATGGATTCTTCGGTGATCTTCCTGATTGATTGGCCAGCTTTCACATGCGTATGCAGTGATTAAAAAATGCCATGGCTCTGTCAGAATATCTTTTCTCTTTCAGACTCTAGAAAGGCTTTGATCAGCAAGTTTATCCAATGCAATACATTGAGTTCTTTACTACTACCTCCATAAGCATTGATTGTGGAGCCAGGTAAAATAAAATTCTTAGCCCCGTCTATACATTTTTTTCATTTATCATCATGTTGCCTATTGGTGCAGTTGTGAGGATTTTGGTTTTCTTTATAATAAGTTGCAATCCAAAGTGAAGGCTGCAGTCTTTGAAATTCACTAGCAAGTGCTTCAAGTTCTCTTCACTTTCCGCAACCAAGAAGGTGTCATCTACCCCTAACAGGCTGTTAATAAGTCATCCTTTGATTCTTATGCTTTGTACTTCTTCATATAACCCAGCTTCTTGTATTATCTGGGAAGCATGCCAATTGAATAAGTGAAGGAATACAACACTGACACACATATTTCCTGATGTTAAACCACATAGCATTCCTTTGCTCTGTTCTAGTGACTGCCTCATGGGCTGTGTTCAAGCCCCACATGAGCACACTGAAGTACTCTGGAATTCCCATTCTTTGTAATTCTATCTATAAATTGTTACAATCCACATAGTCAAATGTCTTTACAGGGTCAAAAAATACAAGTAAACTATCTCTCTGGAATTCTTGGGATTCAGCACACATCAAGAGTGAAATCCCTCCTGCCCCATCCTCTTCTGAATCTGGCTTGAATTTCTGGCACCTCCCAATTAATTTACTGCTCCAATCACTGTTGGATTGACTTCAATAAAATTTTACTCGCATGTGATACTAATGATATTGTTCAATAATGTCCACTTTCTGTTGGGTCACTATCTTTGGGACATGCACAGATATGGATCTCTTCCAGGTGGTTACACAGGGAGCTCTCTTCTAAAGTACTTGGCATAGACTATTGGGTGGTTCCGGTGATTCTTCACCTTGATGAAATATTTAGTATTCCATCAATTCCTGGAGACTTACTCTTTTTGCTAATGCCTTCAATGAACTTTGAATTATACTTTCAGTACCATAGATTCTGGGCTACATGCTACCTATTGAAATTTTTGAGCATCAACCAATATCTTTTTTTGGTACAGTGACTACATATTTCTCCGATCTTCTGTGCTACGGAAATCATTCAATATTTTGCACATGGAATTATTCAGTATTGCACCTTAGGCTTGAATTTTATTAACCTATCTGAAGTAGATGGTAGTGGATTATATTTATCATTCTTCTTTACATCATTAATGGCAACTCTCTTTTGAGAAGGAAGCTCTTCTCCGGTCATATTTTGAATGCCTGCCAACCTGAGGTGCTCTTTTTCCAGTACTGTGTCTGACAGTTTTCTCTTCCTATTCATAAGGCTTTACTTGGCTACTCTGACAATACCATCTGACAGTTTTCTCTTCTTTTTTTAAAAAAATCATTTTATTGGGGGCTCGTACAATTCTTATCACAATTCATACATCCATCCATTGTGTCAAGCACGTATGTACATTTGTTGCCATCATCATTCTCAAAACATTTGCCTTCTACTTGAGCCTTTAATATCAGCTGCTCATTTTCTCTCTCCCTCCCCCCTCCCCCCTCCCTCATGAACTCTTCACAATTCATAAATTATTAGTATTTTGTCATATGTTATACTGTCCAACGTCTCCCCCCACCCTCTTCTCTACTGTCCATCCCTGAGGGAGGAGGCTATACGTAGATTCTTGTGATTTGGTTCCCCCTTTCTACCTCACATTTCCTCCACCCTTCAGGCATTGCCACGTTCACCACTGGTCCTGAAGGAGTCATCTGTCCTGGATTACCTGTGTTTCCAGTTGCTATCTGTACCAATGTACATCCTCTGGTCTAGCCATATTTGTAAGGTAGAATTGGGATCATGAGAGTTGGGGGGGGCAAGCATTTAAGAACTAGAGGAAAGTTATATGTTTCATCGTTGCTACCCTGCACACTGACTGGCTCATCTCCTCCCCACAATCCTTTAGTAAGGGGGTGTCCAGTTGCCTACCGAGGGGCTTTGCGTCTCCACTCTGAACTCACCAACATTTACAATGATATAATTTTTTGTTCTTTGGTGATTGATACCTGATCATTTGACAGCTCGTGGTCACACAGGATGATGTGCTTCTTCCATGTGGGCTTTGTTGCTTCTGAGCTAGGTGGTCACTTGTTTATCTTCAAGCCTTTAAGACCCCAGATGCTATATCTTTTGATAACCGGGCACCATCAGCTTTCTTCACCACATTTGCTTATGCACACGTTTGTCTTCAGTGATCATATCAAGAAGGTGGGCACCCACTGATACGATTTTTAGCTCTTTGATGTCTGATAACTGGTCCCTTCTACACCTTGTGGTCAGACAGGCTAGTATACTTCTTCCATGTGAGCTTCGATGCTTCTCAGCTAGATGGTTGCTGGTTTATCTTCAAGCCTTTAAGACCCCAGATGCTATATCTTTTGTTAGCTATGCACCATCAGCTTTCTTCACCATATTTGCTTATGCACACGTTTTTCTTCAGCAATCGTGTTGGGTAGGTGTGCATCCTGGAATGCCAATTTAATAGAGCAACGTGTTCTTGCATTGAGCAAGTACTTGAGTGGAGGCCCAATGTCTGACAGTTTTCTCTTGCTATTCATAAGGCTTTCCTTGGTTACTCTCTCAGAAGTGGACAGCCTAGGCCTTCTTCCTAGTCTCTTTTTAGACTTGAAGCTCCACTGAAACTTTTTGCAAGGGGTGACCCTGTTGGAATTACAAATATTGACAGCATAGCTTCCAACATCACAGCAGCATTCAGGTCACCACAGTACGGCAAACTGATAGATGAGTGGTTGGCCAATATAATAACCTTCCCTTAATATGCTGAATTACAAGATGGATATTAACCAAATAATCATCCAACCATGTAAGTTCTCATTGGAATATAAATACAAGCAAGTGAATAGCAGAAAATAATATTGTAGGGGTAGGAAAATTGAAATTTCCAGCATAAGCCTTATTTTACTTATAGCTCTTAATTTCAGTTATATTACCAATGAGATCAGAGTTCTTATATATTCCTATAGTATGCTGTGAAATAAAAAGAATTCTTTAGAGAAAAGATATTATTGAAATCCAAGGCTTCATTCATGTTAAATTATTTAACATATTTTGGTTGTGTGTTCATTAGACTCTGGAAGAATAGTATCATGGTCCTGATGCCCTTTTTGTCATTAAGACAAAGTGTAGCATAATCACTAGAAATCTTAATCAAAGACCTACTAACAAAGAGCATTTCCACCATGGTCAACACCAGGGACAAGAGCAGCTGCACATGATTGGCCCTCATAAGTTGGCACAAACCAGCTTCAAGACAGCAAAAGCAGTAATAGGCCCAGAGGAAGAAGGAGGAGGGGGTTTCAGGAGGGTGTTAGCGAATTCAGCTTTGGAAACACAGACTTGGAAGTGAGTGACAAGTGAGCCAAAATGCCAATTTCACAGCTAGAAATGCATGATGGTAGTCCATTGGAAAAATAAGTTGTGCAAATGAAGGTAAATAAAGAAATGGTATGGGAGCTACATCGGATCTTTCTCTGGACACCCAACGGGGAAGGAGAATCAAATTCCATGCCAGATCAAGGCTAACAGTCCTTGACCCTCCATTGTTCTTTTACCCTAGCTGAGACCAACTGTCTTTCCCACGGCATTCTACCTTTCTTCTGGTTTGATAGGCATGTCTGTCTCTCGCCATCAGCCTCAGCCACATGGCCAGCTGGTCCCTATCTTGTTCTGCAGGCTTGGAAGCGAGTCACTCTTCCTCACAATCTCAGCACGTCTCCTCCCCTCTGCCTCATGGTCACAACCTCTGGTGCCTCTGCACACGGGCCATTTCAGGTAGGGATCTTGCACATGCTCTGCTAGTGGCTTTTTCATTAGATGACTATGAGTTTTTCTCACCTTGCTTCAGAGATGGCTGTCTGAATCAAAAACTGACTGATCTCTGATCTAGGTTTCTCTCCAGCTTATTTACATGTTCCCACACATCACTGGGTGGGAGTTACAAAACCTATGGATGGAAAGAGCCACATCGAGAATGTTTATTTCACCACAGTAAATAAATTGCTCTGAATCATAGAGTAGCTAAAGCAAATAAAGAAAGGATAAAGTAAAAGAACTGAAACACTAGAAAAATTTCAAAGAGCAGTTCAAGAAGACAAAGCTAAATATTACAATGAAACCTGCAAACACCTGGAATCGGAAAACCAAAGGGAAGGACATGCTCAGCGTATTTGAAACTGAAAGAACACAAGAAAAAAATTCACGTCTCGAATTGCAATCTTGAAAGATTCCATGGGTAAAATACTGAATGATGCAGGAAGCATCAAGATAAGATGGGAAGAATCGAGGAAAATGGTGCCAAAAGAACTAGTGGACATTTCACCATTTCAGCAGGTAGCATACAGGCAAGAACCAATGGTGCTGGAGGAGGAAGTTCAAACTGCACTGAATGCATTACCCAAAAATAAGGCTCCAGGAATTGATGAAATACTTATTGAGTGTTTCATA
Organism: Echinops telfairi; assembly: GCF_000313985.2. Taxonomy (NCBI): domain Eukaryota; kingdom Metazoa; phylum Chordata; class Mammalia; order Afrosoricida; family Tenrecidae; genus Echinops; species Echinops telfairi. The sequence goes on along the minus strand of NW_022104341.1, from coordinate 32,106,976 downwards.
AAACAAAAAAAGAACTGGAAGCATTCGCTCATCTATGGAAGAATATCTGGAAGCCAGCTACATGGCCAGCTGAGTGGAAGATATACATATTTGTGCCCATACCTAAGAAAGGTAACCTAACAGAATGTTCAACAGAACAGTATCATTGACATCACATGCAAGTAAAATTTTAATATCATCCAACAATGGTTGCAGCAGTACGTTGACAGGGAACTGTCAGAAGTTTGACCTGGATTTAGAATAGGATGTGGCTTTGCTGATGTCACATGGATCTTGGCTCAGAGCAGAGAATACCAGAAAGATGGTTACATGTGTTTCATTGACTTTGCAAAAATATTCAATTATGTGGACATAATAAACTTCGGATAGCCTTGAGAAGAATGGGAATTCCAGAACACTTTATTGTGCTCATGCAGAACTTGTACATGGATCAAGAGGCAGCTGTGTGAATACTACAAAGGTAAAGTGCATGGGATAAAATCAGGAAAGTTGTGTGACTGGGTTGTATCCTCTCACCACACTTGTTCAACATACAAGCTGAGCAAATCAGAGAGGTGGCTTATATGAAGAGGATGTGACATCAGGACTGCGGGAAGACTTATTAGTAACCTGCAATATGCAGATTACACAGGCCCACTTGCTGAAAGTGAGGAGGAATTAAAGCATTTACTGACAAAGATCAAGGATTGTAGCCTTCAGCATAGACTACAATTCAATGTAATAAAGACCAAAATCGTCACAACTGGAGCCATAGGTAACATCTTGATAAATAGAGAAAAGGTTGAAGTTGTCAAGAATTTTGTCTTCCTTGGATCCACAATCAATGCTCATGGAAGCAGAAGTCTAGAGCTCAAAAGACATATTGCACAAGACCTCCTTAGAGTATTGAAGAGCAGAGGTGTTACTTTGAGGACTAAGGTACGTCTGACTCAAGCCACGGTATTCTCCATTGCATCAAATACATATGAAAGTTGGACATTGAATAAGGAAGTTCATAGAGAATTGATGCATTTGAATTGTGGTGCTGGAGAAGAATATTGGCAGTATCACGGACTGCTAAAAGCACAAGTCAGTCTGTGCTAGAAGAAGTAAGACCAGAGTGCTCCACTGAGGCAAAGATGGCCTCTAAGTTGTTACAGACTTTGGACATGTTGCCAGGAGAAACCAGTCCCTGGAGAAGGGCATCATGCTTGGTACATTTGAAGGGCAGTGAAAAGGAGGAGGGCCCTCAGTGGGTTGGATAGCCAGAGTGGCTGCGTCAATGGTCTCAGCACAGGAACAATTGACGCTGTCACCTGACCCTGCAGTGTTGTGTTCTGCTGTGCATAAGATCACTATGAGTTGGATCCAACTTGATGGCACCTAACAACAACAACAACAACAACAACAAACAACAACAATAACACAGTGAATGAAAAATTATTGCTTTAAAATAATAGAGGAATTTATCAAGGAAATCAAAATGTGAGGCTATTGATCTTTTAAATACATTCCCCATCTAGGTCTATACATCTAGGTCTATAAATGGTGTTTCAGCTCTCTAACTTTTCCATGAAGACTTCTAATTTAATTTACACTACATCAATCCTCAAGAGATAAAAATTTTCTCTTTTTCTCAAATGTTCTTTTAATTGTGCGGAATAAAAAGACCAAACTGACAAAATCAGGGCTGTAGACTAGATGGAATGAGTTTTTCCAATAAAATTCTTCTAGAGCAATCCTTTTATTCTTAAAGAATGTGCAGGATTGTTGTGGTGAGAAAAAAAATCCTCATCACAACTTTGCTAGATTTTTGTTACCAATATAATTTCCAATTTGCATACAATTTCAACCTCATAAGGCACTGTTATTGTCCTATGTCTTTAAAGATATATGCCCAAATATATGCCTCTGAGAAGGGGTTCTAGGTTGATCTTTGTGATTGAATCCCCTTTTCTCTCCCACCCTCCCCTAATCCTCCTGGTATCTCTATTCTCATTGTTGGTCCTGAGGGCTTTATCTGTCCTGGATTCCCTGTGTTGCGGGCTCTTATCTGTAACAGTGTGCATGCTCTTTTCTAGTCTGTTTTGTGAGGTGGGGGGGGGGGGGGGGGGGGGGGGCGGAGGAACACCAAAGAACTAGAGGAAAGTTGTGTGGTTTTAAATGTTCCTTAATAAGACTCAAAACAAACAAAAACCTCCCTGCCATTGATTCAGTTCCAACTCCTGGGGACGCTACAGGACAGGGTAGAACTTCCCTGTGGGTCTCTGAGACTGCAACTCCTCCTGGCCCTGGAAAGCCTCGTTTCTTCCCACAGGTGCTGGTGGTTTGGGAATGCTGACCTTCAGGCTAGGACCCCAATATGTAAACCACTGTGCTCATAAGGCACCTTTAATGAGGCTGAGATAGATTTATTAATGAGTAAACTTGTCTACAAACATTCACAGATCACAATGACATGTTTAAACATATTTTGTTTGGAACAATCCTATTATGTATGAATTTGTACCTTTGTGTGTGTGTGTGTGTGTGTGTGTGTATACACACATATATAAAGTTGTTAGGTGCAATTGATTCTTCTGACTTATAAGGACCCTACCTATGTGCAACAAAAGTACTTCCTAGTCCTATGTCATACTCACATATGCAAGTAAAAAGTATATATATATTAATATAGGTGTGTATATATAAATTATAATTAATATTCTAGTTAAAATTAGCTAGGAAAAGCAAAAATAGATTCATGATAGAATCCTAGAAAACATCCATATATTTGGGGAGAAGAGGTAACAATAATAATTTGGCGAGGGAAAATAAATGTAAAAGAATGCTGCATCCTAGAAACCATGAAAATATTTGGAAGATTTGCTTAGAATATCAAGGGTGGCGGAGAACTTGAAGAGAATGAAATGGAAATAAAATGCATTGACCAGGCTCTCTCTAGATTACCAAGACCTTGGAGGAATCTTTTTCAGTAGAGTGGCAGGCGTACAAAGAGCTTGCTCTGTCTTTTCCCAATATTCCTGGCTGTGAAAGAAATGAGAAAATATAAAAGGATACCACCTTTTAAAAAGTTATTATTATTTTAATGGAAATTTAGCTGCAATATTAGAAAAAAGACCAAGTTGTCTAACCTTCACTGGTAGCAAGGATGGCTTTCTTCCAAAAGCAAAGGCTTGCAGCCACCCTGGAGCTGACCCGTGGGCTTCCTGTGATTTGCCCTGAGTTTCACTTAGTCAGACCACTCGGGAGAAGAAAGACTCCCATGGGCAGCTGTGACCAAGCAAACAGAAGCATTGGAATGTGCCAACATCAATCACATGTAAAGAAAGGATATGTATATATTTTGTGAAAAATATGGGGCAGGGGATAAAGCAGGCAATGCCAAGAATAACTATCTGAAAAAAAAATACATTTTTCTTAAACGACTCAGATTGCTCAGCCAATTTCAAGCTTAAAATAATAAACCTTTCCTGTGAACTCACAATTTCTTATTTTCCAAGCTGTTTTCTTCTTGCCTCCTATGGAAGTTTTGTCTTTTTTGCTTGTCTAAATTCTTCCCAAAATTGGAAGCCCAGCCCATCTTACTTCCTTCTTAATATTTTCATGGATTCATGTTATTTCAAGTTGCTCAGTTCTGTTCACAATATATGGTAAAGAAATATATTCCTATTAAATAAGTATGACAAGCAATGCATGTTGACATAGTTATTTCTAGCCTTGTACTCTGATTATGTTCTGTGTGATGGCTGATGTTGTGTGTCAACTTCCTAGCTCATCATGCTCAATGTTATATAATTATCCTCCAGTTTGTGATCTGATTCAAGGACAGTTTCCGTGAGGATATGGCCTGAATTCAAGATCATATGGATACTCTGGCAAAGTTCACTCTTTCTTGGTCCTGGATTGAAGTCATTTTCCTCTGACTTCTGGTTCTTGAAATATGATCTAGCAATGGGTAGTCTTGCCTGCCACTTTTAGGACTTATCTGTGTCCGCAGTCCCATGCACCAACAACCTTCTACGGGACCTGTCAAATTTGGATTCAATAAATCTTGTAGCCAGGATACCCCTCCAGCCCGATGTCTGATCCACAAATTGAAGACTTGCCAGTATCCACAGTTGTGTGAGTCACTCTTTTTATATGGGGTTTTGCTTTGGGCTGCTAACCACAAGTTCAGTGGACACAATCTAGCAGCTGCTCTTCAGGAGAAAGATGCAGCTGTCTGCTCCTGTAAATATTTACCCCGTATCAGACTGTTAGGAGTCAGAACCGACTTGATGGCAGGGGGTTTGGGTGTATATATAACCCTGGCAGCACAATGGTTAAGTGTTCACCTGTTAACTGAAAAGTTGTTCGTTTAAACCCACCCTTGTTTCTCCTTTAAACATAAGACATCGTTCATGGGAACCCAATTGGCATTATAATTCATCCACTTTTATGTATGGCTCTGGGTTTGGTTTTCAGCTCTATATTAAAGAAAAAGGACTATTTTTGGTCGTATGTGGTACTTTAACTGTTACCCTGAAGCCCCGAGCTTTTCTTTAACTTTTTGTAGTGAAGGAAAAACCAACAACCAACTTCTCTGCACTTCTCCATTTTAACAGAAATCCTGAAAGGCATCAAATACACAATCAGCCAGAACCTTGTTTCTCACAAACATTTGATACAGTGGTGGTAATATTTTATTTATTCCCACTGTCACCTCATGCAACGGAGAAGCAATGTCCTGTTCTTAACTGGAATTAGGGGGCTAGAGAAATTATATAGAAGTCGAGTCAGACTTGAAGACCAATTCAGAACCCATTCCTCCATATGATTTTGTTCTTCTGGACTCTACACCCAATAACAAATGCTTTAGATTTGGTTCTCTAAGGAGCCAAAATAGTGAAATATGTGTGTGTGTATTTCATCTATATGTGCTTCATATATGTGTGTTTCATATATATTTTTCATACATACATCACGAATATATACATATTCATATATAATTCATATATATAAACAGAAACAGAAAGTAAACATAAATATAAAACCTGAATTAGGCTGAGTTTTCTAGAGAACCAAAACTATTTGCACTCATATACCATATATACTACAGTATGAGCTGACCCGAATATTAACCGAGGCACCTAATTTTACTACAAAAACTGCATTAAAAATGTGCTGAAAATTTCAGCTTATACATGAGTATGCACGTAACTTTATATCAAGAAAGACACTTATATCAAGGAAGAGACCTATTCCAGCCCAAATCAAGTTCATGGGTCAAATGCTAGCTGGAGGCCCTTCCAGACTCACACAACTACTGGGCCAGTGAAGCAGGAAGGCCAGGCAGGAAGCTGGGAGATCACAGGGCGGTGAGGGCAGAATTATGTGGACCTGTGGTTAGCGGGAACAGAATTATGCGGACTCGTGGTTAGCGGGACCCATGGTTAGCACTGACAGAAAGTTACCAGGATCAGCAGCCTCCATCGATATCTGACCCTAGGAGCCAAATGCAACATACAAGCAAGCAGAGAAGAGAAGAATGGCAATAGAGAGACTAATTATCTAATTTGCCAATAAATGGTCTATTAATAAACACCCAGAAGGAGACCTGATCAGACTGTGTCCTCATTTAGAGGTTAGACCCAATCCATATCTTCCCACAGAAATAACCAAAGGGATACAAAACCTATCACAAACTTAACTAAATCCACTGATACTGATTTTATTTTATTACATAGTAAACCTGTAAACAGAGTAGAATACCTCCCATAGGGCTTCCAAGATTATAAATCTTTACAGAAACAGAATGTCATGTTTCTTCATGTGGAGAATCTAAACATAGATTCTTCATTCTATTTTTTCAGATAATTATTGAATGGTTTATTTGGTTGGTTTCCTGAATCATGGAATAAACAGGGGCTCACATGGAACCAAATAGAAATTCTACCCTTACATTAGTAAGACAGCTGAAGGTTAGGGATATTATCATTTTAGAGTGGGTTTATCAACTTGGATCCACTCATGGAGAGGACACTCTTTCCACCAAATGGCAATGGGAAATTTTGTGAAGAGTAGCACTGCATCCTTGAAGCCTGCTGTAATTTGTATTTCAAGTCAGATTTCATTACAGTGATGCTTGTTGGACACGGGCGTAGTAAGGGCCATGCAGCTGGACTTCATTGCCAAAGACGCAGTAGAAATGGGTGCTGAAACGGACAGTGCAACCAAAGCACTCATGAGAGTCATCGGACTTGCATGGGCTCATGGCATTGACTACTTCATTACACTGTCATTGTTGCTGCTGTTCTTAGGTGCCATTGAGTCCGCTGTGATTCATGGTAACCCACGTACAACAGAACAAAAGACTGCCTGGCCTTGTGCCGGTCTCACAGTACTTTTTTGTTTGAACCCATGGGCACAGCTGACCTCTGGCTAGCCAAAGAAGAAAACTATCATGAAGGAGAGGTCAAACAAACATCCACTTTTCATTTTCACGATTTATTTCCCTAGTACCCCACTCCCAAAGTACCATAATGTGTTAGTCTGGGTAGTCTAGGGAAACAAATTCATAGATATTCATATGTGTATAAGAAAGAGCTTTTATATAACGAGTCATTGTGCATTAAAAAAACATCTCAGCCCAGTCCGGATCAAGTCCATAAATCTGATATCAGCTCGGATGTCTGATACCAATCTACAAAGTCCTCTTCAGACTCATGAAACACATGTAATGAAACCAAATAGGAAGATCACAGGCTAGTGGGTGGTAAGTCTTGTAGATCCAGTGGTGTTGTAAGCATCTCAGTGCTGGCAGGGGTATCCATGTGGCTTCTCCATCTCCAAGGCTCTGGCCTTGCCTGCCATCGGCCTGTCTCCATGTGGCTTGTCAATGAGAATGTCTCACAGGGACTGAGCCAGTGTCCCGCCTCCAGCAAGCTATTTATCTCCTTTTCACCTCCATGTGAGGTCAACAAACTGTGACATGATTAACATGTAAACTAAACCCCTTTACTCATAAGTCTCAAATGGACAACAGATTATGTAACTACCACATTTCCCCTTGGGTAAGGACCTTGTTACCCTACCAAAAGTGTACTGTTAATCTTTCTCTTAGTCTTCCTCAAAGGATATAGGGCTTTTTAAAAGAGATATTGTTCATTGGGGCAAGGGAAGTAATCAGACTTTTGCAGGATTACTGGATAATAACTCTGAACTGACATTAATTCCAGAAGACCCAAAATGCACTTTGGTCCACCAATCAGAGTAGGAGCATGTAAAAGTCTGGCTATTAATGGAGTATTAGCTCAGGTCTATCTGATCATGGTCCAGTGAAACCCCAAATACATTAAGTAGTACTTTCCTCAATCCTAGAATGCACCTGAAATATATATACTCAGTTACTGACAGGACTATATCAAATCCCTGACATGTGAAGTATAAGTTAGCATATTAAGAAAGCAAAATAGAAGCCATTAGAACCTCCACTATCTAGTAGAATAGCAAACAAAAAGCAATACTGCATTCTTAAGGGGACTACAGAGATTACTGCCACCATCAAGGGCTGGAAGAATTCAGGATTAATGGTTCCCTCCATATTCCTGTTCCCCTCTCCAATTTGATCTGTTCCCAAAACAGATGACTCTTGGAGAATGATGCTGGATTATCAAATACTTAACCAAGTGGTGACTCCAATTGCCACTACTGTTCCAAATGTGGCATTATTGCGTGAGTAAAGTAATACATCTTCTGGTATGTGGCATGGAGCTATTAATCTGGTTAACATATTCCCCTCCATACGTGTTTCAAAAGATTATTATTAGAAACAATTTTAACTAAGCTGGTAAGGCTGCACTATCCTTCCTTGAGATATGCAAGCTCTGCATGAAAATTTAGTCCATAGGAAAGTTTATTAACTTTACTTTCCCTAACATTCCACACTAGTCCGTTGCATTCAAGACATTGTGTTAATCAGACCCACTAAGGAATAAGTATAAGTGACTATACTTATTGATAAGACATTTGCATGCTAAAGGGTGAGAAATTGATCTACCAAAAACTCAAGAGTCTTCCACCTCAGTAAAATTTTTAGGAATTAAGTGGTGTAAGACATGTCAATACATTCTTTCTAAAGTGAAGAATAATATGCTATAACTGGTCCCTCCTACAGTAACAAAAAAGAAGCACCATGTTTTGTGGGCATCCTTAGGTTTTGAGGCAATATATCCCTGCTAAATTTTGACTAAGGCTCAGAAGAGAAACTTTTGCCACAGGTTCAAGCTGCAGTACAGTCCCTTGGGCCATAAATTCTAGCGAATCTAATGGTGCCTTAAGTGTCAGTGGTGGTGTTAGGCAGGGTTCTCTAGAACAAAACCAGGACACTTATATCCATAGATAGATAGATGATAGATAGATAGATAAATAGATTTATACAGCAAGAAGTAATATAACAGTTAATTTGTCTTCAGAGCAGTACAGAATGCTCAGTTCAACTCACTTATGTGCAGCAGTCAACACACTGGAAGTCCTTCAAAGGCTGCCAGGGTCCAAGGTCAAGGAAGTAGACAACTGAGTCTTCCCTGGAGCATTGCAAGCAGAGTCCAGCCACAGGCAGCAAACAGCAGGGCATGTCACCAACAGTCAGCAGCTCAGGAGCTTAGTGAAGCAGGCCTTTGTGAAACATCTAATTCAAACAATGCAAGACAACAGGATCCACCAGCCTTAAGCTAAAGGGATGTGCTCACCAGCAGAGTAGCAAAGCAGGTCTCAAAGGAACCTCAAGTTCTAGAGACACAATCCACGGGTTGGCTGTCCCATGGGTAGTGTAGCTCACAAGTTGAAGCAGAGAACTAGCTAAAGCAGCTAAAGCAGCGGGTCTGAACAACAGAGAACAAAAGAGAGAGGAGCGGACCTTGCCAAGCCATTTATCTCTTTACCCTCCAATAAAACTGCAACCTGATTAATCCCACATGTTCTAATTGGCCAGGTTGTCACAATAAACCCACCTATCAGTGGTAGAGATGCAGTTTGGAGTCTTTGACAGAGTTCTGTTTGTAGACTACAGGACAAACCCTTAGGATTTGGGAGCAAAGCCCAGACAGCCTCTGCAGATAACTATTACCTTTTGAGGAATAACTTGGTTGGTTATTGGACCTTCATCTAGATTTAACATTTAATCATGGGCCATCAAATCAACAGGAGGACTGAGTTTCCCATCATGAATTGGGTGTTGTCTAACCCACAGAGTTATAAAGGTGAATGTGCATAGCGACATTCCATCACTAAATGGATGTAGTATATATGAGATCAGATCTGAGTAGAACCTGAAGGTACAAGTGAGTTACATAAGGAAGTGACCTAAAAGACCGTAGTCGCCACTCCTGTCACATTTATTTCTCGCAGTCTGTCACGGGAAGTTCCTTATGATCAGCAGACTGAGGAAGAGAAAATCTGTGCTCAGTTTACAGGTGGATCTGTACAATTTGTAGGCACCACTCAAAAAATGGAAAGTGGCAGCAGGGCAGACTCCTGAGGAACTCCCAGAAGGGCACTGGTGAAGAGGGAGCATCTTCAGGGGAAGAATTTTGAGCAGTGTGCCTATTAGCTCATTTTTCTTGAAAAGAAAAAGAGCCATAGGTATAATTGTATACCGATGGCTGTGATCAATGCTTTGGCTGGACCATTTGATTTGTAAGAAACATGATTGGAAAATGGGTGACAAGAGGTATGTGGAAGAGCTCTGTGAATAGAACTCTCTGAAAGAATCAAAAAAGTGAAAATAGTTGTGTCTTATGTGAATCAACTCAATCAGCCAGCAGCAGAAACAAACACTGTGCACCTATCTCCTGCCGCAATCAGCAGTAGCAAAATGGCAGGTTGATTATATTAGATTATCTCCATCATGAAAAGGACACTTTTTTTTGTCTTTAACTAGAATTGACACTTACTCTGCATACAGATTGCCTCACCTGCATGCAATGCTTCTGCTAAAATGGAAATCTATAATTTATAATATGCTTTATCCACCATCATGGTATCCTATAAAGTATTGCCTCAGAACCAGAGACTCACTTCATAGCAAATGAAATGTGTAAATGGGACCATGACTGTTAAATTCACTGGTTTTGTTTACCATTATCCTGAAGACACAAATCTGATACCAAATATGTGGCAATGATTTCCATTCTTGGGGCAATGCTATCCAGGAGGCAGTATATGCTCTAAACCAGTATACAATATAGTGCTGTTTCTACCAAAATAGGGAGCATGCATCCAGAAAGAAGGGTGGACTTTGGAGCATCACCACGCACTTTTCATTCTAGTAACCTACTCACAAAGTGTTTTCTCCATAATTCTGTGAACCTATAATTTGCAGGTCTAGAAATTTTAGTTCCAAATTGAGAAATACTCCTATTTAGAGAATTAATACTTATCCCTATGAACTGGAATTTAAGAATGCTGTTTGGTCACATTGGACTCCTCATGCCTGTGGATTAACAGGAAGTGAAGGGATGTAGTTTACAGGCTGATGTAATTACCCTGATTACAATGGGGGAATTAGACTGGTATAACATAATGCAGAGAAAGAAGAATATAAGGGTGCATCAACAGATTAACAGAAAATTGAATTTAAAAACTGGAATTCTTCCATGAAGTATTTTGAAATGCCATCATAAGGCTGGAATAGAGAAGATTCTTAAGGGGATCTCTTAATACTACCATGCCCCGTGATTAAATCTATGGAAAATTATGGAAACTCTATGCAGATTTGACTAAGTCCAAGGCTTTTAGAAATGATGGTTTTGGTCACCATAGCTGGCAAAGAACCATGACCAATTGAGGTGGTAGAAGAAGCGAAAGTAAATGCAGAATTAATGGTAGAAGGTAGTTTCAAATATCAGCAATGAACAAATGACCAGTTGCAGAAACAAGGACTGTAATTGAGTATGTATTCCTTATTTTGGTATTTGAGTTTGTGTGTATAGCAAACCCACTGCCTTTGAGCTGGCTCTAACTCAGAGCAACACTATAAGACAAAATAGAACTTCTCTACAGGGTTTCTGAGATTATAAATCTTTATGGGAGCAGACAGTCTTATTTTTCTCCTATGGAAAGATTGATGGATTTGAACTGCTAACCTAGCTAATAGCAGCCTGATGCTTTCTCCACAACATCACCAGGGCCCTTGGGTATAGTAAACATTTCTTTTTTGTTATTTTTCTTCTTTCATTCAATTTATAATTATAAAGTATAAGTGATAAGTGCACCTAGCACATTTTTGGTTGTATACAAGTTAGTTGTACAGTAGAACCCCGGAACTCATTGCTAATCCATTCTAGGAGCGTCAAGATGAGATACAGTTGAGTTCCACATCCATTTTTCCCATAAGAAATAGCAGTGTAAGATAAGATATAATAATCATGGGCCATCAAATCAACATGCGGCCTGAGTTTTCCCATCATGAATTGGGTGTAAGATATAATAATAATTTATATATTATTAAGGGTTTACGGGGGAGGGGGGAAAAAAGGGAGGGGAAAAATGGAAAATGAGCTGATTCCAGGAACCCAAGAGGAAAGCGAATTTTGGGAATGATGAGGGCAACAAATGTATAAGTGTGCTTTATACAATTGATCTATGTATTGTTATGAATTGTATGAGCCCTAATAAGATGATTTTTAAAATAGCTGAAAACAGATTAATAGTTCTCAACCATCAAGTTTTACCCTAACCTTGCCTTTTTATAGACAACATTACACAGAAATTTCAAAATGAATAAATTCAGAGTTAAATAATATAATTTAAACAAGAAACACAACATTTAAACATTTTTTAACAACTACAGGATGGCCCATACCTTGAGATTGATGAGGATCTGGATCTTTGGACATGCATGTGGAGAGAAGGTATGGAGATGAGTCATTGTTTGGAAGGGGAATCCCCTTATATAAAATCAACTGGTAGCTGATTTTCAGGAATTTTTTCCCTTCTTTGCCTTTTTGCACTAGGACCTGCCTGGATTAAAAAAAAAATCTCTCTAATGTGGGCTGCTGTTGGTGTTTCCTTAACTTTTCTAAAAGGGTTTACTATATAATCATCAACACCAGCAATAACACAGTTAATTAATTCCTTACCATGATGATTCTTTTAAAAAAACTCTTAGGACCCATTTTTTAAAATCTAAAATTGTATAAAAAGCCACAAAAACTAACAAAATTATGTCAAAATGCTTGGAACACAACCACAAAAGATTTAAACAGTGGGTACTACCCTGTTTCCCCCAAAATAAGACAGTGTCTTATATTAATTTTTGTTCCCAAAGATGTCCTAGGTCTTATTTTCAGGGAATACCTTATTTTTCCATGAAGAATAATATGGTACACATTTATTGTTTATTGTTTTATCAAAAGAGACCTCACACTTCCTGTCTGCTCTGGCTGCGGTGTGGCCAACAGTGAGCTGTGCAAAGGTGCCCGCCACTACAGTCCAGAGTCCAGTTGTGGTAGCTTTGGGGGGCCTTATATCTGGGGAGGTCTTATTTTCAGGGGGATGCCTTGTATTTCAGTGAGAGGCAAAACTGTAAGTAGGTCTTATTTGGGGGGGATGTGTTACTTTTGGGGAAACATGGTAACAACACCAACTAATGCCTAGTGACCGAAACACGGACTGCTTTTGTTTACAAAAATCATGTGCATCAGGTCGGATTCTGATGTTTTGTTTGCTCTCTGATGCAAAATTTTCTCAACATTTCACATCGAAATCTGATTATGTTGAGTACTGATGTGGTTGAGTACAGGTGTTCTACTGTAGCATGGTAATTGAATGGAAGACTACATTTGTTAGCGATTATTTATAGTTTAAGGAGCTGTATAAGATGCCAAGGTGACAAGGGGTGAACTGTGATGGTTAATATTATGTGTCAACTTGACTAGGCCATCATTGTCAACATTGTATAATTGTCATTCATTTTGTGATCTGAACTAAAAGGAGTTTCCTTGAGGATGTGACCTGCATCCAATATATATGGCTATTCTGGGAAAGCTCCCTATCTTTTGACTCTGCACCTATCTCATCGTCACTTGAATCCTTCTTAAAACATGAGAAAGCAGCAAGCTACATGTCCTGCGATTTTGGTTTTATCAGTCCCTGAAAACACGAGTCAGGAAATGAATGCCTTCAGCCTGATGCCTGACTCCTACATTTGTAACTTTTAGAACATTGTGAGTCATTGATCTTCAAAAAAAATTCTCCGAATCTTGATATGTGAGTGTGTATTTCATGGGCTTTTCTCCTTTAGAGAGCCCAGCCAGAGATAGCTTGAAGAATTCTGTGTTCTTTTTAATGCAGTTTTAGACTGATTTAAAAGTGTTTGTTGATACTTGAAGAATTGGAGTAAATAAAAAAACAAATTTTCAAAGCAATCTTAATGGTAATACTATGTAGCTGAAGACAAATTTTGGTTCATCTTTGTTTAAAACTACTTTGCTTTTTAAAAAAGTAAATGGGATCTAGAGGAAAGAAATGCTTTCTCTAAGAAATGAGTTTGGAAAAACCTGAAGATGAAAGTAATTTATCAATATTATCAGTTTCAAATATAAAAGGAATGTGATTTTTTTAAAAATAAATTAATTGATCCTCCCCCTATGCAGTCAGGGAAATCCATTATCACATGACAAATTTGGATCATAAAAGTAAAAATACAAAGGAAAAAAGTCATTGTTCGTGGAAAAAAATTATCAGTGCCTAATGAGACAAAAGTATTGTCAATCAGGATTTATGACATACAAAGAGGAGTTTTCAAATCCCAATACTTACATAACATATTCAAACTAAACTTCAGAGTTCTGAAAAAATGTGTTTTAGTGTAAAGAGGAAACAGAATTTGATGTAGAATAACCTGAACTTCTACCAAGAAATAAAAAGCAAAAAGTGCAGTGCTCATATTGGTTGATAGTAGTTAAGGGGACTGCAAGGAGAGGGAGACAAGAGGGTACATTGATTGTTTTGGCTTTCTCCTCAGGAAAAACATAAGAATGATCAGCCCACTTGGCACCTGTACACAATTCATTAGCTATATATAATTTCCAGATATTAATGAAATCACACTTACACCTAACATCATACATATAAGTGAAAACACACTGAATGTAATTGTATCTGGTACATTGTACATGAACAAAGGAAAGATATTCAATAAGCACATATAAAGGAGAAATACTGACCATCATAAACTTCGCTTTTGCAATTGATTTTGTGGTCATACTGATAGAAGAACTACCTTCTTCTACTACCCATTATGGATTATCCTTGCCCTCATCCAACAGCTAAGCTGGCCGTGATTGTTTGCCTGATGGAGTGACCCAGATCTTCATTCCTGAGGGGTCTGGGTCATTAGACATCCTTTCAGGTTTGGGTTGCTGTAGATTACCATTTACTTTTATCACTGGGCGTGGGAGTACTAAGAGATGGCCTAGGGAATCTCCTGGATTCCAGACATATTCTTTTTTACCTCCACATGTAGCACCAGTCCACTTTCTCCTTGGTAATCAGGATCAATGCCAGAGGAAAGTCTCTGCTACCAGTTCAGTGGAATCACTGCTGGGTTTCCAGGTGGGAGAATTCCTTCTTTCGGGACCAGGACCTCCAGGGCTGAAGCGCATAGGGTTGCTGGGACAGGAAGCAAAAATTCTGCAAGTGGATCATTAGGAGTAAAAGTGAGTGGTGCCACTCCAACTTCCACTCCTTGGTTCCTGGACCCAGAATCCTGGCTATTGGAGACACAGCACCATATCTTGGGCCACTGCTTTAGAGCATATACTGCCTCCTGGAGAACATTGCCCCAGCTCCGCCCACAAGGTGTTGCCACCTAGCTGGCACCATAATGGTGTCTTTAGAAGACAATTCCACCATTCTATGAAGCCAGGTACTTCACAACGATGAGGAACATGATATGATCAGTGGGTTCCATGGACATGGGCCTTCTGCCGCACTTCATTTGCCATAAAATGAGTACCTTGATCTGAAGCAATGCTATGTGGGATGCTGTGCTGGTGGATAAGGCATTCTGTAAGTCCAGAATGGTAGTTTTGGCAGAAGCATTGCATGCAGGGAAGAAAAATCCATATTCAGAGTAGGTGTCTATTCCAGTAAAAACAAAACGCTGCCTCCTCTATGACAAAAGTGGTCCTAGGTAATCAACCTGTACCAGGTTGCTGGTTGATCTCCCCACAGAATTGTTCCATATCTTGGACTCAATGATGACTTCTTCTGCTGGCAGATGGGGCACTCAGCAGTGGCAGTGGCCAAGTCAGTTTTGGTGAGTGGAAGTCCATGTTGCTGTACCACGCATAACCTCCATCCATGCCACCATGTCCACTGTGTTCATGTGCCCAATGAGCAATGACAGGAGTGGCAGAGGAAAGAGGAGGGCTAGTCTCCACAGTGTGTGTCATCTTATCTACTTGATTGTTAAACTCCCCTTCTTCAGAAGTAACCCTTTGGTGAGCGTTCACATGAGACATGATTATCTTTACTTTCTCAGCCCATTCAGAGAGGTCTATCTACATACCTCTTCCCCACACCTCCTTGCCACCAATTTTCCAATCATGTCCCTTCCAATTCCCTGACCATCCACCCAAGCCATTAGCCACAGCACATGAATCAGTATACAGTCTCACATTTGACCATTTCTCCTTCCAGACAAATGGAAGGACCAGGTGCACTGCTCGAAGTTTGGTCCATTGAGAGGATTTCCCTTCACCGCTATCCTTTAGGATGATCCCAGAAAGGGGCTGTAGTGCTGCTGCTATTCACTTACGAGTGGCACCTGCACATCAGGCAGAGCCATCCGTAAACCAAGCATGAATTTTCTGTTCCTCAGTCAACTTATCTTAAGGAACTCCCCAAGAGGCCATAGGTGCAGACTGAGAGAAGGAAAGTACTGTGACAGGAGTGGAGACAATGAGCAGCTTACTTGTCCCTTCAGGTCCTGTGCTAGCCCAATCTCAATCTTGTGTATACCACTTCTATTTAACAATGGAGTGTGTACGTCCAACTTTAGGACTCTGTGGGTCAGACAATACCCAGTTCGTGATGGGCAGCTCAGGCCTCCTGGTGACTTGGTGGCCCATGGTGAGGCATTCAGTCTCCACTAAGGCCAAGTTAGAGGCCAACAGCTGTTTTTCAAGAGGGGAGTCATTGTCTTCAGAGCATGGCAGGACTTTACTCCAAAATCCCAGGGTCTACACTGTGATTCGCCAATAGCGGCCTGCCAGACTCCACACTGCATCTCTATCTACGACTGAACCTCTAGCACCATTGAGTTAGCTGCATCATATGGCCCCCGTGGCAAAGCAGCTTGCACGGCAGCCTGAACCTGTTGCAGAGCCTTTTCTTGATCTGGGCTCCACTCAAAATTGCAATCCTTTCATGTCACTTGATAAATACGTCAAAGTAGAACACCCATATGAGGGATATGTTGCCTCCAAAATTCGAAGTGGCCCACTAGGTGTTGTGCCTCTTGTTTAGTTGTTGGGGGGTGTATTAGTCTGGGTACTTTGGAGAAACAAATCCACGGCGACTCACGTATAAGAGAGTTTTATGTAAAGAAAAGGTGCATCACAAAAACATCCCAACCCAATGCTGCCCAAGCCCACAAGTCCAACATTAACCCATTAACCCAACACCAGTCCACAAAGTCCTCCACCTCACAAAACAAAGGCAATGATGCCGACTGCAGGAGGAAAGGTGAGTCAGTGAACATGTAAGCATCTCAGCACTGGCAGGGGTCTCCACATGGCTGCTCCAGCACCCAGGGCTGCATCGGGATAGATCCATGTGGCTTCTCCTTGGGGATGTCTTGTAGGAAGTCAATCTTGCAAGCTGAAGCAGGGAACTGCTAAGGCAGCTGCACCCGATGCAACCATCACAAAACAAGAGACCCGAGAACTAGAAAGGCGAGGCTTCACCACCCATTTATCCCTCCGCCTTTCAACCAGCCCCACATGTGATTATCGGCCAGGCTGGCACAATTAACCAACTCAGGGGGGTAGGGTGGAGTGGGGGGAGATGCAATAGCTTATTCTTCACATTAGTAGGAATGTCTGAACATGCCCCACTCCACTGGACCTCTAGAAATTTTACTGAGATGGAGTGTACCTGAATCTTCCTTGGGTTGATTCCCCAACTCTTGCACGTAGATGTTGTATCAATTAATCTAGAGTCTTTGATACATCCTCCTTAGTGGGTCCAATCAGCATAATGTCATCAATATAATGGACCAGAGTGACATTTTGCAGAAGATACAGGCAATCAAGTTCCTTCGGACTAAATTATGGCACAAGGCAGAAGACGTGATATACCCTTGGTAGAGAGTGGTGAAAGTGTATTGTTGCCCCTGCCAGCTGAAGGCAAACTGCTTCTGGTAGTCCTTCGAGACTGGTATTGAGAAGAAGGCATTGGGCAAATCAATAACTGCAAACCAAGTACCAGGAGAAGTATTAATCTGCTCCGGCAGTGAAATCGCAACAGGAATGGCAGCTGCAATTGGAGTCACCACCTGGTTAACTTTATGATAATCCACTGTCATTCTCCAAGGTCCTTCTGTTTCTTTTACAGGCCAAAGAGGTGAGTTAAAGGGGGATGTGGTAGGAATCCCACTACAAAGAGAGAAACAATAAGCAGCCAGCTCTGAATCCCAATGGGAAAGCAAGACAAATGCAATCGCACTAGGATAACACTGACACACGCTTCTAGGAAGCTGAAGACAAGCCAAGGGATTTCAATACTTAAGCATCTTAAATTAAAGCAAGAGTTAAAATATTATTGTTTTAACAAGCAAATCAGGATTAAGCAAACAGATTAGGATCAAGATGACTGAAAATGTTGTAGTACCTAGGATATCATGTCCATTTAAACCTTGCTATAAAATTGTTACCCTTCTTTAACAGGTGATGGGTTTATGTTATTTATTTAAATGAGTGTTTTTTATAGTAAAATATTACTTGCGGGACTACATGTATCATATGCATCTCACAAGTTCATGATTGTACAGTTATTTTTAGCATGAACTATACTCCTATGTTTATAAGTCAGGTATCACCAGTAATGACATGTGAGTATTTACCCAGAGAGGACATAGAGTATTTCACTATCTCAGAGCTTTCAGGTGGTAGGTGGTAGCAATTGTCATAATAGTAAAGAAATGATTTTTAAAGTGATATATGTGAACTATTCTGATTATGCTAGGCATTGAAGAAACCTTGTTAGATTTGAGTTGATTTTTTTAAAAAATTATGCAAACAAAATATTATCTGGAATTATTTCTTTCTGACACAGACCTTTCAGTTTATTGAAAAAAATTTCATACATATGGTAAAAAAATGTATATTTATTATATAGCAATGTCTTTCAATGCATTTGAAAAAGTCATTCATATTTATTGTCATATTATTTTCCTTAAGAAATAAGTTTCTATTTCATAGCTCTGCAAATACCATATAATGCCACACTATGTTTTAATTTCAAAAATAGAAACAGTAAAATAATGTGGCAATTTTATCACCTTTAAAAAAATGTTCTTCTTTGCAATCCAGATATTCTCCCCAAATCATTAACATAAGTTTTAAAGAGTAAAACTCATCACAGTGTGCTTTCAATACAAAAGTGTTAAAGTGCAAAACTAAAACCAGAAACATTACAAGAAGAAATACCAAAATATGTTATGGACAACTTCATGGACCAGAGGACAGGTCAAAACAAGATTTAAAAGTTTACTCCATTAAATTTAGTGACTTTTTTCTTTTTTTATAGTTAACAACAATAAATTAAAGTAACTTCCATCCATAATGGATGGAATTATAATTTGTCCTTTCTTTCTGGAAAGCATTTTGAAAATATGTAGCTAATGTACACAAATGTTCATAGCATTTAAACCTCAATCCTCATAATTTAGAATCCATTGTGAAGCTGTAGACCTGTCATTTTTTGTGTACAAGCATTTTTATCATTGGCTTATTATAGTAAAGTGGAAATAGTAGAGATCTCCAAAGATATGAGACTACTTAAACTTTTAAATGATTTTATTTGGATGATTCTGCTTGGAGATTTCAATATAAGCTTTTAGATTCAGTTGTACCCTGGTCAGCATGTAAGTTGACTTAGAGCTGTATCAATTTATCAATGCAATAGTATGCAGTCAACAAAGAACATATTGTTTTGTTTATAATCATTTTACTGAGAGCTCGTACAATGCTTATCACAATCCATACATACCATCCATCCATTGTGTCAAGCACTTTGCATATTTGTTGCCATCATCATTCTCAAAACATCTGCTTTCCACTTGAGCCCCTGGCATCAGCTCCTCATTGTTTCCCCTCCCTCCCTGTTCCGCTCTCCTTCATGAACCCTTGATAATTTACAAGTCATTATTATTTTGTCATATCTTACACTGTCTAATGTCTCCCTTCACCCACTTTTCTGTTGACTGACCTCCAGAGAGGAGGTTATATGTAGATCCTTGTAATCGGTTCCCCCTTTCTACCCCACCTTCCTTCCACACTCCTGGTATCACCACTCTCACCACAGGACCTGAGGGGTTCATCTGTCCTGTATTCCCTGTGTTTCCAGTTCCCATCTGTACCAGTGTACATCCTCTGGTCCAGCTGGATTTGTAAGGTAGAATTGGGGTCATGATAGATGGGGGTAGGAATTATTTAGGACCTAGAGGAAAGCTGTATGTTTCATTGTTGCTACACTGCCCCCTGACTTGCTCGTCTCCTCCCGGAGACCCTTCTGTAAGATGTCCAGTTGCCCACAAATGGCCTTTGGGTCCCCACTATGCACTCCCCCTCATTCACAATGATGTGATTTTTGTTCCTTGATACCTGATCCCTTCGGGACCTTGTGGTTGCATAGGCTGGTGTGCTTCTTCCATGTGGGCTTTGTTGCTTCTCAACTAGATGCCCACTTGTCTACCTTTAAGCCTTTAAGACCCGAGATGCTATATCTTTTGATAACTGATCACAATCAGCTTTCTTCACCACACTTGCTTATGTCCCCATTTGTTCTCAGCGATCGTATCGGAAAGGCGAGCACACAATGATCTGATTTTTCCTTCTTTGATGCCTGATACCTGATCCCTTTGAGGAGCCCTGGTGGCCTACTGGGTTACAAGTTAGGCTGCTCACCATAAGAACATAATTTTAAATAGTGTATAAAAAGCACAGGAAGTTAACTACTATAAAATGGTTTGCATATGTTTGTATTTGAGTGATAAGGAAATAGATGCAGTTCAAATTGCTAATAAAAGTTATCTTTCAATGTAAATTAATATGTGGTTTTATTTTATGTTTTAGCTCTTCTGAAATTTAACTTTTTTCACCATTAGAATTCACTTGTTTTAAAATCACGATAAAAGTTAAATTTTTAACTCACTTAACTCACTGCCATGAAGAAAATTCTGACTCATTGACAGGTTACATACCAGTCAGTTTTCACAAATAAAAGCTATAAATTGGAATCTGCTCAATTGGAGTGAGTTTGGATTGGGTTTAATATGCATTATTCCCCTGTGAAACATTTCCATAATACCAGAACTAAATTACAGCAAACCTTAAAAAATAACAATGCTAGGCTTCTGTGTGCAAATCAAAATGATAGATATTATACCTAAAACTTCCATAGAAATCTACATTTCCAAGGCATTCACCTCTTCTGACCTCTCAAACTGTTTTAATTACAGAATCCAAGAATCAGTGTTGGAAGGAACCTAGGGATCAATAAACTGAAATCGTACCTCACAACACTGCTGAATGTTTCCAAGACTCATGACACTCTCATACATTTCTATTTTGTTTGTTTTAATGTTCTCTTATGCAATGAAAAGAGGTCAAAAGAATGCAGTCACTACTTCTTCCACACTTTTTTGGGTTAAGAAACAATGGCAACAAAGCAATGTTCATTCCCAGGCCTGAGCTACCAGAAATTAAGGAAGACAGATTAATTTTTCAGAGGGATGTTACTAGAGCTAGATTTAGAAAGTATGATCCACAGACCACCTACAGCAAACTATATGGGAGGCTTTTTGAAATGTGAATTTGCAGACCCCATTTGAGAACTTCTGAACCTGAGCATCTGAAGATGCAAGTCAATATTTCTTCTCACAAGCTTTTTTTTCTTTTCTTTTTGCATTTTCACTTTAATATAACCATCAACATTATCTCCTTCTTCTTTATTATAAATATTTTATTAGGGGCTCTTACATCTCTTATCACAATCCATACATACATCCATTGTGTCAAGCACATTTGTACATATGTTGCCATCATCATTTTCAAAGCATTTTCTTTCTACTTGAGCCCTTGATATCGGCTCCTCATTTTCCCCCCTCTCTCCCCTTCCCTCCCTCCCTCATGAACCCATGATACATTGTAGATTATTATTTTCATATCTTCCATCATCCTCTGTCACCTTTCATCCATTTTCTGTTTTTCATCCCCCTGGGAGGGGATTATATGTTGATCCTTGTGATCGATTCCCCCTTTCTCCCTCCACCCTCCCCTAATCCTCCTGGTATCTCTATTTTCATTGTTGGTCCTGAGGGGTTTATCTATCCTGGATTCCCTGTGTTGTAGGCTCTTCTCTGTAGCAGTGCACATGTTCTGGTCTAATCTGATTTGTAAGGTGGAAATGAGGTCATGATAGTGTGGAGGGAGGAAGCTTTAAAGAACTTGAGGAAAGTTGTATGTTTCATTGATGCGATACTATACCCTGGTTGGCTCATCTCTTTCTTGTGACCCTTCTGTAAGGGATGTCCAATTGTCTACAGACGGACTTTGGGTCTCCACTCCATACCCCTCGCCCTTCACATTGGTATTATTTTGTTCTGGGTCTTTGATGTCTGATACCTGATCCTATTGACACCTCATGATAACACAGACTGGTGTGCTTCTTCCATGTGGGCTTACTTGCTTCTGAGCTAGATGGCCGCTTGTTTATCTTCAATCCTTTAAGACCCCAGATGTTTTGTCTTATGATAACCAGGCATCATCAACTTTCTTCACCACATTTGCTTATGTACCCATTGTGTCAGGAAGGTGAACATTACGGAATGCTGGATTATTAGAACAAAGTGTTCTTGTGTTGAAGGAGTAGAGGCCCAATGTCCATCTGCTACCTTAATTCTTAACATACAGATATTAAGTACATAGATCTATTTC
>NW_022104341.1:32076965-32084068 GCF_000313985.2 Echinops telfairi | reverse complement strand
ATCAATTTTTGGACTTATGGGCTATTGAAGGAAGGTTTTGCTGCAAGGGAATGAACCATTTTAGTTTTTTGCTTCCATTTGAAGTCAACAGCATGGGCCCTGTATACAATTCTATTCTGATAAAGATCAAACATGACCAAATGGTCATTTCATTCTAGCCTGAATTTATAGGTTAAACAATCTTTCATTCACCACCTAATATGGATTAGGCACCTTCAAGGTCCTGGTGTCAGAATTTGATTATTTTCTCTCTATCTTTCTTGGAAAGGTAATAAAGGTAATATCAAGGGTGAGGTTCCTGTGGTAAAAATGACTAAAATAATTCTACTAGCAATGAGTTGATTCCAACTCATCGTTGTGCTACATAAGGTCGACGAAGCTGTGAATCCTTTTTTTTTTTTGAAGTGCAAACATCTTCACCTTTTGGCCCCAGAGTAGCTGGTAGGCTTAATCTGCTGACCTTTTAGTTGGTAGTCTAATGCCTCACCCTTAGTTCCACCAGAAAAAGAAACAGCAGGGGAGTTTGAACCACTGGGTGAGGCAACAACATCAGTCCTCCTTCAAAATAAGAGCAGATCCAAAGAATGATTTTTCCAAAGAATTGAGTACCGGTGATTAGAACCAATTCTTGCTGCTTCTTTTTTTTTTTCACTTGGGAAATTAATCCCCTTGAAGATCACTCTTATACTTGGATGATTTTCTGGGCATTGACATAATTTTGCTTTGTGTTCAAATGGGGAATATTTTGATAGTTCTTTTTTCTTTATTCATTCACACCTACTCATTCCCTACCCAGGTAAGCCTTTTTTTATGCTGAGAGATTGCTTCTGGCTCCATTGGCATTTATTACATCCAAAGTTCTGTATGATGGATAGCTAATATCACTTCATTTCTTAAAAATAATGAACAATTAAATTCAGATGGTCTATAGAGTGAAACAATTTTGTTGTAATTAAAGCACAAATTATTTCAAATGATAAAAGTAACATATACAAGGAGGCTTTAAAAAGTTCATGGAAAAATAGAATTAAAGCATAATGGGATCTCCCACCAATTGTTTGAAGCCTCCTTGCATGTGCTGTAATCACTTAAACAATACAAACGTAAAGGGAAAAAGTGAAAGCCTCTCCTTGGCCTTTTACATTTCTCAGACTAAGTATTATTAATAACTTCCTATGAAGCCTTCTAGCTATTTCCTGATTTTGTTGCATGTCTAGTCCCCTGCTAGAATTATATCATATTAATCATATCATTATATCAATTATCAGAGTTTTTATCACTTTTTCATTAATTTTATGTTTTATTTATTCATTCTCTCCTTCAACCAATATTTATTGGATGCTTATTAAATGCCAAGAATTCTTCTAGGAGATGAAGATACAGACTGAATAAATATTTGTGTCAGTACATGTCAGGTCATTATTTGAAATAAGTATATATCATTCTATCATATAGAAAAACCATAATTTAACATCATTTGTTTAACCATTCCTCTACTGATATACAGCAAAAAATTATGTTAGCCCACATTTATTTGATATCTACCGAGCTTCAGGCTCCATGCTGAGATGAGGAGGATGCCTGCCTCTTACTTTTGAAATTGAAAAACCAATCAAGTCCTTTGTGTTCCTCTTCACATTATGGTATTAAAATCAGCCCTGCTTAGTATTTGAAGCAAAGTAAGGTTTCTTCTCTTTGGGGGAAGTATAGGTGAAATAGCATCATTTTGTTTACATGCCCAGGACTATAGGGGGTGCATTTCATGCCACGTTAAAAGATTATACAGCAGAAGTCATCATCAAAAATAATTAAAAACCTTTCTGGCAAGGAAACCGGTTTTTTAAATGGACACCTGACCAGCGAGGACAGGCACCAGTTATTAAAAAAAAAAGGATGCCTGCCCGGTCAGTCCTCTGACAAGCCCTGTAGGATTATCCCGGCTTCAATTCTATTGCGTCCTTTCTGCATCTTTTTTCGTAGTTTGCTTGTTTGTTTTGTTGTATGGGAAATAGGCAATATTTGTGTCTTTTCATTTACATATTTGGCTATGTGGAAACCCCAGGGAATGAATCATTCTGGATAGCTGAAAATTTTAATCATTTTTGATGGAAATCTTTCTAAAATGGATTTCACACTTCCCTGCCTTCTTAAACAGACTGGATGGAATGTAATTAATCTTTTTTTGATGACTTGGTTTTATCATTATGAACATTAATGACTGTGCCGTGCTATCCAGAGATGACGTCCTCAGCAGCAGGCTGGCCAAGGGTCCTATCAGTCTTTCTGAATGTCTGTGTTCAGGCTATATCCCTCCTTTCCCAGTGCGTCATTCATTGCCACTGCCCCAGCTGACGATAGAACAGCACAGTGTCAGAGAAAAGGGTGTGCATTTAAGAGTAAGACAAAACGGAATTCAAATCAAAGCTGTTAATTACTCTCAATCTCAGTTTCTTCATCTGTAAAGTGGTCATGATAATCCGTCTAACAGGTGTTTAAAGATTAGATAAGAAAATATTGACTGAGGCTTATGCCAATTTTTATCCCCATCACAGCATACATATAAAAGTTCTTACTTATAAAAGCAGCTTTCCTGACTAAATTGGAGTTTCTAGTCTTCTGTGGGACTGGAAGCTGGGCAGTGAAGTTTTGTAGGCTGGTGTACAAAATCAGATTAATGAGACTTTGGGGGTGAAGGCACTGAGAGTGCTCAGTTTTATTCATGGACGTTGTGACATATACTTTGACATATTAGTTTCTTGTGGTGGTAGCATAATCTCATGTCCACTTGAGGGCATTAAGAGTGAAGCGGTGGAGTCTAGCCTCTCAATCCGGTCACAGCCTGATGATGCCTCCATGTGGGCATGACCTTCTCTTGAGGATTCTGGGAACTTCCCCCCACCCCCTCTCTCTCTGCCTTCATCTTCCTGTTGATGAGCCACTTGGGGACTTGCTGAGACCCATGAAAGCAGTCCTTCTCTGCTTCACCTTCCTGTTGCGGAGCCACACTCGAGCGCTGGAGGAGCCACGTGAAGCCCCTCACGAGTGCTGAGATGCTTCCACTGCCATTGGATACACAAGACTTTTCACTCACAGGTCTATGGTCTTCCTGCATTCAGCATCATTGCATGAGCTGCTTGAGTCTGAAGAAGAACTTATGGACTAGCTTTGGACATATGGACTAATCTCAGACTTATGGACTTGATCTGGACTGGGCTGGGATCTTTTCTCACTATACAATTGCTCTTTGCTAGAAAGCTCTCACTTACACACATATGCTTGTCCTTGGATTTGTTTCTCTAGTCAATGTGACCTGACACACTTCTTGCCTCAACTATCTTAAAGAGCTTTTGTCTTGAGAAAACATAGTTTTCCCAGTTTTAATATGCAGAGACTTTGAAATCCATCTATTAGAAGAGAAATGTTCTAATTCAGTGTAAAAATCCTTTTCCAAGTTCTGAACTTGGCTTTGAAACCAGAAAAATGACCATTCATCTTATATTTAACCAGCTATACTTACCAATGGCCTAATATATGCCCAGTACATTTTAAAGTGCCAATGATAAAGGGGTGTGTTTGTTTGTCAAAATCTGTCCACATGTTCCTTCTATTTTAGTGCAAAAGTGATAGAAAATAAGATAGATGGATAAGAAAATAAACAGTACATCATTAGATAGGAGCTCTTGATAAGAAGAACGTGGGGGAAGGGGATAGGACATGCTGTGTCACAGTGAATTATTTAACATGGTCTTTTTGGTCATTCACGATTTTGTAATGATTCAGAGGGATTATGCAAATAAAATGTGTGTGGTCTACAAAGGGGTTTGGACACATACTAATAATGCAGACAAGGTTCATAGAACACCTGTAGGGGTGGAATTGTGAAAGTAAAATGTATGGAACCCTAATGAGGGGATTGGTCAGTTTTGCCATCCCACTAGGCTTAAACATTTCCAGATTCAAGATAGGACCTCATTACCACCAAGAAGAAGAGCCATAGTGGAATAAGACTTTTGGAACTGCTGTCCCTGTACTGAGAGCCTACTAGGCCAAAGACATGGAGAAAGCACTGGAACTTTAGAGATGCTACAAAACAATGAGAAGTAGCAGCAGAGAAACAGCAGCAGTAGAACCCGAAGAACAGCAGAAGCCATTGGCCTGCACGGCCAAGAAGTTACAGGACAAATGTCAATCCTTAGAACACAAAAGCTGCGTCCCTTCATGTAGAAGTCTTGCTGGCAGAGTTTGGTGACCATGGACACTTACGGGCAGAGCTACAAGAGCATTGTAATGCTTCCCCAGCAAGGCAGAGGCCAGGATGAAGTGGGTACAAAGACGACATGTGGCTGGGAGGAGCTGAGATAGTCACCCTGCTTTGAATAGGGGAAGCTTTGATTACATGATTTCTGATCCTGATGCCAAGTGGTAGCCTGTTGATTTGGATCCCAAATTGTACCTTGGTATTTCCCTAATTAACCCAATAATCATGAATATTGTTTGTGAGTTCTGTATGATAAAAAGAAAAATTGTTGAAGGTGAAGACATGTTTGACTACCGCTTCATGGGAATCAACTTTGGGCTGTTGATTCTCTTGCTATCTTCTAAATTTAGACAAGGTCAGACACTTATTTGTATAAGTGTTAACTATCTTATTTAATCTTAAAT
Source organism: Echinops telfairi (assembly GCF_000313985.2). Lineage (NCBI taxonomy): Eukaryota > Metazoa > Chordata > Mammalia > Afrosoricida > Tenrecidae > Echinops > Echinops telfairi. The sequence goes on along the minus strand of NW_022104341.1, from coordinate 32,079,406 downwards.
ACAATTATCAATTAGGATGTCTTGCAAAAAGTGGTGTTTGAAGAAAGGGCTAAGGGAGCTACACAGAAGGATAATTTGCCAATAGAGTGTTCCAAGTAGAGGAAACAGTAAATGCAAAAGGAGATAGAAAATCATACTGGTTTTTGAGTTAAGAACCTTCTAGGCAGAAAGAATGGCAAGTGGAGAGACCTCAAGGCAAGATGTGTCTAGGAGATCTAAGGAAAAGGGAAGATGTTCGATTCCATCACGTTGGATCTGACTGATAGTGACCCTTTGTGCAACAGAGCCAAACACTGCCAGGTACAGCGCCATCCTCACAATTGCTCTCATTGTTGATACAGCCACCATGTCAATCCTTCTTTTCAAAGATTTTCTACTTTTTCACTGTCCCACTACTTACCAAGTCGGATGTCCTACTCCAGGGACCATTCTTACAAATGTCCAAAGTACATGAGACAAAGGCTTACCATTCTTACTCTAAGGAGCCTTCTGGCAGGACTTCTTCCAAAACAGATGTGTTCTTTTGGCAGCCCATGGTACTTTCAATATTCTTTGCCAGCATCATAATTCAAATACATCCACAGTTCTTTTGTCTTCAATGGCCAGCTTTCACATGCATATGTGGAAATGAAGAATATATTGGATTAGGTCAGGCAAATCTTAGTTCTTAAAGTAGCATTCTTAATTGTCAACATTTTAAAGAGGTCTACTGCAGCAGGTCTATCCAATTCAATGTGTCATTGATCTCTTGATTGCTGCTTCGATGAGCATTAATTGAGGATTCAAGCAAGAAGAAATCCTCAACAACTCCAGTCTTCTCTGTTTATCCTAATGTTGCTTATTGGTCGAGTTGTGAGGATATTGGTTTTCTTTACCTTGAGTTGCAATCCATACTGAAGTCTGTAATCCACACTGAAGCTTACAGTCGTTGATCTTCATTAACAAGTGATTCAAATCCATCTCATAAGATTGTGTCACTTCCTTATCTTAGGTTGTTAATAAGCATTCATCTTATACTGAGGATACTTTCTTCTTCAAATAATCAGGTTTCTCTGCTGATTTGTTCACCATACAGATTGAATAAGTATAGTGAGAAGAAGCAACCCTGACACACATTGATCCATGTAAAGTTTATTTATGAGCACAGTGTAGTGCTCTGAGATTTCCATTCTTCTCAAGGTTATCCATAGTTTGTGATGGTCAACACAGTCAAATGTCTTAGCACAGTCAATAAAAGACAAGTCAACATCTCCCTGGTATTCTGTGCTCTCAGCCAAGCTCTATCTGACATCAGCAATGATATCCCCTGTTCTGTGTCTTCTTCTGAATCAGGCCTAAACCTCTGGAAGCTCCCTACCAATGTACAAGAGCAACTCATTTTTGGATGATCTTCAGCAAAATTTTACTTTCTTGTGATATCAGTCATATTGTTCTATAATTAAGCACTGTGTTGGGTCACTTTCCTTTGCAATGGGGACACATATGGATCTTGTAGAGTCATTGGTCAAGTAGTTGTCTTTCAGATTCCCTGGCATAGACTAGCGAGTGCTTCCAGTGCTTCATCAGCTTGTTGAAATATTCCAGTTGGTATCCCATAAAGTCCTGGAGTCTTGTATTTGGATAATGATTTCAGTAGAGCTTGAGTTTCTTCTTTCAGCCCCATTCATTCTTGCAAATGTGCTACCGCCTGAAATGGTTGAATGTTGACTAGTTCTTTTTGATATAGTGACTATGTGTATTTTTTCCATCTTCTTTGGATGCTTCTGCATCATTCAATATTTTTCCATAGAATAGTTCAATATTGCTTATTTCAGTTTAAGATACTCAGAGCATATTTTTCATTTTTGGTTTTATACCTCTATCTTTGCATATTTTGTTATATTTGTTTTCTCTAGCTGCCCTTTGACTTCATAATTTCTTCCATTTGCCTTAGCACATCACTAGTCTCTTTTGACATCTACTTTCATCTTTTCATCTTTTTACATCTTTTATTTATGTCTTTTTAATGGCTTTTTGTCATTAATGACTTTCATGTATGATGTGCTTTATGTCATCCCATGGCTCATAAGGTCTTCTGTCATTAGTGTTCAATATGTCAAATCTGTTTTTCAGATATTCAGATGAGATAGTCTCAAGGTCATGTTATGGCTTTCACCGACTTGTTTTTAATTTTCTTCCAATTAAACCTGAACTTATATATGAACAACTGATGGTCTGTTCAACAGTCAGCCCCTGGCCTGGATTTAGCTGCTGATATTGAGTTTCTCCATAGTCTCTTACTTCAGATGTGGTGAATTTGAATTCTCCATATATATTCTATCAGGAGATGTTCATGTGCATAGATTCCATTTGTGTGTGTGTGTGTGTGTGTGTGTGTGTTTTAAGGATTCAGAAGAGGACAGATTCAGAAGATGATGTGCAACAAGGAATATCATTGCTGA
>NW_022104341.1:32072482-32073618 GCF_000313985.2 Echinops telfairi | reverse complement strand
GATCAATCCCACTCGAGGCACCCTACACGACAGGCTTCTAACCTGAGGGACTCATCAATTGGCTTCTCATTTTTGTTGGCCATTACTTTTTTTAGAAGTAGACTATGTACAATTCACAATGGACTATGCCAGTTGATGATTGCCTAGGATATTGATCAATATGTGCTCCATTTTAAATCCTTCTTCCTAGTGTCTTAATCTAAGAGCTGCATTGTAACCTGTTCACCAGAGTGACCTTGCTGTTCATTTGAATACCATTGGCAAGGTTTCCAGTATCAGAGCAACTCTTAAGCCACCACCATAGACAAGTGACAAATGAACAGAAGCTAATATAAGATATTAAGGGAGTCCTAGCTCTAGTGGTATAGTGGATTATACATTGGGCTGCTAACTTCAAGGTCAGCTGTTCAAATACTCAGGGAGAAAAAAGGGAGCCCTTCTGCTCCCATAAAACTTTATAGGCTTGGAAATCCAAAGGGTGCAATTCTATGCTTTCCTACAGGATTTCTATGAGTCAGAATTGACTCAATTACCATGAGCTTGGTTTGGTTTGAGAGTGGTTCATTGTTTAATTGCTTACCTGCTAACCAACTGTTAGCACCTCTCACCCACTAGATACTTTTTGGGGAAAATGTGGCTGTCTGGTTCCAAAACTATTTTAAGTTTAGAAGCACTATGGGGCAGTTTTACTTTGCCCAGCAGCATTGCTACAAGTCAGAATCAACTCACTCACCAGCAACAGGTTTAGGACATTAAACTTTACTATAAATAAAATATGGAGCAGCTAAAGGGTTCTCAGTAAAAGGGACATTTTTGGTATGGTTCTTAAAAATAATTTTGCTTAATATGTTCACAGTGGACTATAGGTGAATTAGGATCAAATAAGGAGCACAGTTAAGACACTATTGCTATAATTCAGGGGAGACATGATGGTGCTTATCATTAAGTGACCTGTAAAGGTGTCTAAAACCTGCTTGGGGCCATATTTCATTTCCTCTGTCTTCTCTCTTGCCACAAGGCAGACATGCTTCCATCGCCCATCCTTCTTTACAGATCTGACCGCAATTGTTTCTCTCAAGGCACTCTACTTCTGTGGTGGGTTCAATAATTTATTGTACCGGTCACACAGAACTCAC
>NW_022104341.1:32067013-32072002 GCF_000313985.2 Echinops telfairi | reverse complement strand
ATGATTTTGGTCTTTCAGCAGATTATATCCCAAAGGACAGTGTGACTTTGTCCACACCCTCTATGAAGGTAGAATTCTAATCCCACCTTAATTCTGTCCAGTACCATAGCAGAGAACCCCCTCCAATTGGGCATATGAGCACAGGCACAGAGTATTATACCACTAAGGGGTGATGTCAAAGCGATTACAGCTGGAAGAGCCACTCTAAGTAATCACCACGTCTCAGAGGGTTATGGAAAGATGTCATTGCATCTTGTGTGTATTGCCCCAAACCCACCATTCCCTGAGCATGAGAGAAAGAATGGTGATTAAAATATAACATCACTAACTATTAAAATTGAACAAAAGAAAATAAAGTTGTGTTTTTTAAAAGAGTATTACTTCAGCGAAGAAAGAATAGTGAGAATGAGAGCTAACCTCACAGCTAAAAGGTAGACAAAATACATGAAATATAATTTTTCAACATATTGGCTACCAAAGATAAAGGTCAGAGATTCTTGAGAAAGAAGAGGTTTATTGCCTGCGTAGAGTTTCCAGATTGTAGCAAGACAGGGAAAACACAAAGTCCAGTGGTCTTCAAAGTGAAAGAGGCAAAACTAGGTGTCCACAGAGGCCACGGCGGCAGGTGTTTTCAGAAAAGAGGAGTAGATGGGAGAGGATTGCACCACGGATGGGCTCCAAAGGTCCCCGGATGATCACCCTCAAATATTCAGCTGATTCTTGATCACTGCAAGTTTTGAACAAACTACCCAAAGCTGGAAAAGAAACCGCCAGAAAACAAGAGGGAATAATACCCAGATTTCACCCAGAAGGAAATAATTTCTGTTCCCACCAGTAAGAACAGACAAAGCTCACATTTCATGGGCCACCAGACAGAGTGATCAGAGCGGTTTTGCCTCAGTGTTAGTGCAAAATTATCTCCTCACTAAACCCTTCTTGATTCCACCTAACAAATCTTCAAAGGCAGACCCAAAAGGACCAGTAACTTGACTGTGTCTGAATGCAACACGTGCGTATTTGTAAAGATACAAGAAGAAAGCACCACCAAAAAGATAAAATCTCCACTGGGAACAAATAGAAGGCCCCCAGGTATGGGAAGGGAAATAAAATCTGTAATGAAAACACAAAATGAAGTCCTTATCGGTATTATTCCTGAAGCGCCCGATTACAAGCCAAACATGGGTGGATCAATCCCACTCGAGGCACCCTGCACGACAGGCCAGGTGAGCTGCTTCTCGAAGGTCGCAGCCTAGAACTCTGCGGAGAAGTTCTGCTCTGCACATATGAGGTCTCGAGAGTGGGAATCGACTCGATAGCCACTCGCAACAACTATAGCCATAATGAACAGGGGGCAAACTCCATCAAACCCAGCGCCGTGACAATACAGATGATATGTTAGTAGATAAAGGCATAAGAATTTTCATAAACACACTCTAAGTTTAAGCAGCTGTGGGGAAAGTTGAGTATGTTGAGTAGAGACATGGAATACACAAGGAAGACTCAAATCGAAGTTCGGAGATGAGACTTGCCAACCTGAGATGAGCGACAAAGAAGCAACAGCAGAGGATTGAATTTAGAACTTGGGTAGATATCGTAGAAGAAAATATTAGTGACCTTGAAGACACAGAAATAAAAACGATTCAAGATGAAACCAAAAAAAAGTAATAAATAAATAAACACTGAAAAGGTGGCAATATTTCAAATAGTCTAATATGCATAGCACTGAGAAGAATGGAAATTCCAGAATATTTTATTGTGCTTATGTGGAACCTGTACATTGAACAAAATACAACTCTTTGAACAAAATAAAGGAATACTGAGTGGTTTAAAATCAGAATGAAGTGCATCTGGGTTGTATCTGTTCAACATATTTACTCCATCTGTGTGCTGAGCAGATAATCTAAGAATCTGGAATATATGAAGAATCATACAGCATTGGAGGAAAGTTTATTTTAGATAAACTTTGATATGCAGATGCCATAACCTTGCTTATGAAAGTGAGGAGGACTTGTTTATGAGGATCAAGGATTTCAGCCTTCAGTATGGATTACAACTCAATGTAAAGAAAGCCAGAATTCCCACAATTGGATCAAAATACAACACCATGATGCACAGGGAAAGGATGGGAGTTGTTAAGAATTTTCATCCACAATCAACATTCATGTAAGCAACAATAAAGAAACCAAGCAACGCATTTCATTGGGCAAATCTGTGGCATGGTACTTCTTTAGAGTGTTGGGAGGAAGGATGTCACTTTGAGGGTCGGGCTACACATGACCCATGGAATGGCCTTTCCTACCGTCTCATGTGCATGGGAAAGTTGGACATGGCTACGGAAAACCAAGGAATTGAGCATTTGGATTATGATGTTGCCCCCAATTATTGAAAGTTCCATAGATTACCAGAAGAACAAAGAAATCTCTTTGGAAGAAGGACAGTCAGAATTTTCCTTGAAAGTGAGGATAGATAGACTTATCTCACCTACTTTGGGCAGTTATCAGGAGAGTGGACAGTCTAGTCCCTGGAGAAAGACATCATGGTTGATGAAATGGAAGGGCAGGTTAAAAAAGGAAGACCCTTGTCTCGGTGGGGTAACACAGTGGCTGCAACAATGGACTCGAAACCAAACAGTCCATGCCAGCTCACAGGACGTGTACAGGTCAAGGTGGAGCCGCCTTTGTGTGAGTTCCTGAGATTATAATGCTTGCTAGGATTAGAAAGTCCGTCTTTCTTCTGCAGAGTGGCTGGTGGTTTCGAGCTTCTGACCTTGAAGTTATTGGCCCCAAGGATAACCACTAAGCACCAGGACCGCTAATAGGCTCAAACACAACAATTGTAAAGATGGTACAGGACTGGTTAATATTTGTTCTGCTGTACATAGCATTGCTATGAATTGGAAGTTTGTTAAAAACTCTAAATATAGAAATTCAAGAAGTTTAATGACTTCCATTGATAAATATCCTGAAGAGAGCAATATCAAACACATAATACCTATAAAATCAAATTGATATATATAGAAACCAAGTGGAAGAATTAAAATAAAAGATTGATCCTAAATTATTATTAGAGGCTTCAAGGGAAGGAGGCAAATCAGAAGACAGAAAATCAACATCTTAAAAATAACGGAAAGAAGGGAAAAAGAAATTAACCTAGAATTTTATGTAAAGAAAATGCTTACTATCGCAAATGAAGTAAACATGAGACTTTTGCAGACATACAGGAGCAGAAGAAAGCCATGCCCTTTATTCAATCCCTGAAAGAAATGTAGAAGGAAGTCCTTTGAGCAGAAGGAGAATTACACATGAAGAAAATCTGCATCATTCTACACAAAGGAAGAAATAACATCAGAAATGATAACTGTGTAGATAAATGTAACTCTTTCTTACTTCTTACTTAAATTTGCTTTAAAGATGATTGACTACTCAAAGAAAAATAAAACAATGTATTGTAGAGTTCATAGCACATTTAGAAGAGCCCTGGTGGTATTGTGTTTGGAGGCTGGACCTGACAAGTCAGCAGTTCAAAACCACCAACCTCTCCAAGGGAGAAAGATGAGGCTTTCTATTTCCTAAAATAGTTAGATTCTTAAACCCCCCCCAGGGGCAGTTCCACCCTAACCTAAATGTCACTATAAGTTGGAATTGATTCCTTGGATGTGAGTTTGCTTTATGAGTTTATAACATATTTAAAGTGTCTGAAAATAAGATCCAGGCTGGGTTGGGAATAAATATGATTTTGTAAATTTTTGTGCTAGAAGTGATGTGGTGTAACATTTTTTAATGAACTGTGATAAATAAAGGATATGCTCATTATAAATAAATTAATAAAGTAACACAAAAATTATAAATGAAAATAATCTCATAAAATAATAGATAGTATAGCTAACAATTAGTATAAAGGTGGTAGAACAAAGAATATATAGGATAGCTACCAATTAGTAAGAAGATTTTAATCAAACATCAATAATTACAGTTACAAAGTGGTCTAGATGCCCCAACTTAATGGAACTGATTATCAGATTGATTCGAAAGACAATTCTTAACTCTATGCTTCCTAGAAAAAAACTCTAACACGTGAACTAAAAGGCTAGAAAATGCTATGCACACCACGTAAGCACCAATCGAAGGAATTGTGAAATATTCATACCTATGTCTGACAAAGTTACAGCGAAGAGAATATTATCGTTGAGAAAATTGAATTTTTCAAAATCAAAAAGTGGATCAATTCATCCAGAGAATATAACCATCTTCAGTGTCTATGTATCTAACTGAATCCAGTTGCCATCCAAAAACCACTCTGTGCTCAGAGGAACCTTGAAAATACTGTTGGTCTCTAACTCAAAGGTCAGTGGTCCCCTCTGTGGGAAGGAGATGCTCCCGTAAAGATTTCTGGAACATTGCCAAATATGCTGAATTGACACATAATTATAAATAATGAATATAAATAATGCATGGGTCAATAAGAAATCCAAGTGTAAGTAATACATTATTTGGAACTCAATGAAAGTGAAAAATGATATTCTGAATTTGGGAGATTTGGTGAATGTCCTAAGATCTAATGATAAGTCAAAAATTTTGCTTTAAAGGCATAGAAACCTTTTTTCAACATATTCTCTATCTAGTGTACATACTTCTGAATGAAGTGTTTCTATCTCTGACCCTTTCCCAAAGAAGGATGTCAAAATAGCAGTGTTGGCAACTTTGAGTGACTCAAATAGTGTTCATTTTCAATGTTCCTTGAGTCATAAATGAGAAAGGTGACATACTACAGATTTCAAAGATTTTCAAAAGATGAAAAGAGAATATTATAAACAGTTTAATGCTAATAAATATGACAACTTAGGTATATATAGATAAACTTTTTAAAAGAGACACACTAATAAAGCTCATTCAGAAATGCACAGACAACTAGAACAGCTCCATAAATATAAGGTCATATTAAGTGAAATAGCTTACTAGAAAACTTAAGGAAGAAACAATGCCAATTTGA
>NW_022104341.1:32064602-32066461 GCF_000313985.2 Echinops telfairi | reverse complement strand
ACTTACTCAAATTGTTAAATGATATCTGTGCTAAACCTGTAAGTAATATTATCGTGTGGTAAAAACCTGAATACTTTCTTCTCAAGGTTTATAATAAGATGTATGTTTTCAACACTTGTAGTTCAAATTATACTGGAGGCAGCAAATAAAAAAAAGAAATAAAAGGTATCCAGATTAGATTTAAAAAGATCATACAATTGTGATTACTTGCATAGGACACAAATGTCCACATCTAGAGTCCTATGGCATCTATAGAAAAGATACTAGATAAACTAAAAGATATTAACTAAAGGTATATTAGTTAGGAAAGTTACAGGGCACAAGATCAAAATACAAATTTAGTATATGTAATATTGTAGCATAAGCTAATCAGAAATTGAAATTATTCATCTGTCATTTTGTCTTAAAATTCACATATTAAATACTCACAATGAGATGATCTGTAAGATTGTGCATTGTGCATAATCCCCACATACTAAAATTTCAAAATACTGAAAGAAATGAAAGAATATCTAACTAAACTGTGAGAGAGCCTCATGCGTCACAACAGCCAATACTGTTATGATGTCAGCTGTCCCAAATTGCCTAAAGCTTCACGACAATCACAGGGAAATTCCCCAGAATTTTGATGTCACAATTAAACTATTTATTTGGAAAGGCAATGGACCTGGACTAGTGGGAAAACTTATTTAACAAACCTTTTATTGTGAATTAAGTGAAAGCTAACAGAGTAAATCATCAGTTTTTACATTCGACTGTTCATATATATATTGTTTCAATGAATTCATTGTTATCCCCTAAAGGTCCTTCCCCATGTTTCCTGTTTTATGCCTCCTTTTATCCTGAATCTCAACTTCGTCCCTGGGCAAATGCTGCCCTTTTGATTTTTAATTGCTGATGATCCCACCATGGGACGTGAGTTCAGTTCTAGACCTGAAGGGATCAGAGTCTTGGGAGGCCACCAGTCTCTATCCAGCCAGTAAATCTGATTTCTTTTAAAATTTGAGTTCTGTCTCACAATTTTCCCCACTTCACTCAGGACCTTTTATTCCTTCCTTCCTTTTTTTTCTTTTCATTTTAAATTTAGTGACGGTTTACATTTCATGTCATCAATTTTGTATTCAGCCGTTAAAAATACTAATCAAACCCATCCAGCACTCTTCTGCTCTTGGATCCCTCTTCTCCCTGTGTTGTGAACTACTGGTTTGCATTACATCCCGGTTAACTCCAGGCTATAGTCTCTAGAGCGGTTGGTATTGGTGGCATCTAATATTTTTGGTGTCAGGATTGTGGAGAACTGATGCTTGTATGGTCCAGTTGCTCCCGTGTCATTTTATTTCTATAACTCTTCTTTCCTTCAGAAGTAACAAGTGAAGGAGAAAAAGATTTGGAGGATTTGAACTCGCTCATTACAAGATATATGATAGAGATAAGTAAATCAGAATAGCATGATACTGCATGATAAACAAGTAGATTATTAAAGTAGGGATTAGAGCTAATGACCTACAGATAGGAGGGTAGGTTAAAAAAATATTGCTAAAAATCAGATAAACTTTTATTAAGCAAAATTATGGAAATATGAAGCCATTGCTTCTGAGCGTAGATGAAAGCATCTACGTCTACATTCTCCCACAGGAAGTGTTTCCATCTCTGACCCTTCCCTAAAGAGTTCTGCACGTTTCCATTTGTTGTTGTTGCTCGATGTCCTGGAGTTGGCTCCGACCCATAGACCCTATGCACAACGGAAGAAGCGCGGCATCATCCTCACGATTGCTCCCGGGCTGAGCCCATTGGTGCAGCCACTGTGTCAATCCATTAGAGGAGGGCCTTCCTCTTCTCCGGCGCCCCTCCACTTTACC
>NW_022104341.1:32056964-32061954 GCF_000313985.2 Echinops telfairi | reverse complement strand
AAAAAAAAACACCCAAATTATTCAGGAAAGTTGATCGGGTTTCATTAAAAATAATGACTTCATTGTTAGCAAATGCTCATTTCAATCTCTTATCAGATGACTTTTTCTTCCCTTATGAGCATCAAACCAAATGTAAAAATTATATAGTTTTATACATTGATTTAATAATATTTATCATAAAAATAAATTAAGACACATTTTAATTATCTTTCTATTTCCCCATGATAGAGTGCTCTGGCCCTTTTAGGCAATAGAACAGTAGTAAGGTCAGGTTAGGGCTCTGGCAGCATAGTCAGATACAGAAAGCCAAGAGAGGATAATACAATCTGCTGGCTATATATACCAAACATCTTCCCTGAGCTTCCAGTTCTTTGACAGAAATAATTTTTTTTAATTGTCACCACAGGTATACTTCCAATTTCTCATCCTTATGATATTTTTTCTTTTGTGAGTCACTAGCATCCAAAATCAGCATTCCAAAACTATTTTTGAAAAGCAAGTCAAGTCACCAGTCACTCCTACATTAAATTTATATGTGCCACAAGTCAACTAGGGCCAAGAAGATTTGCAAAAGCTTCACTCAATAGTTACTTACTGGAAATGCTCAAACAACAGGAAACTTCACTTCGGAAGTTACGGTACTGCATGCCCATTATACTGGAAGGGGTCAGGAAGTTTGACGGGAGGAGCAGTGCTCTGGCAAATAGAAAATATTTTTCATGAAAGCACTCTTGAATGTATCTCTCTTTGTCTATCAAGAATGTTTAAGCCTTTTGGTCCCTATGTCTGTACTTTTAAATTCTAATAACTATATATTTTTAATTTGGAAGAAGAACACTATTTAGTGATTTCCACATTATTTGGTGATTAGATTTATTCCACAAACTCAAAGGCAACATGAGATTTACACATTTTTATCATTGCCTCATTAGAAAGCTTTATGTACTTTCCAAAGAGCCATTGTTTGTCTGTTTTTAATACACTTGAGATTTTTAAATGTCTAACATAACTTCTTTCCTTCTACCTAGAAATTTCTTCTCTTTGCTCAACAAATACTTAATGAATGACATTTATTTGAAATACATATAGGTGCTTTGGAGCTATATATTCAAGAATAGAATATGAAACGGATCATAATTAAGTAAATACAGCATAAAGGTGCAATAAATATGAAGGTTGGAACTATATAGTATAACCCTTGGAATGAGAAGCAAGGGGATTTGACTTTTACCACCACTGTTATAATTCAAAGAGGAATTTTAGTGGTGTAGGAGGGATGTGTTGGCCTGCTTACCACAGGGTCAGCAGCTTGAAACCACTGGCCATCTCCTCAAGAGAAAGTTGAGGCTTTCTACTCCAGTAGAGAGTTCGAGCCTCAGACACTCACGGTGGCATTCTACCCTGCCCTATGGAATGGCCGTGAATTGGCATCAACTTGCTGGCAGTGAGTATGCACAACAATTTAAGAACCCCTCGTGGTGTACTGGATTTCAGGTTAGGTTGCTAACCATAATGTCAGCAGTGAGACCCCACCTACTGTTCCTCGGAAGAAATACGAGGCTTTCTACCTCCATAATGATTTACAGACTTGGGAATCTAAAGGGGGCAGGTCTACTCTGCCATCTGGGGTTGTCATAAGTCAGAATTGACTCAATGACAGTGAGTTTGATTTTATTTTTTCTAATTACAACTAGTATCCGTAATTGGCACACATGATTAAGTGCTCAGCTGCTAACCAAAAAGTTTGGTGGTTTGCATCTACTTGGGAGCATGTTAGATAAATTCTGGCCATCTTTGTTTGAAAAGTAACAGTTATTAAAAACCACTCCAGAGCTCAGAACAAACGAGATCACCATGTGTAGGAATTGACTAGATGGCAACTGATTTGGCTACAAACAATGTTATTACTGTTATTCCTACATTACCCTTAGTGTTACAGTAAGCACACTGACTAGTGACCACATCCTTTGGTTTTTGTGTTTTTAGAATGTTACAGAAATAAGCTGCAACAAGCGTATGGTGAGGGATAGTGAGGGAGATCTACTGGAAAGATCTATAGTGCCTCACAGAGTCCAAGAAAAAGACTCACTGCCAGGCTTGAGAATCATATGAATTAGGGACTCTTTGGGGCTTGAACTGGAATAATTTTTTAGCTTAGTATATTTATTTAGAGTATTAAAATCAAATAACAACAAGTTCTGAGTGTAAGGAGCTCAACTCACCATCCCAAATACTGGAAATCAAATTGGTTCGGCTTGAGTCATTTAACATTCCTAAATTGCTAAAGTTTACTAGACCAGCAGTTTTGTTGGGGTCTACTCCAAGGTGTTGATGGGTGGATGTAGGATGGGCACAGAGAAAGGAGAAATCATAGTAATCTGGTTAGCAAAGTTACCTTCTATAACTGTAACTAGTAATCATTGAGATATATTTCTCTATGATCGGCAGTTCTAAGTAGTTTTCATGTATTAATCCTATTTTATTTGTGAGACTCATCAGAAGTATAGAAAGATTGACATCCAATAAATAGTTGACAGAGATCTAAATTATGCTCATTCTGGATGTATACACTTTAGTCAATACCTTGCTTTGGTGCTACAATCTTCAGGATTAAATATTGATTGAGTCAAGTTAGTCTGTCCCAGTGAGAAGAAGGTTTTATATCAACTTGGCTGTGCTTGTAAGAAGATGAGGGTGCAGGAAGTGGGAGGGAGCACTAGAACTGATTTTTAAGATACACAGACAGCTCTTTTAAAAAGCAGTTTAACCATGAGAAGGAGGAGGAGGAGGAGAAGAAGGAGAAAGAGAAGAGGAGGAAAGGAAGAGTGTGGTAGTTGTATAAATGTCAATTTAAAGATTAAGCATGTAGGGGTGGAGGCTAGCCTGTCAGGTCATAGCCAATGAGGTTTCTGTGTGGGCATAGCCTTCCCCTAAGGATTCTGGGAATTCCGGTATTTCCTCCTTGGAGGTGGGAGACACTCTGCTCACACCCTGGGAGACATAGCAGCTGACAAGACACATGGAACCACCCTGATGCAGCCCTGGGTGCTGGAGAAGCCATGCAGAGACCCCTGCCAGCACTGAGATGTTTCCAATGCCACTGGATCCAAAGACTTTCTACCCACTGACCTGTGATCTACATGTGGTGTCATTGCTTCATGAATCTGAAGAGGACTTTATAGTTTGGTATCAGACATATGGGCTACTGTTGGACTTATGGACTTGATCTGGACTGGGCTGGAATGTTTTCTCAATGTTCAATTGCTCTTGTATATAAATCTCTTTCTTATACGCTATGGTACCTTGGGAGTGGTATACTAGAGAAACAAATCATAAAAACGGAGACTAGGTGTTTGCTTGACCTCTCCCTTGTGGTAGTGCTCCTTGTTTGGCTAGTCAGAAGTCAGATATATCCTTGCGGTTTACTGAGTTGTTTTCTGGAAAGACTATCGGAAGTTTTGATTATTATGTTTGGTTGTAGCATTTGGTTATTCCTGTTTGAAATGGTCAGAATGAATGTGATTAATGTATATTTTGAGCTCAGGGGTAGAAATCATCATTTGAATTTCTCAGAGATCATGGTGGTTAGAGAAATTGGTTGATAGAAGGCCAAAATGGCTGACAGAAAGCTTGACTGGTTTGATACTCTCAAGAGGCCTAATCCCATATTTTTTTCATGAATAGAATAGTTTAGATAAGCTAAATAAGTATTGAACTTGACTGGTTTAAGAATTGAGTTTAGTATCCTATTCTACTTTGTTTATACTGATTTCCTCTGTTTATTATTATTGATTTAATGATTGATAGAAATGTTTATTAGGAAGTATGAAAATAGAGAGTTTGTAAGCCCATTTGTTGCCAGACATTAAAATTGGATCTTTAGATGGGTTTAGGACACACCAGCAGAGAAGGCTCTGAAAAGATAAGCCCCACACAGTACTTTGGAGTACTCAGGACATTTGCATTCAGAGAGAGAGACTTGCCTGGGGACAAGATTGACAGATTGAAGGTTTAAAAAAAAAAGGAAATCTTTGGATTTGAAGTTTGAACTCTAGTGGTCTTTGTCAGAAACCAGAAAAAATATGGAACCCTGAATAAAACTCCTCTCTGGGACTGAATGTTAAAGAGAGCCTGAGAGCAGGCTGAGATGCTTGCTAGGTGACCACCTGGATCTACTTGTTGAGTGGAAGTTGGAGAAATGCAGCAATGAAGAGACAGGTTGAGTTTGGCCACTGACAACTGTGGACTTGGTTTACAGAAAAAAAACGAGAAGATGAGAGCGGGTTGACTGGTCTAAAGTTCATGACCTAGCAAGGGGAAGGAGGTATTGGGCTTGTTGAGTATTGGTGAGAGCCCATGGTTTAAAGCTGAGGCTACCAATGGGCAATCTGTGGAGGATAAGTGAGGCAGCCCACCCCGAGTTGACCAGAACCCGACCAGATGAAGGGAATATTTGGGGGGTCTGTGAACTGGTGCATATTGCTATTGACTTTATGGATGGCTTGTCCTGATTTGACTTTGCTTATGGATGTGGATTTCACAAGGTTCCAACTGGAATGAAGATTCTTCACGTCAAAATATATGATTGTCTCCTCACAGCATTGGGTTGATGTAAGTGGGCAATACAGAAATTGGATACCCAAAATTGGGGCATAAAGACATGAAGTGGTTGGCTTACAAACTTTCATAGGTGGGGGAATATATTCATAGGATATTTTTGTTTTGTTCACTTTTGAAATGTTATGTTTAAATGAGGGTGGCATATGTAGAATTGTATGCATTTTAGTTTTATCCTAAAATGTTTTAGGTACATATATGATTTTATTATTGTTTGTTTGAAAATTACATATGGTTATGGAGTTATTTGAAAGTGTCAAATTGACAAGGGGTAGTCTGTGGTAGTTATATAATTGTCAATTTTAGGATTAAGCATGTAGGGGTGGAGTCTAGCTTGTCAATCAGATCATAGTCAATGAGGCTTCTGTGTGGG
>NW_022104341.1:32050982-32055713 GCF_000313985.2 Echinops telfairi | reverse complement strand
GGCGGGATAGGGTGGGGTGGGGTGGGGTGGGAGGGCATACCCCAACGTGTGCCATTTGAGTTCTTGACTGCTGTTTCCATGACATTAGTTGTGGTTCTAAGTAAAATAAAATCTTTGCTAACTGCGATCTTTTCCCCATTTATCATGGTAATGCTTATTGGTCTAGTCATGAGGATTTTCGTTTTCTTGGTGTTGCAGTGAAATTCATACTGAATGCACTAGTCATTTCTCTTTATCAGTCCTGCTTCAGCTCCACTTCATTTTTAGCATCAAAGTTGTGTCACCTTTGACATCGCAGGTTGTTAATTAGTCTTCCTCTGGCTAATTAACTCATGGTCATTGTCAAGTAAAGTATCTCATACCAACTGTATCTGTTTGAGTAGAAATGCCCCATAGGATTTCCAAGGCTATAAACTTTTCAGAAGCAGACTTTCAACATCGTTCTTATGAGGAGCAGTTGGTGCATATGAGCCTCTTAAATTCTGGTTAGGATTCAAGTACTTGTGCATGGCACCACCAGTGATCCATCTGGTCTATTAAAACCACTTTAAACCACATCAATGTGGTTCTGACTCATGGTGGCTGTGGTAGTTACATAATCTGGTGTCAATTTGGGACTTGAGAGGATTAAGAGTGAAGGGGTGGAGTCTAGTCTGTCAGTCGGGTTATAGCCAATGAGGCCTCTATTTTGGCGTGGCCTTCTCCTGAGAATTCTGGGAACAGCGGTATTTTACTCCTTGGATGAGGGACACACTTCTCTCGCTCTGGGCTCAAGCCCTTGGAAACACTCTACTCACAAGGCTGACTCCCTGCGAGACATCCCTGAGGAGAAGAAGCCACATGAACCTACCCTGATGCTTCCCTGGGAACTGGGGGAGCCACATGTAGCTCCCTGCCAGCACTGAGATGCTTCTACTGCTACTGACTTTACACCTACTGTCCTGTGATTTTCCTGCATTCAGCCTCATTGCATGTGTTTCATGAGTCTGAAGAGGACTTTATAGATGGGTATCAGACATGTGAGCTAATATCAGATTTATGGACTTGATCTGGACTGGGCTGGGATGTTTCCTCAATATTCAACTGCTCCTGTAGATAAACCTCTGTCTTAAACACATATGTGTGTCTATGAATTTGTTTCTCTAGTCAACCCAGACTAACAAGCTGCCCTATAGTGGATTCCCCAAACAGTAAATATTTACAAGATTGGATAGTCTCATCCATCCTCCAAGACTGGCAATTGGTTTTGAATGAACTTTATGACCCAATGCCTACCCCACCGTACAATCAGAGCTTTTCCTGGTTAGTTTACCGCCCCCTTCCCCCCACAAAAAAACCCCAAACATGAAAAAACATTTACCTTTCTTGGGATGTTCTAACATGTAAATGGAGATTTTTCCCCGTGAAATTTTTGTGTTGGATGATGCTTAAAAATGAAATGAAACTATATTTATTGTTCATTTGTATTGTACATTATTACAGCATCAATATTTTGGTGGACAGGAGCTACCACTTACCATGACATTTCTATGGAAAACGATAAGCATTTAACATAGAAATAAAGCATGAGCATATAACAGTACTGAGTAACTGGACCTTGCCTGCAGACTATTGCTTGCCACCTGTTTATTGTTGTTGCTAGGTGCCTTTGAGTCAGATCTGCCTCAGCAAATCTGTGTACAGCAGAACTGAACATTGCTCAGTACAGCATCAGTATCACAATTGTCAAGTTTCAGATCATTGTTGCAATCACTGTATCAATTCATGTAATGCAACATTCCTTAGGTCCCTTTTGAACTCCACTTTGGTATGAGTGTAGGAAATGAATTCTTTGATACATTTGAAAAATTTGGTCCTAGCTGGAGGGCAGAGCTCCAATATTAGAATCCTCGATCCTTGGAAATGGGCTGGACTTGCATATGGCCTCCATGCAGAATCCTGTACATCACATGCTACTACACCAGGAGGTCCTAACGCACCGCATCGCCTGCCTCTGTTAGTTGCGATGGCTTCATCAACACTGTAAAAGAGTCTGGGAAGAGCTGAAGATACAAACAGTCCAAATTTACATTGATGGATGGATTAATGAGAACACGGCTACCTAAAAAGTTCTGAGAATAAAAATAAGAACCAATGGTAAAGTAAATTACCTTAGTCAAAGAGTGGACACGTTTATTTCTTATATTCTTAAATCCCACCACCTGCCCATCAGTTTGCTGTACTATAATAAGTTGTGTGTTCACATGATACTGGTACTTCAACTACAAGCCAGATCACCTAGATCAGATAGATTTCAGGGAATCGTTCAGATTAAGACAGACTCTCACTATGAAAAATGTCTCATTATGTGCTTCATAAAATTAAACAACGAGAACCATATGGATTGCCTTAGAATACTGTCTGATACAGTGCTGGCCGATGAGTGGCCTGCTTGGGCCAGACCCTCCAGATACGGCCCCCAGGATGGCCTTGCTCATGCCAAAGGTTGTGAACATGGGGGTTGGTGTTTTGTTCTGTTTCACATGGGGTCATCATCATGCGTTGAAGCTGATTTGCTGCAACTAAGAAGAATCTTAAACTTAGTTTAAGGCCAGCTAAAACAGCCCACAGTACTTTGCTTTGTGATCAGGGAGAAGGTGCTTTCATCTAATTCATCTGTCGCGGGATTCCATGAAGATTCCGGCACCATAAGGATGCCTTGTTGTCTGCGGGGTGCACAGACTGTACCCAAGTTACTATGCAATCAAGACATTTTAGTGCTAAATGGCTCTGGCTGGCACCTCAGTGGGTCAGGTCAGAAGGAACACTGTGCTCTGCAGATCCTCACTCACTTTATGAGGAGAGAGAGAAGCGGGGAGAGACAAGAGTAGAGGAGAACAGAGAGAGAGAAGATAAAAAAAACAAGAAGAAATTTGCCTCGGACCTTGGATGTTAATATGATGTGATACAGATATATTTTCCCCTCAAATATTTAGCATTTTAGAAAATGATTCTTGTTTAAAGGAGAGAGCAGTTGTCTGAAAAGCTAACGTCGGAACCGAAAACCTGGTTTTTACTTCCTTCACACAAAGTCAATTTGAGAGATACTAATAGTCATGGGAGGAATATTTTATGGAACAAACTATTTATTCTTGTTTTGCTTATGAAGATATCAAGACAGAAAATTGTCTCTGGAGGAAATCATGCCAGTGAAAGATATTTTAAGATCAAAGTTTATCTAACACATGAACCAACCCACAAACAAGGAGAAACAAAAAATTCAGTTCTCAGAAGTACTGATTTTTCTTTGTTCCCTATCAATTTGTCCCTTTGGTTGCCTGCAAAACATATGTGAAACTATAACAAAATAATCTTTCACCTGTGAAAATTTGAAATTTAAAAAATGATTACAGAATCTAAGTCCTTATGGAAACACGAGGACATCATTTCCTTGACATGCTTCTGACAAGCTTTTGAAACAGTGAAATTTATCTCATACTACATACCAGCAATTTTCCCATTTATGTATATAATGCATTCGAAATTTTTGAAGAAAAAAATCCCACCACTTTTCAATCATATAATACCTTCTTTTGTGGCTCAATTTTGCTCAGTTGACGATGAGAAAATCAGAAATACATTATTCTTACTAACTTGCACTGAATGAAAGTCTTCATTTAAAGTAACTTAATTATATACAGGAAGTATGTAATAAAATAATGACCTCTATTATAAATCATAAGTAGCAATCAAAATAATGATCAAATCAGATAATAAGTTTGATTATGTGTAGAATTCCACTTTTGTTAGGTGTGTTATTACTCAGAGAACAGGGTGGAAAAAAGGACTTGGCTGGAAATAGGCTGTTTCTTGATCACATGCCTCGCACAGTTCTCTGTGCCCAGTGTATTCTCAATAATTATTCAGTGATGATTATAATGATTCTTCTGGAAAATACTGCAAGGTGCAGGTATGCAAAGATCTGTGATTAGAAAAAATGGTCAGTATAATTGTGTCACAGAGGATACATTCTGTATTCATTATGGATCATATAAACCACAGACCCAGACAGACACAATGGTTGTTGCATGGTGCTTTTCTTTCAATTTCTTTTTTTTTTGTTTGTTTGTTTTCCTGGCTCTACTACACAACAAATAGAGAGCCACATAATGCATTTGTCACTTGATCAAATTATTCAGGGGCAAGACAAGAGAGCAACCTTGTTTCCAACTGTTTTGGGAAGGTGTAGCAGAACAGTGCTTCGGAAGTTTCTGACCTTCCTGTTACATTGTCAGATGTTATGCAATTATGAAGGCAGAGAAAAAAGGTGCAAATTCCAGGAGTATTTATGTTAGGGATATAAATAATGAATTAAAAAATAATAATCTGTACCAATGTACATCCTCTGGTCTAGCCAGACATATAAGGTAGAATTGGGATCATGATAGTGGGGGGAGGAAGCATTTAAGAACTAGAGGAAAGTTGTATGTTTCATCGTTGATACCCTGCACCCTGACTGGGGGTGTCCAGTTTCCTACAGATGGGCTTTAGGTCTCCACTCTGCACTCACCTTCATTTATAATGATAAGATTTTTTGTTCTTTGATGCCTGATACCTGATAACTTCTTTTTTTTTTTTTTTTGTATTTCTCATCATTGGTATTTTTTGGGTTTTTTTCTGCTTTAACATTTTATTAGGGGCTCATACAACTGTTATCCCAATCCATACACACATCAATTGTGTAAAGCGCAT
>NW_022104341.1:32048998-32050071 GCF_000313985.2 Echinops telfairi | reverse complement strand
CTGTCATTTGCAGGCTGTGATAGTGACCCAGACAGATAAGTATTAAACCAGCAAACTCCAGCTGCTATTGAGTAGATTCTGGCTCATGACAACCCCGTGACAGAAGAGAACTATGCTCTGTCGTGTCTTCTGTGGCTGATTTTGTGGAATTAGATCAGTATGACTGTTTCCTGAGGTACCTCTGGGGGACTCAAACTTCTCAATTTCAGCCAGCAGAGAACCACTCAGGGACTCCAAGACTCCAAGTTCATATTAGGTGTACATCAAAATATTAAAGGAAGAAGTTTGGACATGGGCTCCAGAATTTGGCATTGACATGATTCAACAAACCTATCCAGTACTATACCCGCTCACTTGTCTATGCCAAGAAAATTTCAAGATAGCTACCAGGCCAACAAATTGAAACAGATCCTTATTGTACCAATTCCAAAGAAAAATGTGAATTACAAGAGAATATCATTAATATCATCTAAAAGTAAAATTTTAATCAAGATAATTCAAAAGCAGTGGAACCAGAACACAGACAGGGATTGCTAGCATTTCAAGCTGGACTAGGAAGATTAAATGGAACAAAAGATCATTTCCAATGTCAGATAGATCTTGGATGAAAGCAGAGAGTACCAAAGAGATGCCTATTTGTGTTTATTGATTATGCAAATAAATTCGACTATGTGGACCATAACAAAATATGGATAACCATGAGTGGAATAGGAATCCAAGAATACTACATTGTGCTCATGAGGAAATGATAAATGAATCAAGAGGCAGTTGTGAGTACAGAACCAGAGAAGACTGCATAGTTTAAAACAAGGAAAGATGTGGAACAGGATTATATCGTGAGAAAAGCTGGATTATATGAACAAGAATGTGGCACCAGGATTGGAGAAAGGCTTATTGACAGCCTGCAATATGGAAATGACACAACCTTGCTTGCTGAAAAGACGACCTGAAGCACTTGCTGAAGAAGATCAGACTACAGGCTCCAGTATGGATTATAACTCGATGTCAAGAAGCCAAAAATCTTCTCAACTGGATCAATAGAGAACATCACAATCAATGGTTAAAACTCTGAC
>NW_022104341.1:32029736-32046373 GCF_000313985.2 Echinops telfairi | reverse complement strand
GTCTGTTGGGGTACCACGCCCTGTCCCCAATGTCCACCCTCATCGTTCCCTGGGGATCTTGCTGCTCCCCTCTCCTGCTGTTAGTTCTATCCTTTTCTATGGAGTCACTATACGTCAGAATCGACTTGGTGGCAGTGGATTTGACTGAAACATTCCATCAAAAGAATTCTGAAAGATGAATCCACACCGCCTCTGTTTAGCTCACGTATTGCTGTAATAGATGTAAATTTCAGGGACAATGTCTTACTGGCTTAGTTCTAGTTGTGCGACATTATGCTTAAGAAAGTGGAGAGTCAGGGAAAACATGATTTGCATTTCAAGTCCCAAAGAAAACTTAATTATTTCTAGTGTAAGCAAAATATGGAGAGTGCATTAGGAAAGGTCGAATATCATACTATTTTAGTTGTTGTTGTTAAGAGCCATCAAGCAATTTCTGACACATCCAATCCTACACGCAAGACAATGTAACAGTGCCAGATCCTGGTCCATCATCGCAATTGTTCCTATGTTGGAGCGCTCGTGCAGCCCCTGTGTCAATGCATCTTGTTGGGGCCCTTCTTCCTTTTCACTGTCCCTCCACTTGGTGTCCCTCTCCAGGGACTGGTCTCTCCTGACAATATGTCCAAAGCATATAAGATGAGACTTCATCATCCTTGCCTCTGAGAAGCACTTTGGCCATTCTTCTTCCAAGACTGATGGGTTAGTCCTTTGAGCGGTCAATGGTGCTTTCAATATTCTTCTCCAGAACCACAATTAAAATGCATCAATTCTTCACTCTGGCCAACTTTCACATGCAGTTGAAGCAAGCAAATGCTTAAGTCAAGCACATCTTCGTCCTCAAAGTAGCATCCCTACTTTACAATACTCTACAGAGGTCTTGTGTTGCACATCTACTCAGTGCAATGTTTCCTTTGGTCTCTTAACTTCTGCTTCCATGAGCATTGATTATGGATCTAAACAAGATGAAATCCTTGATGACTTCAAATGTTTCTTCACGTATCATGATGTCATCTATTGGTCAATGTTTCAGAATATTGCCCTTCTTTATATTGAGTTGTAATCAATAGAGAAGGCCTTGATATTCTAATGCCTAGAATAGTGATTTTTATGCTTTCCATTCCATTTTGACCACTTTCAATTTTCCTAGAGTCATAGGTCACACAATCCAAGTTCCAACCCTTAGCAGATTTTTCCATTATTTCTCTTTATCTCTAGTTGTGCTTCATCAGCAAATGGAGATCCCGAAGGCTCCACTCTCACAGATTTTATTCCACTCATGTTACCAGTGTCGATGCCTCGATGCCTCGCTGAGAAATCAGCTCTTCCTTAGTCACAGTGTGAGTGCCCTTCAACCTGAGAGGCCCATCCTTTGGCACTATCTCCAACAATGTTCTATGTCCATTCATAAAACCTTCATGTACAAGGTTTTCAGGGGCTACTTCCTCTGAATTACTTCTTCATTGTCTGTTCTTCTTCTGGAAGCTCTGTTGAAACCTGTTCACTTTGGGTGACTCTGCTGGCATTTGGAATACCAGTGCATTGATTCCAGTATTATAGCAACACAGCCAACACAGAGCATCACACTGACAGACAAGTGGTCTATAAGCTAGGTCTATACATTTTTAAATTTAATTTATTTTAACTTGGTAGGTCTAGACACTTCTAAAGGAAATGCTTACTCTTCTATTTCCATTTCCTGGGCACTTCTGTGTCGTTTGAGTAACACCACATCAAATCAGCTGTTCTCACATTCTTGAGGGGCACAGAACAGTCTTTTTAAATGTTCTTTGCATTTAGGGAACAAAACAAAGTCGGAAGAACTGTAGTGTGGATAAGGTAAAGCTTCCCAATGAAATTCTCATAGGACAACTTGAGACCCTTGTCCTAGTCTCCAACCCTCACTGTTAGTGTAAATAGAGTCACGTAACTTAAGCTTTTAATCTGTACAAGAACAGTTCATGTATCGTGAAAAAGTTGGCCTATCGATGTATAATTTCCGTTTTTCAACATTAAAACTCTTCTATAACATTGGCTAAAATAATTATACTATCGATAGAATTATCTTATACCGTGTGAGGATGATTTATAATGTTCTCTATTATAAAATGTTAATACTGTCTCTAAAGTGAACTGGAGACATATATAAATCATAAGTATATGAACGGATCTTGGTTTACTTTAATTACAGTCCTAATCTAAGAACAATTAGTTCTCTTGACACGGCCCTAGTCAATACTTGCCCTCATGAAGAGATTGCTAAAGATAGGGGTGCCGTAGCAAATGAAAGTTAAAATGTCAAATGGGGCCCAGCTACCAGAAACATGTCTTAAGTGTCTAAAAAAGATGTCCAGGTGTCTTAAAGGCATGTCTTAAAATGAGTAGCCATCTAAGTGAAGCATCAATTAAGTCCACATGGAAGAAGCATATCAGCCTTGGTGAATTAAGGATTGTGAATAATAAAATCCAAACCTGAAGAAGGGAACAGTATCAGAGTTCAAAGTCTGAACATCTGGTTTGCAGAAAACTATGAATGACAGCAGAAGCCCAAAATCCATGTGCAGGGTCCCCACTTGGATCAAAGCTCTGGTGAATCTCCTCTGGCCGGAGTCCAGGATGTGTATACCCTGCTCCCAGATAGAGATCATTGTAAGGGTGATTATGGCAGATGGAGTTAAGCTAAAAGGTAGCACTTTATCATTTGATCTCACTTTTGATCCATTTAATGTTTCAGTTTTTAATATTTTCTGATTTTTTTCAATTGAGTTTCTCTTTTCTGTTTTGTGATTGTTGTCTGTGTGTGTTTTCACGTCTTATTTTTTGTTTTGTATTATTTTCTGCATACTAAATTCACCAGATAAATCCATAGAGACAGTAACTGCATTAATAATTACCTATGGGCATGGTGGGAGAGCCTGAGGGGAAGCAAGGAGCTAATAACAATGAGGTTGTAAGACAAGAACATGTTTTGAATTTGATTATTATGGTCAGTGCACAACTCATCTTAATATGATTGAATTATTAAAATGTATGATACCTGAATCATATGCCAATAAAACTATTTTTAAAAATAATTAGCAGGTGCAGTGCACTGAAGGAAGATAATATCCTCAAATTTTCTGGCCTTTTCCCTCACCTATGCAGTTTTTAAAATTTATTTTTATATTTTTTAATAATTTTATTGGGGGCTCTTACTGCTCTTATCACAATCCATCTATCCATCCATTGTGTTAAGAACATTTGTACATATGATACCATCATCATTTCCAAAATATTTTCTTTCTACTTGAGCCCTTGGTATCAGCTCATTTTCCCTCCCTCCACCACCCTCCCTTCCTCGTGAGCCCATGATAATATATTTATGATAATTTTTTCATGTCTTACACTGACGACTGTCTCCCTGTCCCCCCTTTTCTGTTGTCTGCTCCCCTGGGAGGAGTTATATGTAGATCATTGTGATCAGTTCCCCCTTTCTCTCCACACCTTCCCCTTCCCCTCCTGGTATCACTACGCTCATTGTTGTTCCTGAGGGGTTTATCTGTTCTAGATTCCCTGTGTTGTGAGCTCTTATCTGTATCAGTGTACATGCTCTGGTCTAGCTGTATTTGTAAGGTAGAATTGGAGTCATGATAGTGGGGGTGGTGGGGGGAGGGGAAGCATTAAAGAACTACAGGAAAGTTTCATTGCTGCTGTACTGCACCCTGACTGGCTCATCTCTTCCTTGTGACCCTCCTGAAAGGGGATGTCCAATTGCCTACAGATGGAGACTTTGCATCTCTGCTCTGCACTCCCCGTCATTCACATTTATATGATTTTTTGTTCTGGATCTTTAATGACTGATACCTGATCCCATAGACTCCTCATGATCACACAGCCTGGTGTGCTTCTTCCATGTGCACCTCTGCAGTTTTTAATTTAATTTAAATTTTTAATTTAGAAAATCTTTTAAATAAGTGTCTATGTTCATTTGCTTCCCTACAAGAAAATCTATCAAGATTACCCCTGAGTAATCACAAAATTCATCACCAGAACCTTCTGAGCTGCTCTCTATGCCTTGAATTTAACTGATCTAGCAGATCCATTCGCAAGTCATTCCTTTGAGTGGAATTTGCTCTGTTTTCTATAAATAAATCCGACTCTTTCCCAATCATGAATCATGCCATAAATTTATCTTCATTAACTCTGATCTTGCTTAAAAGAATGATGGAAAGACTAACTGCTTGATCTTTGCACGATGCCTTTGACACCTCTTTGTGGTTGTTTTTAAGGCACTTCAAGGGACTAAAATATGTGCATTGTTGGTGGGGCTTGTCACAGCCATAGCTCCTGGTGATACAGGCGGATTTCACCTGGAATAACCTTGTGCATGTGTGAGCTAAAACACCTAGTGTCAATATTTTTGGTATACACTCCTGTTCTCTATTTCTCAATACTAAACATATGAAAGAATTCAAGGAAAAACCTAAAAGTTGAAGTTGCAATATTGAAAGATTACATGGGAAAATATTAAATGATCCAGGAAACATCAAAAGAACATGAAATGAATGTAAGCAGTCACTATATCGAAAAGAAGTTGTCAATATTCTACTACCATTTTAAGAGGTAGCATATGAGTAAGCAGATCTACCATTTAAGAGGTAACATATGAGTAAGAACCATAAAAGTTGTCCAAGCTGCACTGAAAGCTTTAGCCAAAACAAGGTTTCAGGAATTGATGGAATGTCAACTGATATGTTTCAACAAGCTGATGAAGCCCTGGAAGCACTCACTCATCTATGCCAGGAAAGTTAGACTATAGCGTCTTTGCCAACTGAAACGAGGAAATCCATATTTGTACCCATTTCAAAGAAAGGTGACCCCACAGAATGCTCAAATTATAGAACAATATCACTGCTATCACTTGCAAGTAAAATTTTGCTGAAGATCATCCGACAAGTGTTGATGGAGTACGTTGTTAGGGAGCTGCACCTAACAACAACAGCCATCTGTGGGGGAAGTCATAAGAAATAATAGCTTCATATTTTTTGATATTTTGTTTAATAAAGATTTCTATCATTTTACAGCAACAGCTTTCTACTTACCCTCATGCAGGCAGCTTTTGAACACCTGGCGTGCTCCATAGGTTGTTTGCACAGTTCCACGGGAACTGATTATGGCCTGAGCCACACCATGTGGTTGCTACGTGCTGTTGAGTCGATTGTGACCCTCGGCACAACAGAACGAAACACTTCCCAGTCCCCGCCATCCTCACAATTGTCCTTATGTTGGAGTCCATGGATGCAGTCACTTTTCAAAAGTCTTCCTGTTTTCACTTTGCCAAGCATTATTTCCTTCCTGTTGTGAAGTGAGGAACAGGGGCCAGTGTGTTTAAACTCCAGTTAACATAGACTGGTGTAAAAATGCCATAACTAAAAACAGTTACAAAGAATGAGATGATAGACCACAGAAAACACCAAATTCAGTCTTTTGTTATGTTAGCAAAGAAAAGGAATTCCAAGGAAGGTAAATTAGCTTTACCCAAGGTTTCCTTGATGGACACATAGAAACAGTAATAGCTACAAATGTGCTAAGAAAACTAGTTATCCCCAGAGCTAGCTACAACTAAACAAGGAAAGCAATACATGGGAGTGAGTTCTGAGCTAGGTTTTAAAGGGCGTCTAAAATATGTTCATTCCGGTGTAAATTAAGAGGGGCTAGTCAAAATTTCTTAAGAGCTTTTTCAGGTCTGACGTGCTATGATACTAAAATTATCAAGCCATACAGAGATAGTAGTAAGCAGGGTGGTTTGATTGTTAGGGAATAATGACGTCTCCATGAGGGTGAGCTGATGGGTGTCTAGCTGGAAAACAGCAGTAGTATGCCTCCAAATGGGTTAAGGGAACCCGTCACCTTGGAATGCTGCAATATGCCCACCATTGGTGATGTAATGAGCCAACACACTTGTTAAAACAATAGCACCCCATACACTTCCCATAGAATGTGTCTGGGATCTTATGGGGAAAAGTTCCTCTACAGGGCTCTAATAACTGGGATTCCCTATTGTCTTATTAGATGAAGCAGCTATAATTTTTAATTCGGATTCTTATTGAGTATATGTGACTTCCAGCAGATGTGAGCAGTCCCTAAGGCTAGTATCTAGAGAATGAACATACAGACTGAAGATTAAATATAACTCATTTTAGTACCATATGAAAAACCTGCTCATGGATGCCAAACAAGGTTTTCTGAGTGTTTTATTCCCTAGTGGAAGCACTCACTTTTCATATGTATAGAAAATGGTATAAAAGAAGAAAATTACCTTAATTCCTTTGGCTTTGTTATTCATTCATTATCTTTTCACAAACTCATATGTGGTTTTTTTTCTCAGATTCCCAAATTAACGGAAAAGGAAATGTATTCATTTTTCTCACAGGAGTCCAGTTGCATTATGGTATCTTAGTATATTAAGAAAGGGATGCCCGACGGTGTAATTGTTGACAGCTAACCCAAAGGTCAGCTGTTTAACCTTACCAGGACAAAAGGGTCCTGTAAAAATTGCAGTCAAGGAAACCTGTGACACAGTTTCCTCCTGTCACACGGACTTAAAGGACCTGGAATGGACTCCACAGTTCACACAAGGGCACCTCGAGACCAAGTTCCAGACTTGCTTCCTTGGTAGGTCTTTTCCTTCTTGCAAGTTTCATAACCCACCTTGAAGGTAATTTTCTCTTGCTGATTTTGTATATCTGTGAGTCTCTCGGTATATACCCCAGAATCTCTGGGCCAAACAAGTATTGCTTACTTTTGAGTGAATTTGAATGGTTTGTCTTCTTCCATCAATTACCCACCTTGGGGGGCACTTACACTTAGTTTCCATGGTAGTTTTGTAAGTGGACTGGTGTCTCTAATCTGCCCCAACCTGACAAATGGGCTCATTCAAAATCATGGAGATTCTAGTAGTTGTCATTAGCTGTAAGAATTGTATGAGCCCCCAATAAAATAATTTTTTTTAAAAAGAATCACTTAATTTAAAAAATTGACTTTTGAGACCACACACAAAATTGTGCAACCATTCATTTTGGTGTCACCCCTCTGACTCCTTGTCACTCCTTGTATTCCCTAGGGACATCATTGCATCCTCCCTCTCTCTCTTATTACATTCACACCATAGACGCATACTAAAATGTCCCCATTAGTGCACTTCTTTAAAGAGTGTTTTTTCACGGTACATGGATGTAGATATATTTTTAAAAGGCTTGCTCTCATGATGGAACAAGCATGAAACTCTCTTTGAAAATATCACAAATATCTTTCCCACAAATGTCCTTTCTCTTCCTCAATAAGTCTATCCCAAACATTGATAATGACTTCCACTCAGTGCTCCTCCTCAAGGAGGTCTTCCCTGACACTCTCCAAAACATGTGACTTCACATGTGACTTCCCCATGGGACTCCACACCAGGCAGTCATCACACTCTCTGAAATGATCTTTTTGCTGTGGTCGTGTACTTGTTAATTCTCCAGAACAGCAGTTCTTTTGTCAGCTCAATTGTTTGTTTATTGTTTTATTGCCTGGGAATTTTATGAAGCTCAAGTTGTAGTCTTTGCTTCGGGGAATTTCCAGTTAAAAAAGAAAGCCAGACAAAAGAGGATACCAAACAAGCATCCCATAGCAGTATTGTACACTGATTAGGAATATAGACTCTTCAAACAGACTGCCTGGAATGGACTCTTAGTTTTCACATTTACTAGACATGTGACCTAAGATAATTAATCATGTTATGCTTAATTCTATAAACACTGAACTGGAAAAACAAGAGTACCTAGGTTTTATGGTGGTAGTGAGGATTACATATTGATGAACTATGTGAAGAATAAAGGTAAATAAAAATTAGTGCTACAAAATTATAGAAAAATTATTAAACAAAAATATCAAAAAGTGAGGCTATTGTTTCTTGACATATCGTGCATCTAATTCTTTACAGTGTAAGTAAAAGTAACTATTGCTAGTAGAGTTCCAGTTGAAATGTGCAGACTTAGTTACAAATGAAAGATGTTTAATGTATCTCTGTGATCAGTGGATGGCCACACAGTCCTCCCAGACGTACATCCTCAGTGTCTATAGGGTACCTAAAATGGGGCACTCAGGTGACACACTGGGATAGTTTAATGCAATAAATTAAATAAATGGAGGAGGTGGGATAAAAAAAATAATAAATAAATAAATAAATAAAGGGGACATGAAACTCAAAAACAAGCAAAAGGAAGAAGGCAATGAAGATAAGAAAAAGTGACATTAAAAGAAGAAATTAAAAAGAAGCATTAAAAGAAAAACATTAAAAAAGAAATAGACATTACTTTTTCTAAAAAAAGTAACTGATAATATTATTAACTTTTGGCTGGACAGAAAAGACAAAAAGAGAAGAAATTACCATCATAAAAAATGAAATAGAGGCATTGTTATGACTCACAAAGAAATTAAAGGGGCCCTTGTGGCATATTAGGTTTTATGAGTTGGGCTGCTAGTCACATGTCAACAGCTCTAAATCATCTTGCCCTCCATCAGAAAGAGGAAGCTTCCTAGTCCCACACAGATTTACAGTCTCAGAAACCCAGAGAGGCAGTTCTACTCTGTCCTATAAGGTTGCTATGTGTGGGAATCAATTCAATGGCAATGAGTTTGGTTGAGTTAGTCTGGATAGACAAAGGAAACAAATTCGTAGACTCTCTTAGCTCTTATAAGAAAGAGCTTTTTATACCAGAGCAGTTGAATATTGAGAAAATATCCCAGCCCAGTCCAGATCAAGTCAGTCCATAAATGCGAGATTATCCCATATGTCTAATAGCAATCTATAAAGTCCTCTTCAGACTCACAAAACACATACAATGACCCCGAATGCAAGAAGATCACAGGGCAGTTGGTGAAAAGTCTTGTGGATCCAGTGGTGGTATAAGTATATCAGTGCTGGCAGGAGGCGCCACGTGGCTTCTCCAGCTCCAGAGGTCTGGCTCCATCAGCCTCTCTCCATGTGTCTTCTCCCCAGGGATGTCTCACAGGAAGTGAGTCCACGTCCTGTTCCAGTGAGTTATTTATGTTCTTAGCGCTTCCAAATGAGGTCATCAAGCTGCCACCTGATTGACAGGCTAAATTCTACCCCTTCACTCTTAATCCTCAAATTGACACCAGATTATGTAACTACCACAGTGATAAAAAATTAAAATGATAATAGGAGACTATTATGATTAGCATTGTGCCAATATTTTATTAGATAAAAAATTGTTTGAAAGACTTAAATTGATTAAATTGACTAAACTATTCACTTGGTACTTGGTGAACTCAACCATCACTCAGGAAAGCATTTTTGATAAGGTCACCAATGACCGCTCTGAAGTTGAATGCAATCAACATTTCACTAATCACTTCTTAACAAAGCAAAGTGAAACATAACAACAAAAGAAAACGAAGTAGCAACAAGAAAAACAACAACCACAACAAAAATCTTGATTTAACTTGATTTAAAAGTAGAATAAACAAATCGACCGCACTGAAGCTGTTGGTCAGGGGGAAGGGCAATTTTGATTAAGAGCAAATGAAGAGGGAAGGAGAGAGAGTGGAACACATCCCGGCTCACCAAGTCCCGAGGACAAGATTCTAGCTCAGAGCAGCCAATGCACAGAAAGGATCATAGGACAGGCCCCACCACAAGACATGATGTCCTTCACTGACCCATCGCACTACAGGGGACAACACTGGAAACAAGGTGCGGGAGTTGTGCCTGATCTGACCCCACCGCACAGGAGTGAAACACTGAGAGGGTGTGCAGTGGAGCAGCAGGGGAAGCAAAGCAAAGAAGTCCCTGAGCAATACCAAAAATGGACTTTGGCACCCTATTAGAACTCGACTGGAAAGCACTCATAAAGGTCAACATACCTGGAACTATCTATAGGTTTTTCTTTTTTTGTTGTTTTTCTTGTTGCTGCTTTGTTTTCTTTTGTTGTTATGCTTCACTTTGCTTTGTTTTTGTGCTTATTATTGTCTCTGAATGTCTATCTAGAGAAGACAGGCAGGATAAACAATCCAGAGGAGAAAACAACAGGACTGCCGCCTCTGGTGGGACACGGGAGAGGGGGAGGTGGGGGAAAGGAAGGTGGGTGCCAACAAACCCAGGGACAAGAGAAAAACAAGTGATCTCAAATTGATGGCGAGGAGGGCATAGGATGCCTGGGGAGCTTGATCAAGGACAATGTAGCCAAGAAGAATTACTGAAACCCGAATGAAGGCTGAAGATGATAGTGGGGCAAGAGGAAAGTAAAAGGAAATACAGGAAAGAACTAAGAGGCAAAGGATAGTTATAGAGGTCTAAATACAGGTATGTATACATGTAAATACATTTATATATAACAATAGGGGAATAGATCTATGTACATATATTTATTTGTTATGTGTTAAGGCAGCTGATAGACATTGGGCCTCCACTCAAGTACTACCTCAATGTAAGAACACTTTGTTCTACTAACCCGGCATTCTGTGATGCTCACCTTCCCTGACAGGATCGCTGAAGACAAAATGGGTTTATAAGTAAATGTGGTGAAGACAGTTGATAGTGCCTGGTTATTAAAAGATATAGCATCTGGGGTCATAAGGCTTGAACATAAAGAAGTGGTCATCTAGCTGAGAAGCAACAAAGCCCACATGGAAGAAGCAAACCAGCCTTTGTGATCATGAGGTGTCCATGGGATTAGGTATCAGGCATAAGCCCCAAAACAAAACCCAAAAATCATGTCGGTGAAAATGAGGGGGGGAACAGAGTGGAGATCCTAAGCCCATCTGTAGACAATTGGACATCCCCTCACAGAAGGGTTACAAGGAAGGGACAAGCCATTCAGGGTGCAGTGTAGCACCAACAAAACACACAACTTTTCTCTAGTTCTTTAATGCTTCCTCCCCCGCCCCAAGTTACCCCCACCACCACCACTATCATGACTCCAATTCTATCTTACAAATCTGGCTAGACCAGAACATGTACACTGGTACAGATAAGAGCCCTTGACACACAAAACCCAAGGCAGATAAACCCTTCAGGACCAATAAAGAAAGTATTGATGCCATTATGGTAGGGGAAGGTGGGGGCAGAAGGAGGAGAAAGGGGGAACTGACCACAATGAATGACAAACAGCCCCCCACAAATGGGATGAACAACAGAAACATGGGTGAAGGGAGACAGCGAACGGCATAAAATATGAAAATAATAATAATTTATAAATTACCAAGAATTCATGAGGGTTGGAGGTGGGTGAGGGAAGAGAGAAAGAGGAGCTGATACCAAAATCTTAAGTACAAAGAAAACCTTTTTGGAAATGATGATGTCAACATATGTAGAAATATGCTTGATACAATTGATGTATGGATTATTTTAAGACTGTGAATCTCTAAGCAAATTATTTATTTAAAAAACTTAAAATAAAATAAGCAAATCAACATAGTGACTTATAGGACAGAGTAGAATTCCCTCATAGGGTCCCACACCTCATAGAAGCAGAGTGCTTCACCTTTGTCTCTTTGACCAGCTGGTGAGTTTAGATCATTGGTCATGATTAGCCGCTGAGCATGTTCATCAGTCAGCAAATTGGGATCCTTTCTCTACTTTATAGTGTTAACCACTTATTGACCTTCTCTTATCCTCTTTTGGTGATCCAATCCTCTCTTTGCTTTGTTCCTACCTCTATGACGATCTTTCCCTTATTTTTTTAACCCCTATCTTTCATGTCTTAATTTTCTCCTGTCCGTCCTTCAAATGCAGGTTCTGTCCATGTTTTTATCCTAAATCCTCTACTCTTACTCTGGGTGATCTCACTTATCTTCTATATTTCACTACAATGATGAATTCCATGTTTATTACATAATCACCTAATTATATATCTGCACCTGAGTATATAAAACCCACCATAAACTCAACATGTCTAAAATGGAATTGGTCACCTTCCCAGAATAGAATATTAATTATTTTATTTTCAGTCTTTATGGATAAGTAAATCTTTTCCATAGTTCCCTTCCTTTTTCTAAAGGCAAGAAATTAGCAGGCATCCTTCCATGTTTTATCTCTCTGATCTTTATTATCCACCTAGTCATAAACTCTATGGATTCTGTCTCTCTACTTTTTTTTCATTATTACCACTTGACTTTAGACCCCCTATTTTTGCTTAGATTGACAAACGCTAATCCAGTTTCCACATGTTGCCAGTCTGGTACTTCAAAACCAGATATTTGATCATTTTCTTTCATAAAACTTTCCACTGAATCCCCTTTACTGTATGATAAATACCAAGTTCTTTTAAAATATGCAATATTCTTTCAAAATTAATTCCTTCATTTTCTTCTAATTACATCACCTGTGATAGGTAGGTTTAGTGTGCCAACCTGGCCAATAGACACATGTGGGATTAATAAGGTTGCAGTTTAATTGAAGGGCAAAGAGATAAATGACTTTGTGAACCTTGCCTGTCCGTTTCTTGTCTCTGATGATCAGACCAGTGTGCGGCTACCTTAGCTAGTTCTCTGCCTCAACTTGCAAGCTACCTGTGGGACACCCAACCCATGGACTATGTCACTATAATTTGAGGTTCCATTGAGACCTGATTTGCCACACTGCTGGTGTATACATCACCTGAGCTAGAGACTGTCGGACCCTGTCATCTGGCTGACTGTTGGTGCCCTGCCCTGCTGTTTGCTGCCTAGGGCAGGACTGCCTATATTGCTCTACAGAAGACTCAGCTGTCTGCTTCCTTGACTTGCAAAATCAAGTTATAGCCTGATGGCACCGTCTTGATGTCATAAGACTTTTGTATAAGAGTAAACGACTCTGCCACTTTGCCTTCCTCCTCATTGGGACTTCACTTGGACTTACTGTCGGCCTTGAGGGCCACCTACCCCTGACAGAGGTGGGTATCTTGCCATTTCCAATGATCTTGGATCCATGTGCCTCTACACTCACAGCCTGTGATCTCTCTGATTTCTGCTTCAGCTTTTGGCATCAGCTGCTGTGGTGTAGCACACACTGGGCAGTTTCAAACCACCAGCTGCTCTGAGAGAAAGACTGGGCTTTCTACCCCTGTAAACAGTTACGGTCTCAGAAACTCACAAGGGGTCACTTTAAGGCAAAACTGATTTGAGAGTAGCACATTTTTTATGTGATTCTGAAGAGGCTAAGGGGCTAGCATTTGACTTACGGACTTGAATTGGACTGAACTCTCAGAGAAGTCGTTTCTTGACAGAAAGCTCTTTCTTATAAATGGAGGACTGTCACTGGCTTTGTTTCTCTAGACAACCCAGGCTGACACAGAGTGGCTCAGGTCACAGCTTATAAGCACACGGAGGAAGTATCTGCAAACAGGGGTATTCTGGTTGGGAAGGTTGGAGATTTGCAGAGCATTTCTGACGCCATGGTAAGTCAAAGCCACACAGCATTTGTGCACCATGGTGTGCCATTATTTCCATTGATGTCCGTGATTGACCACTAGAAACTGTTTTTGTCTATGGAAAAGTTAATTTAAAAACAGTGAAATTGATTCAAACATTGAATTTGTTTACTTTTTGTTGAACATAGACTTTTTGTTAGGTGCCATCAAGTCAGTTCTGACTCATAGCAACCTTGTGTACAACAGAAAAGAACAAACCACCACCCAGCCCTGCACCATACTCACAATTGTTCTTATGTCCAATTTTACCTAAACAGCAGCTAAGAATTACACTATACTAAATACTGAGAATTATAGCACATGCCCCAAAAATTTAGAACTAGGTTCTGATTTGTGATCTAATTAAACACTAAGACTTGACAAAGCATTCACTACTGGTCTGTTAATACATTCCTAGGGCAGTTAAACTTCTAATGTCAAGCAGAACAAGGACAAGCAAGGTCATCTGTGTGTGAAGGCTTTTTCCCTCCAACAGAATAATGCCTCTAGTGCTTCTCTCTCACTTCCTCTTTTTCATCCTTTTTTTTCTCTCTTCTTTCTCTTCCTCTTTCCCCTTTCTCTGTTTCTACTGCCCTTCTGATGCTCGCATAGCTAGACTAGCATGCACTAAAACGAATGGTGATCCGAAATTTGACTCATTAATCTCAAAAGGGCAAGACAAAATAAAAGTTTTCAACTACCATCTGAAAATATGCAGGAAAGAAATAGCACATCACAACCCACAGCTCTACAGCAGAGAGGCATAAAGTGAAGCAAGAGATTTCTACAGCTTCAACAAGTATTGCCACAATGAGGCACAAAGGAAAAAGCAAAGGCAGCAAGGAGAGACTAAGACCCCACTCCCATGTGCGGACACACCTGTTCAAACTGTGGCCACACCTGGGGCCCTGGGGAGAACACAGGTCTTGATCAGAAGAAAGCTGCTTATCGTCAGCATCTACTTGTGTGAGACTTCCTGGAGAACTCTGTCCATTTCATTATAGCTAATTTTTTAAAGAGCTACTCCCCTTGTCAGAGTGGGAAGTAAAGTACAATTTAGTTTGGAAGACAGGTTCCTTTCATAATATTTTTACTGAGTAATAATAATAATAAACTTTTTAAAGCACTGACTACACGGAATTGAACATGAGTATCTTTGTGATATAGTGCAGCTATAGCAGACATATTACAAGTGAGTGGCTGTAACAAAAAGAAGTTTATTCCCTCATAGTTCAGGAGGTTAAAAGTCCAAATTCATACCGTAGGCTCGAGGACAAGAAATTCTCACGTTCATGCTCTAGGCAAAGGTCCTGGTCTCCTTTCCACATCTGTGGATCTGCCACTTGGAGAGCTTTATGTATCTTCACACAAATTTCCCCATGGATCTAGGAGTTTCTCAACTCAAAGACCTGGGTCCAATAGATGTGCTCTGTTTCCTGTTCTTCTTTCTTGGAAACAATGATTTTATATCTCAAAAGAAATTGACCCAGATGTAGCCTACACTAATCCTGCCTCAGTAACAAAACAAGACAATCCCTAAATGGAATTATAACCACAAACACAGAGATTAGGATTTATAACATGTATTTTGGGAGATACAATTTAATCCATATACATTAGATTCCTCAAATTCATGTCTTTACCACCTTTAAAATATTCACCACACCACATCATCCTCAACGACTCAAATCAACCTTAAATCCAAGATCCAACACTCATCGATCAGTTTGTTATATTGTATTGGCTTATGTTTTGCTGTGACGCTGGAAGTTTTGCCACCAGCATTTCAAATACCAGCAGGGTCATGAGTACTGAGCGATTTTCAGGTAGACATTTCAGACTAAGAATTGACAGGAAGAGTGATCTATTTCTAATAAATTAGCCACTAAAAATGTAATCTCTTCCCATTATTGAGATTTACAGTGGTTGGCTGTGAGTACACTCTGTTAGGTCAGGTCATGGGTGGTTGGTTAACTGCCAAACCACTGAGAATCCTGACCCCGTCAAGTTAACATAACCTTAACCATCACATGGGGAATGACCAATTCAAGAGAAATGATGTCATACTCATTATCGAAAAGAATATTTCTAGAATGATGCTGAAGTACGATACTGTCTATGGTAGATTGTATCTACTCACCTTGAAGAAACAATACAACTGTTCACACAACTATTAATCAAACTTAACCACCAACCACTATAGCCAATGATGAAAAAATTGAGTTATACCAATTTCTTCAGACATGCTCAAACATGCAATCAAAAATGCATTGATAAATATTGGTGATAAGAAGATAACAACGGATAATGATCTGTCATTGGAAAATGTGGCCCTGTGATAGAAATGAAGGTGGAGGTCATATTCAGAATTTTACAAGAGCAACAACTACTTCAGTGCAAATACCTGTTTTTTAACAACACAAACACAACTCCTTATGTGGACTTCACCAGATGGAAAATGCAGAGATCAAACTGAATATCTATGGGTTGTGAAGATGGAAAAGTTCAATGTCATCAGCAAAAACACCATTGCTCATATGCAAATTCAGGTTGAAGATGAAAAAAACATTGTTACAAGTCCACAGGAGTCTAAATACAATCATCTGAATTTAGAGACCATATGGAGAAGAAATTTGACACAATGAACCCAAATGACCAAAGACCAGATGAATTGTGGGGTGACATCAGAACGCTATGCAATGAAGGCAAAAGGTCATTACAAAGACAAGAAAGAAAAAAGACCATGCTGGCTGATGTCAGCAGGGACTCTAAAATATGCTTTTGATTTTAGAGTAGATAAAGAGAATGGAAGACATGATGAAGCAAAATCTCTTAACAGAAAATCTCAAAAGGCAGCTTAATAAGGCCAAGTTAAGGATTATAATGCCATTAGCAAAGAATTGGGGTTATAGGGAAAAAACCCAATAACATGCTTCCAGCAGCTCTCAAGCTGAAAGAACTGAAGAAAAAAGTCAAGCCTTGGTTTGCAATATTGAAAGATTCTATAAGGGAAATATTAAGTGATACAAGAAACATCAAAAGAAGATGGCAGAAGTACACAGTCACTGTATCAAATAGAATTGGTTGGCAAAGAATTATTGCAAGAGGTAGCACATGATGTTAGGGCATTAAAAGAAGGAGTCCAAGCTGCACTGAAGACACCATTAACAACAACAATGACAGCGACAACAAAACTAGGCTGCAGAA
>NW_022104341.1:32021300-32029172 GCF_000313985.2 Echinops telfairi | reverse complement strand
TGGACGATATGGAGGAAACTTGGCATCAGGGTTGATAGCACCTGACACAATCTTGCTTGCTAATGTCAAGAGAACTTGGAGAATTCACTCCTGAAGATAAAAGATTATAGCCATCAATATGGATCACAACTCCAAGTGAAGGAAACAAAAATCCTCACAACTGGACCAATGGATAAAAGTGGAGGAAAGATAGAAGGTGATAAGGATTTCATTTTACTTTATTGACAACCAATGCTCATGGAAGCTGAAATCAAGAAATGAAACAACACATTACATTAATCAAATGTGCTGACACCATGTATTTAAAGTATTAAAGAGCAAAGATGTCACTATTGGGGCTAAGGTGTGCCTGACCCAAGCTGTGGTACTTTTAGTTGCCTCATATGCGTGTGAAAGCTATAACAATAAATAAGGGACACCAGATGACAATTGATGTATTTCTGTTAGAGTATTGTTTTAACATACCTGTTTGAGACTGGGTTGACTAGAAAAATAAATCCAGGTGCTCATATATGAAAGAAAGAGCTCTATATCAAGAAATAATTGTATATCAGGAAAACATCCCAGCCCAGTCCAACTCAAGTCCATAAGACTGAAACTAGTCCATAAGTCTGCTCTTCAGACTCTTGCAGCCACGTGCAATGGTGCAGAATGGAGGAACATCACAGGTCAGTGGGTCCTAAGTTCTGTGGAGCCAAAGTTCTGTGGTGGCCACATCACTCTGGGCAGGTCCCAGAGTGGCTCACCAGCAGGAAGGTGGAGGTAGAGGGAGAATGGTACTTTCCCAAGGCCCTCCTCATGAGACCATGCCCACAAGGAGGCACCATCACGCTATGACCTGATTGACAGGCTAGACTCCACCCCTACACTTTTATAAATCTTCAAGCCGACATGAAATTATTTAACTGTCACAATACTGAAAGTACTATGGATTGCCCGAAGAACAAGCAAAAGTTTCTTAGAATAAATACAGCCAGAATGTGCCATAGAAACAAGAATGGCAAGACTTTATCTCGTGCACTTTGGACATGGTATCAGGAAGGTGGGTCCCCGGAAAGGGACATCATGCCCAATCAAGGAGAGGGTCAGAGCAAAAGAGAAAAACCTTGAAGAGATGGAGTCACACATTGACTGCAACAATAGGCGCAAACCTAACAATAATTGTGAGGCCATAAGGTCCAGAGAGTGTTTATTTCTGTTGTGTACACGGGGCTGCTATGATTAGGAACTGACAGAAGGGCAAATAATAATAATAATAACCATTATTATTATTATTAAATCAAATATGGATGAGTTTGTCTGGCATGGAGAAAAATTCCTTTTCATTTATGAGTCTTTGAAGTCTAAACAAAAGTTTATCTGTTACTGAAGTACAGTTGTGAAACAGACAAAAATGTAGGTTTCCATTACGCACTGGATAAGTTGGGGGAAAGAAGGCCCAACAGGGCTGGAAAACGTCCCAGATCCCACAGAAAAAATGATATTAGTTTCAGAGCCTTAAAAAGAACCCTCAGTTCTAGAAGACCACTGTGTATTACCCTGCCCTTCAGACTCTTGGTGTTGCCCACACACTGGATTCTGAGTGGTATCCCATTGTCCTTGAACTTTGGTTCCTCCTTCTGGGTCCATTGAGACAGCAACGTGACTTCAGTGGACCCATTCTCCTTGTCCACCTGCATGGCATCCCCACCTCCTGAGGCTCCATTGTTCTGCCCCTTGATGGCAGTGCCATCCCTCAACTTTGGGCTTCAGTTCCATTCTCCCTGGGATCCCTTAACCCCAGAGACTATCTGAAGATCTTTGAAACCTAGGAGGCTGTACCCTCACCCTCCACTTTGAAATCCAGTAAACTGTGATTCTGCCAATGGAAATGGAGAAAGCCTGGCTTCTTCTCACAGTTCTGCCGACTTCTGAGCTGCTCCAGAGCTGGTCCTTTTCTCAGCTTGGAAGACTCGGTTCTTTTTCCTGACTCGAATTCCAAGGGACAGACGGTGTCCGCTGCTTTCATCTTCTCTTGGACTCCTTCAGCCCAAGCTGATGGGCATCCTGCTCTGGCCACTGGCCAGAGCCATCAGCCAAAGTTTAACCTCTTTAACAAAGAACATTGCCATACCCTTGGTGAAATTTCTAGGACGTATGACCTTAGTTTGCACAACACAAAATGTCAAATATTTAAGTTCTGTTTTCATCTTGCACAGTTCTTTTTTTTGACAGTGAAGTTGTTGTCTTTAATAAATTGATAACAATTTGTATGAATCTGATCATACTCCAGTTTTGTCATTTGACTCAGTAATATTTGCCATAGGATTTTTTTGTTTCCCTCCTTCAGTAACGGGATCCAGTTGTTTTTCCCCTATTATTCCACATAATTTTCTTCCCCTTTTCCCACATAATTTAGTTCATTTTGTACATGGATTTTCCTTTTAGTTTTGTTTTGTAAATTAGGTGACAGTTTACTGGGGGGATCATAGTTTTACATTCAACAGTTTATACACACTCTGGATTCAACTCCTCCATTTCTGGCACAGTTCTTTTTATTATAAGCAGCATTTTACTGTAAGCAGCAAGGGTAAACCACATGGCCCCTTTAATACCTTCCTTAGAAATCTGAGTTAGATACCCAAGTTTGTGACCTTTAATTCTAGCTTCTATCAAACATTTGGACATAATTCAGACAAGCTATCTGCTGCTGCATAAGAAGCTTCGCTCTCCTTCCATTGTCTAATCCCGTTTATGATTCTCTTTTAAAGCCTCACCAGAAGAGCACATTTAACACCCACACTTCTACCAACATACTTTGCTGGTGCCATGTGCATTCTTGAAGATGGCAGACTTGCCCTCCAGCTCTCCTCATTCCCTTCTGCACCCTCACCAGAATGGCTTCTGACACCCATCATTCTACCAACAGTATCTTCAAGGCAGCCAGACACCTTAAAACTCTTCCCGCCTCTACCCATTACCCAGTCCCTAAACTACTTCCACATCGCAGGGATGTGGTAGCACTCCACCCCACTCACTCAGGACTATAGTCTTAG
Organism: Echinops telfairi; assembly: GCF_000313985.2. Classification (NCBI taxonomy): domain Eukaryota; kingdom Metazoa; phylum Chordata; class Mammalia; order Afrosoricida; family Tenrecidae; genus Echinops; species Echinops telfairi. The sequence goes on along the minus strand of NW_022104341.1, from coordinate 32,026,137 downwards.
TTGTCTAGTGCTGCTTTGCTAGAAATACAGGTGGGGGCTATAACAAACAGAAATGTATTTTCTCAAAGTTTAGGATACTACAAGTCTGAAACTGGAATCTCTGCTCAAAAGGAAGTCTTGACATTTGACATCACTTTTCCTTTGTCTCCGCTGACTTGCTCATGTTTAATCTCTTTTACATCTCATATAAGGTCCAGTCAAGATCTGTCCGATACTAATCATGCCACAATAACATATCAAAGACAGCCCTTCCCCAAATGAGATTATAACCACAGATATGGAGGTTGAGGGTTACACCATGTTTTTGAGGGACACAATTCAATGCATAAGTATAAGTTAAGGGAAGTGCTAAAATTTCCCTAACATGGGGCTTTTAAATAAGGTTGCTTTTGAAATTTTACTTTGTGTACAAAGGGTTTGTTTGATTTTTAAGATTTAGCTTTTATTGTTTTAGATGCTAAATGCAGTTCCCTTCAGATCAAACTTGGGGCCAACTCGAAGTGGGAACTAGGTAATTCAGTCCGTGACTTCAGCCTCTGTGGACAGAGGTACTGATACAAAGTGAGAACAACTGATACCAGGCTTCATAGGGAAGGCAGTTGGGGTGTGAACGACAGGGAGGGAAAGGGGATTTCGGGAGTAAGTGATGAAGGTGGTTGGTGGGAGGGAGCACTAGAACTGATTGTGATTGCACAACTCATTTTAAAGGCGATTTAACCATGGAGGTGGGGGCAGAGGGGACTGCTCTAAGATTAATGTGGTGGTGACTGTACCATGCCACTTGACATGATTGAGTTATTTAACTACTGAATTGTATGATATGTGACTTATGTGCCAATAAAAGTGTTGGAGAAAAATAAGATGTTTTATTAATTTTAAATTTTAAATCAACATTGTATAATTGTATAGTATGCATGTGTCTGTGAAAATATTTGGGACATTTCCACTTTCTCATAATCAGGAACTCTAATTTTACATGATGCTTGGGACATAGCTAATCCATACAGAGTAGTGGAAAAATCAAAATACTGGTTCAGGAAACTAAAGACGCGCCTTGCAACGGGTCTTGGTCTGACGGGTGTCCTCCGGTAGAGGAGTGTGACTCCTGGGGAAGTGCTTGCTCCAGAATGGGAGCCCTTCTCGGAGACTCTGCCTCTCTGCGCTTGGGCAGAACCTCAGATGGTGCTGGGGTACAACTATTGGTGGGCATCACGCTCAAAGAGACTTTGCCTCCAGATCATGTGGATGGTGCGGTTAATTGCTGAAAATCCCCTCCCATACGGTCCCATAATTATGGTGGCATCTCCGAATGTGACAAATAAAGTCTAATCTGGACAAATAAAACTGATGCACTGATGCCATCTTCCTAGGAAGGATTTATTCACCTTCTTGTCCTCTAAAACACTGAGCTTTCTTTTTAAGTTTTTAATGCAGCAAACATTATCCTACCTGCCTGCTTCCGCTGGGATTTCTGCATGGTTTACTCTAATTACTCTTGATGCCAGACCTTGTGTGCTATGCACAACTTCAAAGAAAGAAAGAAAAAAAACTAGAAAAGAATAGTGTCTTTTTTTTTAAGACAAAGTATCAAGGAGACAAGATAGCACTTTCTCCTCATAATGTGATGGACAAATCATATGGATAATCTATTAGAGTGATGGATGGTATACATTTTAATATGAAACATCAACCGTAGTGAATTTCCCCTGCAACGTCTTTGAAATGACACAGCTTTTGTTTGGTCCAAACTTAATAGTCAGAACTGAAAATTTAAAACTTGAGTAGAAAGTATTTGATTAATTTTAATTATGTTCATTATGATAATCTTAAAACCAGAGTTCTGAGCAATCATTTCAGGAACAAGTACCTAAAAAAGGAATGCCAATTCCTGTCTCCTGGCAAAAGAGCATGTTAAGTTCTTTGGCTGTTTACCCTACTATTCTGACACGATGCTGCTTCCCCAAGTCTCATCCCCCACCCGGATTATAAAATTAACCCAATGAAATTGCTTTTGTTTTATTTTCCTTTAGATTTTACTCTTTTTTTTTTAATTAAGAGAATTTATTTTTAAAAGAGAGAGAAAAGTCACATTTAAGTACAGGGAGATACCAATCCACCCAAATTAGAACTGGTGAATTAAAGGTCTTCCCACAAAGAACAATCTAGTCCTGGGGAAAAAGAATTTATAATACAGTTGTTCGGTTATTTTTTGGATGGCATTAAAAGGAAGATGGAGTAGGGGTGGGGAAAGGGATCTTATTGAATAAAAGGACAGAGGTCTACAGTGATTGATTTCATTTCGGGAATCAATTACGAGGTTTTCAACCTGATCACATATCCTTCAGGCTTATCTTCCCACTGCCATCAAGTTGATTGAGACTCATAGCAACCCTAGGCCGGGTTTCTGAGACATTCACACATAGGTTTCCAAGCTTTACATGAATAGACCGTCGCATCATTCTCCTGTGGAGAGCCTGGAGGGTCTGAACCTTCTACCTGTGGCGAACAACCCAGTGCACAACCTGGATGCCACTTGCCCTCAGTCTGAGTAGCTGAACGCCTGAAGTGAGATGGCTCTTCCTTCGGGCACTCTGATGCAATTAGCATATTCTCAGGCTTGATGAAGTGAGATTTTATTCTTTTATAACATATTTTGTTCAAAGGATATATCTTATGTGTCTTAAGCACCAGACTCTGAATCTGCTGGCTTTTAAGGAATGATCCCTTGTCCCCCACAGCTCCTTATATGCTGTGTCACAGATACATTTTTAAATTTAAAATAGTAAAACATGCAGAATGTTTTATTAGTTGTATTTAAAGTACTTTGAGACTAAAAAGGATATTGCAACTCACTCCTAAGTGTTATTTTATAATTCAAGTGAAAACATGACTTTTCATAAGGTGACAAAGCTAGAAATTGTCTTCCTGGTTAATTAGACAGTCCTAGTTTCAGAAGGTGAGCCCTGGTGGCACAGTGGTTGTGCATTGGGCTGCGATCTGCAAGGTTGGCAGTTCAAAACCACCAGTGGCTGAGTGGGAGAAAGACTGGGGTTTCTACTCCCGTCAACAGTTACAGTCTCGGAAGCTGCAAGGGGGCAGTTCTGTCCTGTCCTATCGGGTCCTTCCACTCAATGCCAGTGAGTAAGCGAGCGAGTGAGGTTCAAACTGTGACTTTGCTACTTCTTAGCCAAATGACATGTAGATACTAATACCTAGAAAGTAGCAAACTGAGAATCCAATAAAGGATCTGGTTTCCATGACGATTACCTCTGCTACTTCTGGTGAATATTCATTCTTGAATTGTGGCAAGATCCTTGCACATAGTATTCTATTAGCTCTTGGAACAGTCCTTTGAAGTCCATGATCACATCTCGCAGGTAAGGAAGCAGTAATACTCAAGGCCACACACCCAGCTGTGTGAACCCAGGGAGACTGTAGGGTCTTACCTATATTAATAATGCTGGATTAATTTAAGGGAGTGGCTACTGGTGCTTTTATACTTTGCATGTTATTACCTTATTATTACAACAATTGTTAGAACTATAGAACAATCTGGTTGAAGCCTCCTCTCTTACAGATGAAGACTCTGAGTCTAGAGTAAAGAGACTTGGGAAAGTTGTTGCCAGTACAAAAAATCTGAGATTAAGACTTTTGAGTGAAGTACAGTACATCTTATTGCCGTCTGTTTCCAGGTTGCATGTTGATTATGAAATTGTATAATAATAGATATTTTTTAACAACCAGAAAATTTAGACTATACATAGCATGTCTGACATCAATTCTCACAAACTTATTATGCTGAGACCAACTAAGAGTTGTCCTCTTTTCGAAGGCTGACTGAAGCAGCAACTGTGAACATTCATAGCACAGGTATTTTCTGTGATCCTGAGAAGACTTAGATATATAAAGATCTCTTCCCGGGAGCTCAGGGTCACATTCTGTGTGTCATAGAATCATGACTTTCAGAAACTGGAGGGATCCCAAAGCTCACCCAACCTAATCTCACGTTTTACAGAAGCTAAAAGTGTGACTTCAAGGTACATGACGAGTCAAGTTCAAACAGATGACTAGTGTTCAGACTATTCTTTAAGCCAAAAAAAATTAAAATTAAATAATGTCATCTTCTAAACTGCTAAGAGAATTAGTTTGAGCCTTTTCAACTGGACTCACCCAAATATTCAATTTCCTTACTATCCCTATAACTGCACATTGAGGCTTAGAAATAGATGTAAACTTTATTGTCCTTTAGTAAAGCAAAGAGGTCAGGGAAGACTAATTCCTCTTGCACAAGGCAAATATTGTCTGTTTTCTAGAAATATTATTGCATGTACAGATAAAGAAAAGTTGCCAGATCAAAATACCCTAGGTTTGCATTTAACTGTTTGCTTATGTTTCATTCTGGTTATGAGCGGGTCTCTGAAGTGTAGCTAATACAACACTAGTCACTATATTTATGACGTTTAATTAAATCTTCACAATAGCTCTGCAAGGTTTGCAAGCTTATTTCGATTTTGCAGGTAAGAAATCTAAATATCCAAAGGATTGATGAACTTGCCCATTAACTTGTCTCCAACTTATTTGTAGAATCCTCAGGACCAGAACTCAGGATTTATTGACTCCAAAATTGCCACCATACCTGATGTCCTCCAAAGATATCATACTGTAAGTCCTACCTGACAGAGACAAAACCTAACCAGAAAGGAGAACCAGAAGAGGCTAGTCCAAGAATATAAAACATCTATCTCAAAACCACCGCACTCAATGTCTGTCAACATTCAACCTCATCACCTGGATTCAGGGAGTAAATAGCAGATATAGCAGCAAAGCAGCAAAAAGG
>NW_022104341.1:31980576-32020404 GCF_000313985.2 Echinops telfairi | reverse complement strand
AATGGGTTAATGTTGGACTTGTGGGCTTGGGCAGCATTGGGTTGGGGTGTTTTCATGATGCACACTTTCTTTACATAAACTCTCTTATACATGAGTTGCTGTGTGGATTTGTGTCTCTAAAGTACCTAGACTAATACATTGTTTAGGAACTTCCCCGAACCAAGTCTGCAAAGTCTGCTCTCTGTTGTATCTGATCACCCAAGTAGCTGTTTGGTTAATGTAGTCGAACAGAGAATGTATTAAACAGATAGCTGTCCTGAGGGTATAATGCATCACAATGCGTTGGCCAGTAGTTTGGTCTTACTAGCCACTTCATGAAGAAAGATGAGGTTTTCTGCTCTCATTAATATCCACAATCTCAGAAATCCTAGGAAGCAGTTCTACTGTTTCCTATAGGATCGCTATGAGGCAGAATTTACTCTGTGTCCATGGGGTATTTGGTTCGGTGGGGATCTTTCAGAAGTAGAACCCCAGGCCTATTTTTCCAGGATGTCTTTGGATGAATTTGAACTGCCAAACTTAAAACTGGCGGTTGAGAGCAAACCATTTGTCCTAATCAAGTGAAACATGTTTTAATTGAGAAAAATTTAATTTCATTTTTGACTCTGCGGTAGGGAGTTTTGTGTTCTTAACCCAAAGCCAAACTAAACCCACCACTGTGGAGGTGACCCGGATGCATGGAGACTTTGAAGGACACAGTAGAACCCGCCTCCCCAGGGTGTGCAAGGCTATCATCATTAAAGAAGCACACGGCCCCTCCTTTTTCTTACCGCTCGGCTGGTGGGTTCGAACCTTTCAGTGCGCTGCTAAGCACTGAACCACTATGCTACCTGGGCTACATTTGGTGATTTTAAGTCAACTTAAACAATGTAGAGGGCAGATCAGGGTTGTGTCCTGATCAACCATGACTAACCATCATCTCCATGCATAACTGCTGAGCTTGTGAAAAGGAGGCCAAACATACCCCATGCTGTCTAACCCTTGAAATGTACCCTAAAGCACTGGGTCCATTCTTTATGGAGCAGAACAGAGTCATCCAAAATATAGCATAAATAATGTCAGCTAAGGACTCTTATTCATAGGATGACTTTTTAAGTCCCTTACCCAACATTACACATTTTTTAAACTCCAGAAACTCAGTGATGATGCCAACAGGTCTTTAAGCAAGGAAGAAGTAGAAATCAATGCTAGAATTATTATTTTGAACTGAGTATTGACAGTTATAATAAAGTTATAGCAATCGAACCTGGGAATGTAAACTCAGTTAATAGACTTTATTTAGACAACACCAGATAAGGGCATTAGTAATAACTGTTATCTTGATGGATAACCTTAAATTCAAGAAAATGTTTCCCCAAACACAAGTTGTTTTGAATTCTTTTCCCTTTTAGCTTACAGTAGACAGAAGATTGCAACCTCCTATTATGAAGCAGCATCATAAAATGCAGAGCACATCACCCTGACTCAAACCACCTTTCTCCTCTACAGATACGGACAAACTAGCAGTAAATGCTTTTTGAGCTCCTGGTGGGCAAATAAATTCTTTCCAATATCCCCGATTGGCCTGGAAGATTGAGAGACACACGGGGGAGACTAGCTGAGGCCAGGGGGATGTAGCATGGCAATTAGCAACCCTTTGGCTTCCCTAGACCCCACAACACAGGACAGGATGCAAGAAACCAAAAATATCTCCATTAGTGTAGATGACAAATTGCTTGGGTCCCAGGGTGGACACAGTTATTATCCAGTGGCAGGCCTCGATGGTGTGGTCATCTCTGTAGTGAGGTCAGAATTCAAAACAGAGCTCTAAATTCCCAAGGAGAACCCCTTTACTTACATCTCAGTCAGTGCACCCCTTCTCACTTTGGAAGGCTCCCCATCATCTCACCTACTCTATACTACCTTCTAACAAATAGTTTCCTAAACCAATTGTAACTGTTACTACTCTTGATTCGGTCTTTTAAACGTTAGAAAGTAAAAGGTCATATAGTGGAGAATTATTTGAATTATTTCATAAATTCAGCTGAAGCAGGGTTTTAGACAAGAGAAATCATAATCTTCTCTCTATCCCTATACTGCTCGCTTCATTAAGACACAGTTGTTGGCTATCACAGAGCCCGTAACACCTCTGGATCCATAGTGAACTAACTACATTTTCTGTTCCTGAGTGCCTTATTTTTTCCCCATTTGAACAAAAAAGCTAGTCTTATTATCTACTTACAATGTTACTGTGATGTTGACATGAATGAACAAATGTAAACTGCTTAAAAAATGGTCTACCACTGAGGAAATCTTCAATATGTGTTAGCGATGTTGAAGAAAATGGTACCCTGGGGGCCCTGTCCATAAGGACTGGACGACTAATGGAGAGGTCTGTGGTTCAATCCCACAATCCACTCCATAGGAGAAAGATGAGTGATCTGCTCCAGTGCAGATGTACAGACTCAAAACCACACTACACCAGACCCCGAGGGTCAAGCCTGGCTCACTGGCAGTGGGCTTGTATTGGGTTGGGTATGATGATAAGGATTAGGATAAGGACGCTGTTTAGGAAGAAGATGTTTGTTTTTACTGTCATTCTAACTAGATTATATACAGCAAAGACCATGTCTGCCTTGTTTATACTTTCAGCATCTAAATGCCCTGCCTAAAATGCAATGAATATTTATTGATTGACAGAATGAATGATTACATGGACTTTGTTATGCCAATTTCCACACTTCTGTTATCATTGATTTGACTTAATTTGAAGATTATTAGGAGTCATTAAAAAGGAAGTGGTAAATTGATTTAGTAACATCAATACCAACCAGATACATTTATTGAGGGCCTACTATGTGTAGGATACAATGCTTGGGATAGCAATTGGCAATGGGCAGTGCCAAGAAGCAAAGTATGGGAGCTAGCCTAAATGAAGATAATTTTTAAGTGACATCATCAAGAGATCATGTGAGAATTCTACAGAGATTCCAACCTTATTTTTTATTTCCAATCTTGGTCATCCTATCAATGCCAAGGTTTCCTCTTTCTCTTTCTCCTTCCTGTATTTCTCACTCCTTTTATCCCTCCCCCTTTCCCTTCCTTCTCTCTTCCTGTCTTTTAGTTTATTTTTCTCAAGACCCTTAGAGACCACATCCTGAGATGTCTTAAACCAATTTTTTACAAAAGCCCTCAAAATATTTATTTTACTATTTAAGTTTGCTCTTGAGATTTTCCAGTTAGATTCTATTTTGAAACTCTGAATCAATTCTATAAGAAAGGAACCCAGAAAACCCCTTCACTCTGAAATCCCTTTCAATGTTCTGAAGGTTTGGCTAAATTATGATTTTGATCAACTTGAGTTTCTGGATTGAGGGAAGTTCTTCTTTTGAGTCAGTTTCTGTTATCTTCCAGAGACTAAGATGATATTTGGTGGATTATTTTGCATTGCCAATGCTAAAATCGGTGTGTATTGAGTTTCTGAATGACACAAATGCTTTGTGCTCAGTTACTACTCAAAAGCCTAGCAATTCAAACACACGCACCATGTAATAAGGCCTGGCGATCTGTCTTCATAAAGATGATAGCTAAGATAACCTACGAAGGTGTCACAGTTCGGAATGCTGGGTGACCATGAGTTGGAATTCACTGGAAATCAAGGATTTAGTGTATAGGGTGGGGCTCAGTTCTTGAGTTCTTTATTTTTTGTAACACTTTTCACCACTACCTTCCTTTATCTTCCATTGACAGCTCAAAATATCAAATCACCGATTTTGGAAACACTTGGGCAGGTGGATGCCAGGCATATAATACAGTGAACACAATTTGAATCCAATTGAGGAGTCTGTTGTCTGTGTTTAAAGTTGTCTTGCACTTGTTCAGCACAATGGTTTCAGAAGGAAGTGCCTAAAAATGAATCACGTTTACTGTCTCAATGCCATTCTTTCTTCTCCCCCAATACATTTCCATTTGCCTCACCCTGTTGTCTGCACAGCCAGCTAAACTAATTAGCCATTGTTATGACTATTTTCTGTTTGTTTGTTTTTATGGTTACTCTCTTCTCTCATCATACTTAATTCTATTTTCAATTTACCTTAGTGAATTGAGCCAGTATGCTAGGCACCCAGAAGCACACAGTAAAACTAAAAATAAGTGCCATCCTGGTATCAAAAGCTCTCTTGGTGCTATGGATAATGACCTAACCCTTTGTACCTGTTTCAGGACCCTGCTTAGAAAGAAGGGTTTTCTTTTGTTACGTTGGGAATTCATGTTAGGGTAGGGCGGAGGCTTAATCTAATCACCTTGGAAGGACGGCATATAAAATAATGTCCCCTAGGGGCAGACAACTCAGGGGGAAGACAGATGGTGTGTGAGGACTGATCTACAAGCAAAAGGACACCAAAACTTGTCAGCAGACACCAGAAACTAGGAGGGAGACCCACACAAGAAATCATCTCAGCTAAGTCCTCGGTGGGAACTTCCAGCCAGCACAACTGTGCGACAATGATTCTTGTTTGAAAGCCACCCACCGGTGGCATTTTTATTATGTCAGCACTAGGTGACTCAGACACACAGTCATCCGCCTTTAAAATGCTGCCTCTTACTTCAAACTAGCCTGGAGCATGTACACAGGTACAGATAAGAGGTAAGCACTCACGACACACAGAATCCAGGTAGAGGAATGGGGATATCGATACCAGAAGGGTAGCGGGACGATGGGGAGAAGAGGGGAGGAAGGGGGAACCGATTGAAATGATCGACACATAATCACACCCCTCCTCCGGGGCGAGAACAACAGAAACCATGGGGGAAGGGAGACAGTAAGATATGAAATTAATAATACTTTTAATTTATCAAGGGGTCATGAGGGTGTGTGGGGGAGGGGGAGGAAAGAGGAGCTGATATCAAGAGCTCAATAGAAAGTAAATGTCTAGAAAAGAATGATGGCAACATATGTACAAATATGCTTGATACAATTGATGTATGGATTGCGATGAGTTGTAAGAGCCCCCAATAAAATGATCTATTTTAAAAAAGATCATTTTATTGGGGCTCATACAATTCATCGCAATCCATACATACATCAATTGTGTAAAGCACACTTATACATTTGTTGCCCTCAGCATTCTCAAAATTTGCTTTCCTCTTGGGTTCCTGGAATTATCTCGTTTTCCTTTTTTCCCCTCCTCTTCCTGCCCCACGCCCCCCTCCCTCATGAACCCTTAATAATTTATAAATTATTGTTATATCTTATCTTACACTGCCCGGCGTCTCCCTTCACCCACCCTTCTGTTGCCCATCCCCCAGAGAGGAGGTTATATGTAGATCCCTCCCAGTATCACTACTATCACCTCTGGTCCTGAGGGGTTCATCTGTCCTAGATTCCCTGTGTATGCGGTTCCCATCTGCACCGCTGTGCATCGTCTGGTCTAACGAGGTTTGCAAGGTAGAATTGGGATCACGGTAGTTGGGGGGAGGAAGCGTTTAAGAACTAGAGGAAGGTTGTGAGTTTCATTATTGCTATACTGAACCCTGAATGACTCATCTCCTCCCCACTACCCCTCTGCAAGGGGTGTCTTTTAATAAAAAATGTTTTAAGTTTCCCTCTTGTGCCTACATCCTCTGCCTCCTTTCCCTCTCTCTGTTTTCCTTCCTATCACATATTAGCTTGACATGCTATATATTTATTTGTTTATTCTTTGCCTGTATCACTAGACTAGGACTATACCTAGGACAGTCTTTGGCAGAGCATAGGAATGGGGGGAGGGGATCCTTTGAATCCATGTAACAAAGATTAGAAGGGATGTCTTCAAATACTTTACAGTATTAGGCACGAGTGGGGTTCATAGAGTTACCACCGTCATGATAAGTAATTGAGCTGTACATTTTAAAATTTGCTGTGTGTTATGTTCTGAGTTGTACATTTATACATTTGCTGAGTGTTATGTTCTGAGTAGTACATTTTTACATTTGCTGTGTGTTATGTGCGAGTGAGTGTCTCCGTGTCTATTTGTATGTGTCTTCTAGAGCAACCAAACTCTGCCGTCCAGTCCAGGCCAACTCCACATGCACCTACAGGAGAGGGTACAACTGCCCCTGTGGGTTTTGGAGAGGGTAACTTTCTACACAGTAGAAAGCATCATCTTTCTCCCGAGGAGCAGGCTAGTGCTAGGCTGACCTTTCCGTTATCAGTGCACGGCACGACCACTACTCCACCAGAGCGCCTCTGTGTATGTATCAGAAGTCACAATAATCAAGACTGAAAAGCATCGCCACCCTCTTTGAAGCCTAGCAGTATATTCATTTACTTACGTTAGCTATATGAAAAAGTGCTTAATTGCCAATGTGGAAAAGCATTTCTTGAGCAAAATCTGTACATTCCATGTTGTGAACATTTAATCTAAGTAGCAACCTGGCAATTGAGCTAGAACTTGACAATCAGAGCTCCCACTCTGTTTATCTTTTACTATGTAAAATTAAGTTTGAAGAGCAGACATGTCTTTAAAATATAGCTCCTCACAGGGCCACGTACTGTGTAAAGAACAATTGACTAGAGACCTAAGTTCTCTGTCCCTGGGATACACCCAACAAGGTCGGTTTTGGAGACACCCACTGGTGTGAGGCAGTCAATCCCTTAACAGTGGTTCACTATTAAGAAGACAGGGAGTGAGGAGGCCAAACACTCAGTGTGACAAATCTTTTACCAGACTGGAACTGGGGGCGGGGGGGAGGAGAACAATCACCCCATTCAATGTAAAAAGTTACTGCAACAAAGAGTTCCAGTTTGGCTTCAGTTCTTGAAATGAATTCATTTGAGGAGTTTGTCCTCCGATTTGAGAACATAAGTACATTTAATCGATAGAATGTGGCTGGCAAGGAGGGTGGAGCTTCAGCGTGGAGAAAGAGATGGTGCATGGCTTGGGTTTTCTCCTCGCTGCGACCAGAGAGGGATGCTCTCCACCTGCTGTGGACATCAGACTCCGGCCTGGGTGTGAGGGCCAAGCTTTCATTCCGGGGCCCGTGATTATATTTGATGAACAGGTTAGGGTCAGGTGCATTAAATAAATACAATTATTCTCTATGAATGCCAATATTTTAGAATTCAAAGAAAAATTACATCCTCCTTATGAAAGGTTGATTTCATATCCTCCCCAGGGCCCCACTGTGACCACTGCTTACATTTTTCAAAATTGGTTTTCCACCATATAAACAGTTATTTGGAAACTACCTATGACATTTCCTCCCAGTAACAAGGATGCAGTGTCTTTGAAACATAGCCTGCTCTTGCTTGCTTTTCCTCTTCCGTGGACGTTCATTTCTTGAACATGTACTTGACAGCAAAACGTACCACACATCTACCACACTAACTGTCCCCCTCATGCCCTGTAGGGCAGGGAATGAGAGGGAGACAATCAGAAATCTTTACCAGCTGAATGTTAATTGCTCTTTAGAAATGAAGGTTGTTGCATTGGTCTCCCCTCAATAAGTCTTACTCACTTTTACGTACAAAGCATTAAGGCCTACACTAATCGGTTCTTGCTGTATTACTCCCTAAGGCAAATTTGTTAAGGAGAAGTTGGTCTTTAGAGCTTATCCAAGCTCCTTTCCCCAAGCCTCCTCTCCTGTCCTCTATTAGGAAGCTTTACACTCCACTCCTCTGTTATTCCAGCACACTCGCTTCCTCGGACTGGAAATCTCATCAAGCCTCCTTGAAGGCATGAGGTCATATTGCAAATATATTAGCATTCAATCGCCATATGTTTTCATCCTTGCTATCTCTGATTTCTCTTTTGCAAGGAGCTATGAGGAAAAATAAAAGGTGAATTCCTTACGAGCTAACAAAGTTGCCTCTATATGATCTGGGAAGAAAGAGTCCATGGATTTAGAAGCGTGTGAAGACCTTCCTTCACATCCTGAGGCTACCACTCAAGGGCTGAGTGGCAAATCTTAAAGTTGTGAACTTTTGGTTTTCGCACTTAGGAAGGCTTTGAGTGATACATGAGGCTAACGTGTTCAGCTGCAAACTGAAAGGTCGGAAGTTCAAGAGGTGCTTTAAAATAGAAACCTGGCTGTTTATTTCGAAGAAGGCAGCCATTGAAAAGAGTGTGGGGTACTGCTCGACCGTAGCACACAAGGAGCCATCGTGAGTCACAGTGGTCTAGACGGCAGCTGAGAAGTTACTGCTCATTTACACAGTGGGGCTGACAATACATATTTGGTAGTGTTGTGAGCCTCCACTTATGTAAAATATAGGTGACCTTGATTGTAAACTGTACGTTCTTTAGCTCAATATCGATAAATCAAATTGGAGGAGAAATTTAATCATGCTCTACTCTCAGCATAACAGTTGTCACCTGTGGTGTTATGGTCAGTTAATATGGTCCTTCCAGGCCTCATTCCTTGTGTGATATATTATGATCCTGGACTTCACATGTCTGTGGTTACGGTCTCGTTTGGGAGGGCATTTGATGCTAAGCAACAGGACTAGGATAGCATGAACACCTGATCTTAGTAGAGGGTATGAACTGGGCCACACTCTTTGTCTCTGAAATCATCTTTAAGTTGAAATCATCTTAGAACAAGACATGATCCACTCATCATTTTCCTTGGATATATGATGGTGCCACCAAACAATCCCACACGTCTATTTCCTTGCGTGGGAAATCAGGCCTCTACCCCCTGACTGAGCCTAGGTAGAAGCAAGAGGATCTGCTGGGACTTTTGGATATTTCGGGCTCTGGGTGCTGTATTTGGTTCAACCCTGCCTGGCTTTTGGATTTGGGGCTACAGGGACCGACCACCACTTGACACAATGCCTCAAATGTCTGTGTCTATGAGACATTGTAGCTCTTTGGAGGACCCAGAAACACGAGGGAATGTACTCAAGGAAGCAGTGGGAAGGACATGGAGTTGAATAGCATCAACTCTTGGACGTTTGGGACGTCATTCATCTCCAACTCCTTGGGACTAGTCTGGTCTTAAGTCTTCTAAGAGAAATGATTGCCACAATCTGCTCCATCAGGGTGCAGCTATTGGAGCGCAGAAGATGGGTTTCTCCTCCTCATTTCAGAAAAGGGTGCTCCTTTGCTCCATCTAATCCAAGACTCGATGTACTGACCACACGTTTCTATTCATACATGGTATGAACCTAGTTCACCTTGAGAGCCAAAGCTCTATGAGAAACCCAATCTTCCCTGTTCAGATAGGTGTCTTACCGTGGTGGTGAAGAGGTGCACACACAATGAAAGCATTTACAATCTAGGTGTCAGGACCTTGCCCCCATCCAGAACTGTAGCCCCACTACAGACATGCAGAGCAAGTAGACCTGAGTGGGCTTGTGCGTGCCTCAACCTCCTTAGGGACATCCGAGCCAGCGGTGAGGGTAACGGTACTGGGTATCCGGTAAGAAATCTGGACACAGCTGTCCCAGGATCCCTCTCTGCACAAAGCTGGGTTCTCCAGGAAGACAGGACAAAGGAAGTGCACTCTCCCATGCCTATGCCTGTGCCTGGACTTTCCTAAGGGTCTCTGTCATGTCTACTTATGTAGTTTGAGATTTCACAAAAGAGCAAAGAAAAGAAGAAATATTTCCCAAAGTCAAAACATTCAAAAACAAAAAAGAAACTACACATTGGCCAGATTTTACACCAGTGCCTCTAAAATAGCACTGCCAATGCCATTTCAAGCCTCCACCACGAGAAGAGAAACGGAACGCCCCTGGCTTCCGTGCGGTGCGGGTGGTCCAGAACGTGAGAAGATTGAGTTCGGCCAAAGAGGCCAATGTTAGCGGGCTTGCTGCTCTTCTCGCATAGAGAATTGGCTCCGAGTTTGGGTTAAAATGGAAGCAAAAAGAAAACCCCCAAGGATTGATTTTAGTAGGGGAAAAAATACTTCTCATGATTTTCATTGACTGGAGCTGTTGCCACTGATACTCCCAGACATGCCTTGATCTAAGTAGGGTCTAAAAACCAAGTCTGAATGCCTCAAATCTCAAAGCTACAACCCCTTCCCGTGGGCCAACCCTAAAACACACTGGTCTAATTGTACTATGTAAAGGTCACCAGCAAAGGAAGATTCACAGGATTGGAACGCTCTGCACGTCAATGAAAGGATTGCTTATCGATGTGTGTATCATATAGATTGCAGTTGGTCTGGATAGCATCATAGAACTATGTCGCCATTTGATGGTGGTAAGACTCAGATAACACCAGCAGCACGTTGGAACGTCTCTCCTTTGCTCCAAAGACGCCGGTACTTGCTAGCCAGGCGTTGAATGGCTGTGGTTCCCAGAACATGTTATTCGCGAGGCCTGTGAGGTAGGGCAGCTGCCTCTGTTTTTCTGGAATTTTACTGTACTTCAGAACAAGCGCTCGTGGGCTCATTTGAAAATTCTGTTAGTGTTTCCATCCTCGCTCGTGGCACCACATTATATTTTGGTGTATAGAGAGCGCAGTATGTGAGGAGGATAATATCATATCACAAAGAACCCTGCAGATAGCTGTAAAGTATACCGGTTAGCAACCCGGTGGAGAACCTCTCATCAAACAACCTGAAGTGAGGTTGCTTTGTTCATTAAACTGACCTACATGAACCATTATTGCTATTTGGCTCTGAATTATTAAAAATCAGCAGCAAAATTTAGCACTCCTCTAACTCCAGGCTCTCCTGTTCTTGAAGATAAAAGCAGTCTGTCTTTGTGCTAGTTAGAAAACGTATGTGAAAGTACTAGCATTCAGCTTCCAGTGATAACCTTGTTAGTGTCTATATAACTGCATGTAACCACTCAGCATGACATCCTTTTCCATTTCTCTTTATGAATAATTTTGTTATACCTCATCCATTTTCTAGTGCTCTTTATTACAGCATGCTACTACATTTATTAGAGTTCCCATCAGAGAATTCTTCTTCTTGTTATCCTTAATAGTGCCATGCCATGTACTGCCCTCTCTTGACTGTAAACCTGGCACTGTTCGAAGTACATTTATTAGTTTATAACCCTTACATTTTAAATTCTTGCCAAGAACTTCCTAGGTGGAGGATAAGTTTGCAATAAATATTCACACACATGTACAGACACCCCCTACTCCCCTTGCACCACACCACCACCATTGCTGCTGTTAGAATTGTGATATAAAGAGAAAACTCCTGGGTTAGACTAACTTCTTCATTTGGACCTCTTATGGCCGGGCATTTCAGCAGGCTCGAAGAAGCAGGTGGTTTTCTTTGATTCTAGAGCATATCCTTGGATGGGGCATGGAGCTCTGGGCTGAACGGAGGGCTCTGCTGGGTTAAGTGCAGCAGCACTGGTGTCCTCGCCTTTGGCTTTTGCTGTGTGAACCACCTCATTCTGACCACAGGCAGAGACAAGCTGAGAGTTTGTCACAGCTTTGGTTTTTCCAAAATCAAATCCAAAACCCTTCAGAGGTTGGCAAGGTTAGATATTATCTGCTTGACATGGGCTAATTGCCTCATTCTGGTTCTCAGTCAGATCACCTTTGAAATATAATCATCAATATGCAAGAGATAACAGGAAACTACAGGGCACCTTGTCCCTTTGTTGTTTTATTACCTGTTCTTGTAAAACATGTAAGAAAAATAAGCCTTACTCCTTTTCCCTCCTAAAGGACAGAATAATCCACTTTGTTTCCCTTCCACTCTTCAGAGTGCAGGGGTGAACGTTTAGAAAGGGACAAGAGCATTGCTCGTGGGATTAAGAAGAGGAGTGTGGGCCCAGAGGCACACGTGGATAGACAACATGTTGCTGTTAACCGCTGTGGAACCAGCTCCAATTCACAGGGACCCACAACTCATGGCACAACACAACAGGATCAACTACTTACGACTGACAGGACTTTTGTTGGGGGCTTTTGGAGGAAGCCAGGCCTTTCTGCCTAGTATGTTTTAGTCCAGAAGCTCCATCATAAGATGCGAGTGAACACACATGAGGTGTATGTCCCAGGATCAAAGTCTCCTGTAAGGAAAGTAATGATTCTATCACAGGACTAGCAGTGCCCCGGGAAGAGACCGCTAGTACCATACCAAAAAAAAAAAATCTTTGAGCAATGAAATCTTCCAAGTGTACATTTAAACAGATAACCAAACAAACCATTGTCATCAAGTTGATGCTGATTGATGGTGACCGTATGCAAGATTCCCAATACTGTGAATCTTGGCACGATCAGACAGTTATGTCTCTCTTCTGCAGAGTGGATGGCAGGTTTGAACCACCGACCTCATGGCTAGCAGCCAAACACTTATTCCACAGTTCACTAACATATAATCATAAAAATTATGAACAAGTTTACCATTTCTGCTTCAAGTGAATCTACTCTTTGTCTAACCAATAAAACACAATGTAACAGGAATCTGGACAGGTAGAGATGAGAAGTCTCTTAAAAATTTTGGGAGCTCACAAAACACTCATTAGGCAATGGCTATCAAAACAGTCAGTGTCCTAATGGATATCGGAAGGAAGCGATTGCCAATAATGGGACTAGGCCACCAGGGGGACTAACTCCGTTGTGCTTCACCCATAATTAGGTTCCACTCTGATTCCCAGAGATGTGTGTTCTCTACCACCAAGTCCAGGAACTGCTCTACGTATTATTGAGAACTGTCCGTGCACTGACACGTGGGCATGGCTCTCTGTCTTCCTGCCTTTTCCCATCTTCTTTGAGCTCCCAGCTACCACCCTGTTAGGTCTTGGAAATCCCTTCCAGTGATTAGAGTGTTGAGAAAGGGTCATTTCCTTGGCCTCTGTTTTTCCCCGAAGATACCCTTACCTGCCTTCCCAGAGAGAGTCCCTGGGTGGTGAAAAAGATTACTGTGCTCAGGTGCTAATGGAAAGGTACCTCAGAAGAAAAGCCTGGTGAGCTGCTTCTAAAAGCCATCCATTGAGAACCCCTGGAGCACAAGCCTATTCTGACACGCATGGGGCTACCCTGAATCAGGAGTGACTATCAAGGCACTGGTCACTGGTTTGATTTTTGCCTTCCCAGAAGGATATTTTAATATGACTTTAAGAGCGACAAATCTGGAGTCGACCAACTTTAATTCCAACGCAGCTCTTCCAGTCACTAGTGCGGGCACTCTGCGTGCATCACTTAAAACGCTGTACCCTTGGTGTTTATAGAATGAAGCGCTTAAGGGCACTCTTCCATAGGGTGGTTTTGAGGAGTAAATGGAATATATATTTTTAAAGCTCTTCTATCATTTTCACTTGTAATTATGAGCTGTTATTTTTCATTCCTCAGTTTTGTTTTGCTGCCTATCCCCCCACCCCCACTGTGTTAGTACTATCCAGATTATATATGCTGTGTGCTTTATACAGTATTTGTGCCTACTAATCCTACTGGCTCAGTGATTACACACTGGGCTGATAACCACAGGTCAGCAGTTCAAAACCACAGCAGCTCTGCAAGAGAAAGTTGAGATTTTCCATTCCTATAAGCAGCGAGAGTCTCAGGAACCCACGGGGCAGTTCCACCCTCTCTTATAGGGTCACTGAATCCAATCAAAATTAACCAGTGTCAGAATAAACCAGTGAGTTTGGTTTTTCAGTCACTGTTACTTCTACTTCAAAATCACAATCAAAGATGGCAGATTTAAAAGAAACTATCCAGAAGGAGGAGCCTGAACTTCAATGTAACTCAGGGGTCCTTTTGTTAAGTGCCATTGAGTTGACTCACACCCATAGCAGCCCTATGCACATGGAACAAAAGACGGCAGGTCCTGTGCCATTCTCACAATTGTTCCTGTGCCTGAGCCCATTGATACAGCCACTCTATCAGTCTGTCCATCTCATCAAGGGCCTTCCTCTCTTTGGCTATCCCGCCTCTTTACCAAACATGAAGTGCTTCTCAGACTTGTCTCTCTTGACAATATGGCCAAAATATGTAAGATGAAGTCTTGCTATCCTTGCCCTAAAGAATACTCTGGCCTGACCTCTTCCAATACAGGTTGGTTTGTCCTTTCAGCAGTTCGTGGTATTTCTTTATCCCTCTCCAATACCACAGTTCAAAGGCATTGCTTCTTTTACGGTTTTTCTTATTCAGTGTCCAACTTTCACCTGCATGTGATGCAACGAAGGATACCATGGCTTGGGTCAGGCGCATCTTAGTCCTTGAAGTAACATCTTGTTCTTCTTGCTCTTCAACACTCTAAAGAGGTCTTATGCTGCAGATTGAGCTATTGCAATACATCTTGTTCTGTTGGCTGTTGCTTCAGTGAGCATTGAGGGTGGATCTAAGCAAGACAAAATCCAAGAGAACTTCAACCTTTTCTTCATTGATCACAATCTTACTTTCTGGGTCCAGCTGTGAGGATTTGGGTCGTCCTTACATTGAAGTGTAATTCATATTGAAGGCTGCAATCTAGTGACTCAGTGAGCAATTTTTATACTCATATACAATGATGTGTCATAATTATGGCTTTTAAAACAGTTTTTGTTCCCTCATTAAAGACCAACAACACTTTACACCCCTTGCCCCGCCCCCACTAGTCTGCTTCCTGACATTGAGTTCTCTTTGAGTGCAGGGGTCAGTACGAATGCGTGATGTGTTCCATTCCCAGCAAACTAGAGACCGTTTCTTAAGTGTCTCAGTAAGAGACACTGCCTGTTGTATGCATCCATTCAAAAGGTTATCCTGAATATGCTCCACCTAATCTCTGCCATTTTAAAGCTATGCATCCTAGAGTGTGCTCAAGGACGCTCACACAGACTTAAGAGATTGTCCCAAAGGAAAGTCTAATGTTGGCATTTGGACTCCAAGTCAAAGAATCAGCTCGTGAACCTTGGTGTGAGGAGTCTTCCCTGTTACTGCTGTTGTTATTAGGTGCCTTTCAGTCAGTTCCAACTCATAGTTCTACCTGCCCCAGCCTCACAGTTGTTGTTATGTGTGAGGCCATGGTTGCAACTACTGTGAGCCTTCCAAAGACAGAGCTATACGCTTGAAAAGAAAAGTCAAGGGAAATGGGCCCCAGACAAAGACACATTAGCTGCAAAATTAAGAAAGGTACTTAAAATGCATATATATATTATTCCCAATTACAACTCGTGACTACTTTATGTGTTGCAGAGGGAAACTGATTTTTAAGGCGGCTGTAAACTTCTGGAAGAAATTTGCCAAGCTTTTTTTCCAAAGTGCATTTGAGTAGATTTGACTCGCCAACCTTTCAATTCACTACCAAATATGTAGATTTTTGCACCGCTGCCCAACTCCTAAGAAAGGTATTAGAGGGAGGAAATCTAGGAACATGGGAGACCTTTTAGAATGTTTCTGATGCTGGTGAGAAGGGCTGGCAGAAGCAGAAGAGGGCGTATGCCAGTGGGTGAAAATACTGGTCTTAGGAAAGAAGAACGACAGGAAGATCAGATGCTGGGTTACCCTGAGGATCAAGAGCCAAGCACATCGCATTAGTGATTCAGCAAGGAGTAATGCATTTGACTTTATTTTTCATGTATTTTATTCTATATAAAGGCTCAAAATGGTGACAAATCGGAAGGAGTAAGCAGTCCATATTTAAGCCTGAAGCAAATCTCAGCAACGTACCAAAATTCAGAATTGTTCACCATAGATTGAAAATGAAATTGAGTGCTTTTTGATTACAATTGATTCATACATAATGCTAATTTTGCAGTACACTCACAAAATGCTCCCAGATGCACATGAATTTCTGCTTGGATACACACAAGATGCCCTTTGACACTCAAAAGATGTGTTCCATCTGGGGCCGTCTACTGGCAGCCTTTGGTTGGGAGCTAGGTACTCTTACTGTCTTACTTTCTGAGTCGGCCTCCAATCAGAAGACGGAGGACGAGTTCTTGCTCTGCTTGGCTCCTATTTCACCTCATTATTCTCTTGGAAGTGTTTTTAATCTAATAAACTGGTTTTCTTCCCCTTGATATAGCAACATGTGGATCCCCCTGGTATACTTGTGGATCCCATGTGGAAACCAGTGGAAGGTTTTTCCTGAATCATCATTTATCCTGATCCCTATCACTCACGTTTGCCTTACCCAGGGGCAAATCTGAGTTCCAAGAAAAACTAAGTGCAGATGGTAGGTTAAGTCAAATGGTAGCTTAAGTATGTATCCTCTATTAAGAAAGAATGTTTATCTCCACTTCTTGAGCCAACTAAGGAACCATTTATGAAATTTTATGGTTAGATAAAAATCTGAATTCCTGTGATGCAAAAGCTTTCCTGTAACTATTGGCATGTGCCACTGATGGGAGTTAATTATTAGAATAGGGCTATGAAGATGGTTTCCTATACTCCTCACTTCTATGTTTAGATATTTTTTGTGTTACTCAGATTCTTAACTTCTACCACTAGAACCAGACCAAGTCACCACCACGTACCTTTTTCATATGGGAATTTACTTGTTCCTTGGCTCACTCACCAAGAACCTTCAATGTCAAATACTAATTATTATAATACCATAGTCACTAGGTAAGTGCTATTCATTTTTATCTTTTTATGTTTTGTTTTTGTTTTTCCAAGGGTTTTGAAAAAGTCTCGGTATTTTCTCAAAGCCTGATTTATTACATTTGGAATATTTTCTTCATATTTTACTGTCATTCCATTTATTAACAGCCATCTAATTCTTAGATACTGTTCTTTATATGCATAAGTAACAAAATCATTGAAAAATCTAATCTTTTATTACAATGGATGTTTTAGCACCATTTCCCTTAGCCCTTAGCATGCTGGGAATTGCATCCCACCAAAGCAATGTAAGAATTGAAAGTAAATGGAGTTCTTACAACTCCAGTTTGCGTTTGGGGCTTTTCTTTAAAGCCCTGGTGAAGATTATACTCTCTGAGCACCCAGAAATCAACAGGAAGCCATGAATACAAGAGAAAGATTCATGAATCTTGGGAATGGCCAATAGCTGGTCAGCAATGGTGTCTTGCAAGCCATGTATAGCTGTATTATTCATATGAAGTTTGCATGATTCCAGAGTCATGTTGACAAAAATGGAATAAGTCAACTTTTCTTCATAGATTTCTTGTTATGAAAGTCTTTTTATGTTACCTGAATCAAATAAAATAATCCAAACAGAAACAAGTTGTTTGTTTAATGGTCTGTGAAACTAGGACCCATGATTGCACTTGTAATTTCTGGCACTAAGGCTATCAAACATTTAATAAAATCATCAAATTGCTAACATTTCTTATCTTGCTTCTATGCCCTGTTATGGCTCAGTGATTAGATTTCAATAATGTGATCAATAGTGTGATGCGGAGATGGTGCCTTTCTTTCCAGAGATGTATTACACAGAGAAATGCAAGGGACCCCTTTCTTCTGCTACTGTGGAAAATGGGCGGATGCCATGGCCATCCTTTCTGACCCACCTTAGTCTGCACAACAGACTCTTCCGCCTGTGCCTCCAGTGCAGACCAAATCCTTATGACTGTTCTTTCCTATCCAGTAAGAAAACTAAAACAAATGAACAACAAAACACCCATATGAACAAATTACTGAAACATTATATAACCTCATTTTCGATTAATAGATTACCTTCATTTAAATATACACACAAAATAAAAATGTATCAGGATGATATATCAATGAAAGGCCTTTCATTGTGATTGGGTCCACAACCAATGCTTATGGAAGCAACAATAAGGAGACCCAATGCCGTGATGCACTGGGTCAATATGCTTCACAAGACCTCTTCGGAACTGGAAATACAGTGAGCCCAGGACAGATGAACCCCCCAGGACCAGTGGAGAGAGTGGCGATAGCAGGAGGGTGAAGGGAAGGTGAGGGAGAAAGGGGGGACAGAGGACAAGGTCTACATATGGCCTCCTCCCTGGGGGACGGACAGCAGAGAAGTGGGTGAGGGAGACGTCAGATGGGGTAAGATATGATAAAATAATCATAATTTACAAATTATCAAGGGTTCAGGGGGCAGGCTCAAGTGGAAAGCAGGTGTTGTGAGAATGATGAAGTCAACATATGTACAAATGTGCTGGACACAAATGATGTATGTATGGATTGTGATGAGCTGTATGAGCCCCTAATAAAATGATTATCTCAAAAAAAGAAAAAGAAAAGAGAGGTTGTTACTTTGAGGATGAAGGTACGCCTGACCCAAAATAGTATTTTCAGTTGCCTCATCTTCATGTGAAAATTGGACCTTGAATAAGGAATACTTGAGAATGGATGCTTTTGAATGGTCATGCTTGTGAAGCATATTGAAATGTCCAGGGACTGCCAAAAGAGCAAACGAATCTGTCTTAAAGAAGTCTGGTCAGAGTGCTCCTTTGAGGCAAGGATGTCAAGACTTGGCCTTACAGACTTTGGACATGTTGTCAGGAGAGCCACGTCCCTGGAGAAGGGCATCCTGCTTGGTTAAAGTGGAGGGGCGGTAAAGAAGCGGAAGGCACTGGACAAAGTGGACTGACACAGCGATTGCAACAATGGTCTCAACAATTGCGAGAATTGTGTCAATGGCACAGGATTGGACACTGGTTCATTCTGTTGTCCATAGGGTCCCTGTGGGTTGGAACCATCTCAATGGCATCTAACAACAACAATCAATGATCTCAAGGCATATTTTCCACATCAGGTTTATTTTTATGATTAAACAATTCAAACCCATAGCTATAAGGCAATTCTGAGTCATGGTGGCTTAACTTATGACAGAGTAGAACTACTCCATAGGATTTTCTTGTCTGGAATCTTCACAAAAATGCTTTGCCAATGGATTCTTCTGTGGAGCAACTGGCTGCGTCTGAACCATCAACCTTCAGGTTAGCAGCTAATAGTTAGCAGCTTACATCACTAAGGCGCCTAGCCATAATGATTATAGGCTACTTAACCCTATGCTAACATAAATATTACAATTTTAATTTGCTGTATTTGGGGTCACCATGAGCTAGAGCGCAAGTTGGCAAGTGGTAACACCAATCTCTTCAGAAGCGGTTAGTCAGACCTTCTCCCAGAGAGCAACCAGATGGACTCCGACCACTAACATATGGGCTAACAGCCAATGACAAATTTCGAGCATCACAGGAAGTGGATAATAACTCCACATTTCTAATAGTTTCCTTGATATTTTAATTCATTCCAGAAGATGTATTGTAAAATTTAACTCAGTATTTTTTGTTTAGCTCATAGCAAGAGCTCACTCTGTCAATAGAAGTGTCACATTGCTCTTTTTCCATAGTTGCCTGTGTTTACATTAGTTTTATTTTTCAATCAGTGATGTTTCTCCTTTTTCAGTTTTATTAGCATATAATTCACATACCATGCATTACAGTGGTTTAAATGTATTAATTAAAATGTGAAATCATCACTGCAATCTATTTTAGAACATTTTCTCCTTCTTGCTCATTTTTATTAGCTCCCCACTTCCCCTCAACCTCGCCTGCCCTAATCGTAAAACCCACTAATTTAGTTACTGTCTCCGGAGATGTGTCTACCTGGAATGTCATAGAACGTAAAACATACAGTCCACTTCCCAACAATAACGTGAAAACAAAATGAAGCATAGGATTTGATATCAATCTGAAAGAAAGTAGAAAATAATGAAAATGGGAATACATTTAAAATGTCATAAAAGAGAACAAACGAGGATGTGCTAAATGGTCACCTAACTACGTCAGCTTTAGTTCACTTTACCAGGCCCTCTGTCTGACAGCAAGACTGCTCCCATCCCTGATCAGCACTCGGAGAAGATCCTCCAGACTTCAGCCACGTGGGGATGCCGCCAACGGGCTTCAAGCTTTCACTGCCATCATATTTTCTGTAACCCAGGTGCTCAGCATTTCCTTACAATCCTTCAACCGCACAGGTTTGTGATGACTTGCAATTTCACAGCTTTGGGTGTGTTTCTTCCCTGTGAATGCAGCTGACTCATTTACATGGCTGCTTGTTGTAATCCTTTAATACTCCTGATGCTATTTCTTTTGAAAGCCAGGCATCATCTAATTTCTTCACCACACTTTGCTGTAGCACCCAGATCTTCAGTGATTTCTTAATGAGGGCAAGTCTGTAGTAGGGCCATGTCATAAGAACTAATTGTTCTTAGATTAGGAATTATGATTAAGTTTTAGCTTAGAATTTCATATGTGTATAGTTTATGTATGTCCCTGGTCTACTTTAGAGATCTTATAATTTAATTGAAGGAACATTATAAATCATCCACATTGGGCATATGGTAATTCTACTGATTATTTCTATACCATTAATTTAGCCAATGGTATAGATTTTTAAATACTACTAAGAAAACTAAATTATACATATAAAGGGCGTATTTTTACACCAAAATACTTGGATTCAACTTATAAAGACTAAAAACTGAAGTGCCTTGACACTATGCAACAAATGGGTTGGGGCTAGACAAAACTTTCAATCACACTCATTTACTAAAGTAGTACTACACCTGCTGGATTAAGACATCATAATAAAGCAAAGAGAGTATAAAAATATCAAATATATGGTAGTCATAGGTTGGCTTTTAAATTTGGACCAATGACTGACAATTCCCTAAGCTTAGGACAGTAAGCATCTGCTTCTTCCCTAAGTTCAAGGAGCATTTCAGCCCTTTAATCTGCTACAGATGTGTTTAAGGTAAAATCTGACTCACTTAATGGCATTTCTAATTTAATCCTTTTGCTATGACTTATGAAGGGAGTTTTACACCTTGAAAGAATAAAGTCTGAAGTCCCAGCTGTCTTCAGCACATTGTCTGGATTGCCAAGAGATGGTTAGATAATCAGTCAAAAATGCCTGATTAGGAAAATAATACAGAGCATATTCTCCTAGGGAGAATCTATACAAGCATTGTTAGATGTCTTTTCTCAATGGTAGGTTGGATTGCCCACCAATGGAAGTGAAATCACCTTCTCTCATTCCAAGATTACTTCCACCCTCTGTCTTTGAATATCATTGGCATCTTTGTTGATTTAGTGTGAGTGTGGAATAAAGATTTACAGCAGGAGTTAATTCGTCTTCTCTTCCCCAGAACTTGAGAAACTGACTCAGCTGATGTGATGCCTCTTCTAATAAAGTGGTGTTAGAGATGTACTAATAAGGGTGTGGGATATGGATTATATGATTTGGCAGGCACCCCACCTCATTGCTTGGGAGACAGGAATAGAAGGTTACATTACCTGAGAATAGAAGCCTGTGTTTGTCATAGAGTTTATCCTTATAGTAGTGGTGTCATAATGTACTTGTCCTTTTGTGATTGGCTAACTTCACTCAGCACAATGGTTTCCAGGTTTATCTGTGATGCTTTGAGGTTTCATCACTGCTTTTTTTAGGATTGCATAGTATTCCATTTTGTTTATGTGCCAGAATTTTCTTTATCCATTGTTCTACTGTTGGTCTACTTCTAGCTTCTTGTTATTGTGAACTGTGCTGCAATTAGCATCTGTCCATGTCATGTTTAATACTTCTTTGGAGCATATATCCCCCAGAGGTATCACTGGGTCATATGGGATTTCTATTCCCAGTTGTTTTATTTAATTATGTTCTATTCCTATATTGCTCTCCACAGTGGTTGTGCATGTTCACAAGCCCACAAAGAGTATGCACCCTCTCCAGAATTTTATATTTTCAGGGGGTTTAAAAATTGGGTTTTCATCATGAATGTAAGGTCAGATCTCATAGTTCTTTTGACTTACAGCTCCCGGATGGCTTCTGATCCTGCACATTTTGTCACGTGTTTGTTAGCCACCTGAATGCTGTTTTTGGTGAACTGTCTATTTATGTCCTTTTCCAACTTTTAAAATTGGATTATCTTTTTCTTCTTCTTCTTCTTATTGAGGTGATGTAGAATTCTACAGATTTTAGAATCTAGTCCCTTGGGCCATTGCTAAATATTTTTCCCCTATCCATGAGCTTTCCATTTTATTCTTGATGATGTCTTTCAATGCGCAGTAACATAGAAAGGCATCGAAAAAGAGGAAGGCCTTCAACAAGGGAGCTTGACTCAGTGGCTACAACAGGTTCAACTGTAAAAGTCGAGCGTGAGGTTAAGACAAGACCAGGTACTGTTCACTTCAGTGAATCAAAAGGGACACGGCAGTGCCTAGTAACATGCATTGACTTTGGTAGAAAGGCAAGACCATCTGCTGTGTAATTATTTGAAACCTAGGAAATCCATTGTAGGGTCACTATTAGTCAGAATCAGCTTGATGGCAGTGGTTTGGAAAATAAGCGTATGCTTGTGTTACTTCATGTACGTGAGATCATTACAGTGTTTTCTCCTTTACTACTGATATTTTTCTCAGTATTCAAGGTCCCTCACGACGTGGCACACATCAGGGCTTCATTTCTCTTAAAACTGAGTAACATTCCATTGTATGGAATTTCTTATTCATTCGTCTGTTGATGGACATCTTAGTTCTTTCGATATATTGATTGTTGTGAAAACTATTGCAATAAAATTTGATGACCAGGTTTGTGTTTGCATTCTATCATTCATTTATTCTTGGTATATACCTAGGTTTGGGCTGTATGGTAGTTTTATCTTTCACTTATTGATTGACTTCCAAACCTTTTTCACATTGGCTATACCATTTTGGGCAATGATTTTAATGTGGATAATGTAGACAAAGAAGCAGATATCCTTTCACACCTCAATTATAATTTTGTACAGTGGATCATTGTTTCCACTATTACCCTCAATACTGAACCTGAAGTTTTATCTTATATGTTTTCCAATTAAAAGAATTATTTTATTCAAATAAAATTCACATATCATACATTTCCACGGTTGCTTTTAAAAAGAGTTGTATGCACCCCATCACAGCCAGTCTAGTGTTCCTTCCTGCTTGCCTCCAGCATTCATCGTTTACTCCCCCATTCCCCTCACACTCCCTCTTTCCTTAGTTTACATAGTCCTCCGAGATGACCTAAGAACACATAGTGATGATGACAGCTATACCACCAGCTAGACTTATCATCTGAGCTACAAATCCATAGATGGGAAAACTACTTACTCAACATCTTCATATGAATATCCTACTTTTGCACAACTTGAATTCCATCTTTGAGCAACAGTTCTATTCGCTACACTTTATGAAGGTAAGAACTCTTTACGCCCCCTTCTTCTTTCCTTCTACACTCATGTCAGTAGGCTTTTCAAAATCTACCTACCTCCTTGCAGCTTTCTCTTTCCAAAAAGCCCTGGAGGCACAGTGGCGAAGTACTCAACTACTAACCCAACGTCGGTGACTGGGAACCAACCAGGCTGCCAGAGAAAGGTGTGGCCGGCTGTTTCCGTATAAATCCCTGCCTTGGGAACTCAATGGGGCATTTCAACTCGGTCCTGTAGTTACTGTGACTCAGAACTGACTCGATGGCACATAGCAATAAGAAAATCTCTCTAAATTTCAACCACTGCCCATATCTTATCTCATACGTTCGTTATTTCTATCCTAATTGATGGAAATTTACCAGTTAATGTCTTCTGCAGTAAATCCTCATTGTGTTAGGCTGGGTTGTCTAGACACTCTAAACAAGTGACACTCATCTATGTACAAGAAAGAACTTTATATAAGGAAATAATTTCATATAAAGGAGACATCCCAGCCTAATCCAACTGAAGTCCATAGTCCAATGAGAGCCAGGGCCCTCTGCAGACGCACGTAGTTGCAGGTTAACAAGGCAGAAAGGTGACAAAGAATGCAGGAAGATCACAAGCCGGTGGGAGCAGAATCCTGTAGATCCAGTATCTGTGGCAACATGGAAGGGTACCAACAGCGGCTCTCAGGGTTAGGAGGCCCACATGGGGCCACCCCTGAAGTACACTGAGCCCCAGAAATCAGGAAGGTGAGGTGTCAGAGGGAAAGAGAGAGACAGTCTCAGTTTCTCCCTTATAGAAAGGCCAACCTCCACGCCCCCCCCCCCCCACCAGGGGACATCATCAGCTGTGACCTGATAGACAAGTTGCATTCCATCCCACATTTCCATATATATTCACATTGACATAAAATTTAAATGCCACACAGATACTATTGTTGGATTGATCTTCTTAAAGGCAAAAAGCATCCTACTTTTGAAAATAAACTATATACTAATATTTTCTCTTTGAAGATTAAAAATGAAAACTAAGTTACTTTCTCAAGAACACAAGGGCCTTGCAAACTCTAGCTGGTGCTCTCCTCTCCTGCTTCACTGTATTCTTTTTTTTTTTAATCATTTGATTGGGGCTCATACAACTCTTATCACAATCCACACATACATCAATTGTGTAAAGCACACTTATACATTCATTGCTCTCATCATTCTCAAAACTTGCTTTCTGCTTGGGTTCCTGGAATCAGCTCCTCATTTTCTTTTTTCCCTCCCCCCTCCCTCCCCCCTCCCCCTTCCCTCATGTACCCTTGATAATTTATAAATTATTATTTTATCTTATCTTACACTGCCCGGCGTCTCCCTTCACCCACTTTCCTGTTGCCCATCCCCCAGGGAGGAGGTTATATGTGATCCTTGTGATCGGTTCCCTTTTTACCCCCCTTCCCTCCCAGTATTGCCACTCTCACCGCTGGTCCTGAGGGGTTCATCTGTCCTGAATTCCCTGTATTTCCAGTTCCCATATGTACCGCTGTGCATCCTCTGGTCTAACCAGGTTTGCAAGGTAGAATTGGGATCATGATAGTGGGGGGGAGGAAGCATTTAAGAACTAGAGGAAGGTTGTGAGTTTGATTATTGCTACATTGAACCTTGCGTGACTCATCTCCTCCCCACTACCCATCTGCAAGGGATGTCCAGTTGTCTACAGATGGGCATTGGGTTCCCATCATGTTCTCCCCTCATTCACGATGATATGATTCCCCGCCCCCCCCCTTACCGGCTTTGGTGCTTGAAATGTGGTCCCCTTGGCCCTTCATGATCACACATGTTGGTGCGCTGCTTCCATGTGGGCTTTGTTGCTTCTGGGCTCAATGGCTGCTTGTTTACTTTCAAGCCTTTAAGACCCCAGATGCTGTATCTCTCAATAGCCGGGCACCATCAGCCTTCTTCACCACACTTACTTATGCGCACATTCATCTTCAGTGTTTATGTGGGGAAGGTGTTCACACAATGATGGCTTTTGTTCTTTGGTGTCAGCTACCTGATCCCTTCAACACCTCATGATCACACAGAATTGTGTGCTTCTTCTCCGTGGGCTTTGTTGCTTCCGAGCTAGATGGCTGCTTGTTTGCCCTCAATCCTTTAAGACCCCAGATGCTATATCTTTTGATAGCTAGGCATGTGCTCTGGTTAGCCCCAAGGATTTACAGTTGCTGATGCAGCATGGCTTTCCATAAATTCATTCATAGTAGGCTCTTTTCTCTCCCTGAAACACGTTCTGTCTTCAACCTATACTAATCTAAGAAACTCTTACTCACTAGAGGACCTACATTTTTTATCCCTAAAATACTCACTTTTAAGGAGCAAAGGGTGACAAAAAGACAGGAAAGTAAGAAAAGACCAAAGTGTATGTTAGGGGAGACTCTGAACCACACTCTTAAAAGTAGAGTAGCTAATGTAAATCTGAGACACAATGAAAAGAGCTGAATAAAAAATTTCAAAGGGCACCTCAAGTAAGCAAAATAAATTATAATGAAATCTTCAAAGACCTAGAGATATAAAACCAATACAGGACATATTCAGAATATCTAAAGCTGAAAGAACTAAAAAAAATGTCAAGCCTTAAGCTAAAATATTGATGGATCCTATGGGCAAAATATTGACTAAAGCAGGGAGAATCAAGACAAGTTGGCAGGAATACAGTGTTACTGTACCCCTAAAATTGATCCACATTCAACCATTCCATATAATAGTATATGACCAAGACCTATGTACTGAAGGAATAAGTCTAGCCTTCCCTGAAGTCATTCGCCAAAAACAAAGCTTCAGGAATTGAAGAAATACCCATTGAGATAGCAGTTTTGACAAACTGCTAAAACACTGGAAGCACTCATACGTCTATGCCATGCCATGTGGAAGACAGCTATCTGGCAACCAACTGAAGAGATGTATATCTGTGCTCATTCCAAAGAAAGGCTACCCAACAGAAGGTGGAAATTGTTGAACAATATTATTAATAGCATATGAAAATAAAAATTTGCTGAAGCTAATTCAACAATGGTTGCAGCAATACATCCATAGGGAGCTGCCAGAAATTTAAGCCGGATTCAGATGAGGATGTGGAATGAGGAATATCATTGCTGATGATATCAGATGAATGTACTTCTTTCAATACAAATTTGTTGATTCTTCTGGTAGTCCACAGTACTTTTAATAGTCTTTGCTAACACAATAATTCAAATGCACTGGTTTTTTCTTCAGCCTCCTTACTCATTTTCCAACATTTACATATACCATGTTCTTGACGTCATCTCACATCTTATCGGAGCTCTGTCACTAGTGTTTAGTGTTAAATCTGTGCTTGAAATATTCTCTACATTCAAATGTGATATCTTCAAGGTTTTACTTTTGTTCTTATGGACTTGAATAATCTTCTTCAGCTTCAAGCTTAAGCTTCATATGCACAATTGGTGGTGTGCTCCACAATCAGTTGGTCTAGCCAGCTTTTCCTTTTTTTGGCTCATGATCCTGAACTTCTTCATGGTATCTTCCCACAGTTGTAGTCACTTTGATTCCTGCTTATTCTATCTGGTGAGGTGCACATATACAGTTTCTGTTTCTGTTGATGACGAAAATATAGATCTTCAATGTATCTACTTCAAGGTAGATCTTTAAATGCACTTTTCAGACTGAAGAAGTTAGTAGAATGCTCCAATTTCTCCAATCACTAGCTTTTGTGGTTGGTGAGTAAACTAGAATAAGAATTTTATTAACTAGAGTTTCTTGTAGTTTCTTAGATACAATCCTAACACACAATACTGTATTTCAAGATAGATCTTTAAGATGTTGCTGGTCTTCTAAAATTCTCTGATGTGATCTCAAGCTTAGATTATATCACCAAGGTAACATTTTTCAACTACTGATCCTTCTAATAATTATCAATGCATCTTGATCACATGTTTGATCAATTTCAGACTGAAGAAGCTAGTAGAATTCTTCAATTTCTTCATTATTAGCTTTGGTGATTGGTGTGCGATTTTGTATAATAGCTGTATGAACTCTACTTTCCTCAGGCAGGAAGATATTATCTGATCACAGTTTGCATTGTACTTCAAGGTAGATAGTGAAATGCTCTTTTAATACTGAAGATGTTGATAGAATTCTTAAATTTCTTCATCACTAGCTATAGTGAATGGTGTGAACACTGGAATAAAAATTTAATTAACTAGATTTTCTTGTCATTGTTTAGATATTATCCTAACAGACAATATTGTCCTTCAAGACAGATCTTAAACACACAACTCTCAAGTTAGCACAGTAGGACAAACTAAGAGATAAGCTGAAATCTTTAATAACTAATACCTACTAAATAATAAGGACTTACTAGCTATTTGAAAATGTGTGTGATTTTGAGCATTTAAAATTAATGATCATCATCCTTGTTGGATCAAGAATCTCTATGATTCCTATACATTTTCTTTGAGGAATTAAAGCTCAACAGAATATATTTTATTTTTAACCTTTATATCAATGTTCTACTTTAGCCATCCTAAATCACACATCCACGGGCCTGCTGATGATTACTCTTCTGCCACATTCTTTTTGGCGAGTTGTAAATGAATTGTGTTCTTAAATCTTCATAACACCATCAAGTAGATTTTAGTATTCTTCAGATTTTATAGATGAGGAAACTGAGATTCAGAAACTCTAAACAACCTATTATACTGAATAAAGAATAAACTAAGAATTTGAACCCAGAGATCTTCTTGAAAGGTCCCGAGCCTAACCTCCTTTGTCATTAGAATTCATTCAGGATACTGTGGTGAAAAAGAAGGCTCAAGGTTCAACCAACCCCTAACCGCTTCTGCCAGTGGAGCTATAGTGTATTAGAATAGGAGATACTTCAATATTATACAAAAATTGTGAAAGAGTGGACAAAGGCCATATGTTAAATGTGAACTGAGTGTGAATGTGTTCAGTGTTCAGGCCCAAATATGAGTTTTGAAGAAGTTATCAACCACAGCTTGCACTGGCACAGGAAGTATGAAGATAAAATGAAACCACAATAATCACTGTGGAACCGTCCGATGGGGAAACACGTGAGAGTTATTTCCTCCCCGTGCTTCGTGTCCATTCTCAAAGCACGCTGGCATGCTCAAGTTAAAGTGTCCTTACGGTAGTCAGAAACAATAGAGTAGGGTGAAGGGAAGTACCACAAAAACATCAAATTGTAATTTATTTGTTATCAATGTATTTAAAACAAAATGTCTATCAGATTAACTCTAGTTACCAAACCAGAACATGATGAATGAGATTTAAGCAATCGGGTTTGAAATAGGATTGGATTTGGGTTTGGTGGACTTGACTTGCATGTAAAAAATGGATCAAATTGGTTGATTGGGAAGGAAGTTGATAGGGAGGTGGACCTACCTTTCTCTATTCCTGATGCTTTTTAGCATGTTTTAACCACTTATGACAAAAGAAAGATACTCACATCTGATAAATGTTATCTTTGGGTTCATGGGAGTCTGTGCCATGGAGTCAGACTTTTGCTCCAGTGTAGGTTAAGTTTCTTATAGCCCTGCAAACCTTGGCGAGCTGATTAGCCTTTTTGAAGTTCTGCCTTCTCTTTTTAAAATGTGAATAAAAATACTTTACCTTTCAAAATTATTATAAGGATCAAAAGAGATAATGAAAAGCCTAGGATTTAGAAGGTAATCCATAAATTTCCACCCTTCCCTCCCCACAAATGAATATCATCTATGATAAGATTTGCACACACAAACATTTCATTGGGAATAAAAGGAAATGACATTCAAATATGGAAAATGTAAGCATTTTTCTCTGACTCCATGTTTTCCCTTATGTCTTTCTAAAGCAATCTTTAGAGAAGAGAATTTTTTCAAATGGTCATAGAGCTCAAAGGGCAAATTTTAAGATCAAATACTCAAGGAACTTATAGAAAAGGTAATTTGTCTACACTTGTTTTAGGCTGAGTTCTCTAGAGAAGCAAATGCACTTGCATGTGTATGTATACAGAAAGGAATTTATATTAAGAAATCACTCACAGAGTTGTATGAGAAGGTAAGTCCAGTCTGATTTGAATCTATGGGTCATATGATAAGCTGGAGGCCTCTCCTGACCTATGATGCTTCAGGGGCCTATGTACCCTGAAGCAGGAAAATGAAGCAGGAAGGCCACAGGCTGGTGGTTGCAGAGACCAGTAAACCTCAAATCCACCAAATGAATCTAAAGTCTTAAGTCCTATGATTGACAGGCGATATGCCAAGAGGTCACCAAACCAGTTGCAGAATCCAGATCTAGCATAAGGAAGCTAACTTCCCACAATTTTAAGCTACACTACAAGTATACCACC
Source organism: Echinops telfairi (assembly GCF_000313985.2). Lineage (NCBI taxonomy): Eukaryota > Metazoa > Chordata > Mammalia > Afrosoricida > Tenrecidae > Echinops > Echinops telfairi. The sequence goes on along the minus strand of NW_022104341.1, from coordinate 31,991,013 downwards.
ACCCCACGGACACAATGAAATCTCCATTTAGTTCTATCAAGGTTGTGACCAGATTAAAGAGATAATACTCCTCCCTCAATTGATTAAGGAAGACCAAAGAAGAGTCGATGCATTTGAATTGTGGTGCTAAGGAAGAATATTAAAACTATCTTGGACTGCTAGTAGGACAAACCAACCTGTCTTGGAAGAAGTACAGCCAGAGTGCTCCTTAGAGTCAAGGATGTTGACATTTCATCTTACAAGCCTTGGATATGTTGTCAGGAGAGACCAGTCCATGGGGAAGGACATCATGTTCAGTAAAGTAGGGGACCATGAATGGGAAGAAGGCCCTCAAGGAGATGGATGGGCACTGTGGCTGCCACCAAGGGCCCACGCGTAGGAACAATTGTGAGGATGGCACAGCAACAGGCAGTGGTTTGTTCTGTTGTAAATAAAGTTGTTATGGGTCGGAACCTAGCAGCAAACAAGAATTTCACCCTATTCTTCCAACAGCTGCTTGGGTCTTGAAATGACAATCCAATCATGGATTGAACACATGGTGTTAGACCACATCATGAGAGAATCGTGGCCCACCCAAGTGGACCTAAAACCTATCACAGCCCTCTAGCCTGATTCTTGTCTTTGTGTAAAGTTGTTAGAAGACCTTTCAGATGTCACCATGCCCTGATGGTACTGTTATTACCCCCAAAGCATTGGATTCGTAGCCACACGGTTGGCTATTCAAACCCACCGGCCTCTCTGAAGATGAAGCTGTTTTATTCCAGTAAAAATTACTGTCTTGGAAAAACCATAAAGGGTCATTGAATCAGAAGACACTCAGCAGTGGTTCTTATTTTAGTTAAAAAGTAATTTTTTGGTTAATTCTAAATGATAACATCTTTTACAAAATAAAACTCGTGGCTATTATTTGTTTGAGACAAAAGTTAATCTTTAGCAGAATGCCATGTTGTAGTGCAATGCACACCCTCTCTCTCACCTGGAATTCAACTCTATGGGCAACCCTCTTTCTATAAGTACTGTATCATTGCATAGTGTTCTGCTGGGTCCATAGACTTCTATTATATGAAAAGACAACAAGATTAAAAACAAGAACAAAGAGTGGATTATTCTACTCATGCTCCCTGACTACATATGACATTTTACATATTACGGGCATTACATAATGCCTGTAATTATTTATGTTTCATGTTAACCTCTAGACACCTCACAAAACCATTTCATTATCAGTAAGGGTGTCTAGACAAGAATTTAGCTAGCTCTCTAATAAAACATTGCATAGTTCTTTTTATGTGCCCAGCATTATTGTAAGTGTTTTCCATATATTAACTCATTCAATTCCCAGAAGTTTATAAGGTAATTACTATTATTATGTCTATTGAAGCAAATAAAGAATTTCAAAACCAGAGAAATTAAATCATTTTCCCAAGGTGAAATAACTGTTAAATGTAGAAAGTGGTCTGTATTCAAATGTACTCTGCCATCTACTGAAATTCTGCATGCTACTTTGAGCACTTTGGGGCAAAAAAAAGGTATTTTCTTCCTCACACTGTCAATATTTTCATAGTACAGTGAAATTCTTGTCCTGTTCCACCCCTTATCCAACCTCTTGAAGATGGACAAACAATTTTCTTATAATATGAAGAGGTATTATTGAAAAATTTATTGCTAGGTTGAGACCTTGCATGCCACACTAAATTTTTATGACAGTTATAAACACCTAAAAAAATCTAAGTCTATCATGGGACTGCTTATAAATCCTAATAATAACTCTCTGACCAAGCAACATCATAAAAGAGTCTAGTGGCTTATGTCAAGTAAGCAAGAACAAAGCTTTGGATGATTTCTTTAGTTCAAGGCTTGACTCTTCCCTTTCTCTGAAAGATGTTAAGAGAAAGGGGAGGTGAATGGAGGTGGGAGAAAAAGGAGGCTTCCCATAGAAGCCCTCGAAGATCTAATTTTCTGAACTTTGGTTTTCTTTTAAGTAAAATGGTATTCAATACATTGTAAAGTCCTTTGAAATTCCATCTTAGTAAATCCGCTCAGGATTTAGGAGGCCAATTTAATAAAGTGATTGTAGAATTCCTGCCATCTGAAATCTATTCCCCTGTTGTGTATTTCTTTTCTAAGTATTAGATGGCCTGGGGAAACACTAAACAGCATTACAAAAATGAATTATACAAGATATGACTTTAAAGTAATGAGACTAACTCTACAAATCACACCTGACAATCAATGATATTGCCATATCATCCTTGTGCTTTCAGTCAAAAAGGCCCAACACACACTCAATGGGGCTAGGGGACAAAGAGGGCTAGGAGAATGCACAGCAAACTCAACAGGGGCTCCATTGGTTCCAGCCACGAAAAGGGACTCTAGCATGCTTTATAATATTCTATTGTTTTTAATCACATTGTGTTCTTACATTTAAAAATAATTAGTTAATTTTTGCTTAAAGAACACCTAAACCAACTAAAATAAACGTATTGTCCAACTCCTTTCCTTACATTTTCAAAATGAAATTCTACGCTTTTAGGAAATACCCATTCTTGGGTGCCAGTTCTGAGGCATTGCCGTGTTCTCAGATCACTTCCTTTTTTAAGGCCAGCATAGTTATGTCAACCACCTCTCTGACAGTCCATGGCATTGTGGTGGCTTGTGTGTTGCTGTGACTCTGTAAACTGTGTCATTGAGAGTTAATGCAAGCAAAAACAACCAAAAAAGCCAACTTATTGCCATAGACTAGATGCTCAGAGCTACTCGATAGGACAGTGTAGGACTGCCCTGTGTATTCCTGAGAGACTGTAACTGTTAATGGCAGTATAAAGCCTCGTCTTACTGTTGAGAAGTGGCTGGTGGTTTTGAACTGCTAGCCTTACAGTAGGTAGCCCAACACATAACCACTATACCACCAAGACTCCAAAGTGAATATGCTTGAGATAAGTTCCCAAATTAAGAACAAACTACAAAGAAGGAACCAGCTGCCCAATTAGAAGGAAGTAGTCAATGAAAACCTTATGCATAGTATCCAAATATCATAAGATATTGAAAGAATAATGAATGGAAGCAAAACAATGTCAGAGATAGTGCCACAGTGTGGGTCAGAGGATTTCCCAGTATGACTGAAGAGGAGCTCTTTCTCAAAGTAGACTGTGGTGATGTGAATTGGTAAGTCTTATGAGAGTAAAGCTTTTGGAATCTTCATTTGCTGATGAAGCACAATTCAAAATGAGAAGAAACAGCTGCAAACATCTACCAATAATCAAAACTTGCAATGTACGAAGTATGAATCTAGAAAAAGTGGAAGTTGTCAAAAATGAAATGGAATGCATAAAGGTCAATAGATGTTAGTGCCCTGAAAGGAACTGGTATTGGCCTTTTTGAATCAGAAAATCATATAGCTTATTGTTTTGGAAATGAAACAATCAAGAAAAATGGCATTACATTCATCATCAAAAAGGGCATTTAAGATATATCTTAAAGTACAATGTTGTCTGTAATATAATAATGTTTATCCCCATTCAAGGAAATCCAATCACTACAACTATCATTCAAATTTATGCACCAACCACTAAAACTAGTGGTGAAGAAATTGAAGAATTCTACCAACATCTTTAATCTGAAATGGTTCAATCTTGCAAGAAAATGCATTCTTAGTTATTGGCCATTAGACCGCAAAAATTGGAAACAAAGAAGAAATGGTAGTTGGAAATATGGTCTTGGTGATAGAAATAAAGTCGAAGATTACATGATCGAATTCTGCAATATCAATAGCTTCTTCATGGCACATACCTCTTTTTCAGCAACACAAATTTTTTTAATTATGCACATGGAATTCTCCAGGTGAAATACATAGAAATCAAACCAACTACATCTGTGAGAAGAGACCATGAAGAAGCTTAATTTTCAAAGAAGCTCAATTTTTGCAGCTAAAACCAGGCCAGGGTCTGACTGTGGAAAGGACCATCAGTTATTTATTTTTACTTTCAGGTTGAAGCTGAAGAAAATTAAAACAAGCCCACTAGAACCAAAATACGACCTTGAGAATATCCCAGCTGAATTTCAAGAGCATCTCAAGAACAGATTTGACTCATTAAACAGTAGTGACAGAAGTCCTGGGATGACATCAAGAACATCATTCAGGATGAAATCTAAAAAGACAGGAAAGAATGAAACTATCAAAAAGGATATCAGAGGAGACTCTGACACATAGGTATTCTTAATCAGAGAGTATCTAAGGAGATGGAGGAAATGATGACATCAAAAAGCTAAACAGAACAATTTAAAGGGAAGCTCAAGAAGACTAAATATTATAATGAAATGTACAAAGACCTAGAATTGTAAAAACCAAAGAGATAAATATACCAAGCATATCTTAAACTGAAAGAACTAAAGAAAAACTCAATCCTTGGTTTTCAATATTGAAAGATTATTTGACCAAAATATTGAATGATGCAGGAGGCATCAAGATAAGATAGAAAGAATACATAGTATCACTGTACCAAAAAGAACTAACCAACATTCAATCAGTTCAGGAGATAGCAGATGAGAAAGAACCAATGGCATTGAGGGAGAAGTCCAAACTGCCCTGAAAACATTCGCTAAAAGCAAAGCTTCAGGAACTGATGGGATACCATCCATAAGCTAATGGTTCAGCAAGCAAATGAAGCCCTGGAAGCACTCAGTCATCTGGGCCAGGGAAATTTGAAGACAACTACTGGGCCAACTGATTAGAAGAGATCCATATTTGTACCCACTCCAAAGAAAGATGATGCAACAGAAAGCTCAAATTATAGACCAGGATCATTAATATCACATACAAGCAAAGTTTTGTGGACGATCATCTAAGAAGAGTTGCAGCAGTATATTGACAGGTAGCTTCCCGAAGGGATTCAGGTAAGATTCAGATGAGGAGGTGGAAAAAAGGGATATCATCGCTGATGCCAGATGAACCTTGGTGTCAGATAAAGTACAGTATACCAGAAAGATGTTTACTTGTGCTTTATTGGCTATGCCAAGGCATTGACCATGAGGATCATAACTATAGAGAGCCCTGAGAAAAATAACAATCCATTGTGTTAATGTGGAACCTATACACAGACTGAAAAAGACTGCCATAGGTATAGAACAAGGAATACTGCATGGTTTAAAATCAGAGAAGATGTGTGTTGGGGCTGTATCCTCTCATCATATTTAATATGTTTTCTGAGCAAATCATCAGGGAAGCTGGATTATATGGAGAATGTAGCATCAGAATTGGAGGAAGGCTTATTAACAACCTGTGCTACTTGGGTGACACAATCTTGCTTGCTGAAAGTCAGGAAGATTTGAAGCGCTTGCTCATGAAGATGAAAAATGGCAGCCTTTAGTATGAACTGCAGCTCGATGTAAAGAGGAGCAAAATCCTCATAACTGGACCAATTGTAACATCATGATAAATGGGGGAAAGTGGGAAGTTGTTAAGAATTTTGCCTTGCTTGGATGCACAATCAGTGCTCTTGGGAATAGTGGTGAAGAGATCAAATGAGACATTGCATTGGGAAAATATGCTACAGGAGAACTCTTTAGATGTTCCTTTGAGGACTAAGGTGTGCCTGGTGCAAACAATGTTATTTTCTATTTCCTCATATGCATGTGAAATGTGGACATTGGACAGAAAAGGCTCTAGAAGAACAGATGCATTTGAACAAATGGTGTTGATGATGGGATCAAATACCCAGAACAAAAAATCATATCTATGCGAATAAGGGGAAGGGCGGAGTGGAGTCCCAAAACCCATCTGTAGACAATAGGACATCCCCTCACAGAAGGGTCACAAGGAAGAGACAAGTCAGCTAGGGTGCAGTGTAGCACTGACAAAGCACAGAACTTTCCTCTAGTTCTTTAATGTGTGCCCTCCACCCCCACTATCATGACCCAATTCTACACTACAAATCTGGGTAGACCAGAGCATGTACACTCTTACAGATAAGCGCTCACAAGTCAGGGAATCCAGAGCAGATAAACGTCTCAGGACCAATAATAAGAACAGCAATACCAAGAGGGTGGGGGGAGAAAGAGGGAACTGCTTACAATGACCGACAATATAACCCTCCCCGCAGGGGGACAAACAACAGAAAAGTGAGTGAAGGGAACCAGCGGTTGGTGTAAGACATGAAAAAAATGATAAATTATCAAGGGTTCATGAGGGAGGGAGGGTGGGAAAGGGAGGAAATGAAATGAGGAGCTTATACCAAGGGCTCACGTAGAAAGAAAATGTTTTGAAAATGATCATGGTAACATATGTACAAATATGCTTGACACAATAGATGGATGTATAATTGTGACAAGAGCTGTAACCCAATAAAATGATTTTTAAAAGATGTTATGATAATAAAAACTAGTCAATAGAAGAAATATAATTTTTCATGTGCTTTAAAAAAAAGGAAAAAGAAATAAAAGAACGTACCATCGACTGCCTGAACAAAAAACAAACGTGTTTTGGAAAATGTACAGCCAGAATGCTCCTTAGAAGCAAGAATGGCAAGACTTCATCTTCAGTACTTTAAACATGCTGTCAGCAGAGATCAGTCCCTGGAGAAGGACATTACGCTCGGTAAAGTGGAGGGGCAGCCAACAAAGAGCGAGGCCTTCAATGAGAAGAAGTGACACGGTCATAGATTGGCTCAAACAGAAGGACAAGAGTGGGGATGGAACAGGACTGTACGGTCCTGTGTTCTGTAGAACTCAGGATTTCTATGAGTTGGAACCAACTTGACACATAACAACTACAAGCACAAAATGAGAAAATAAAGGAAAATATGAAACCTCTCAAGATTACCGCTCTCCATACTGACTCCAATGTGGACAGGTAACTTTTCAGAAAAAAAATAGTTTTTGAAAAATGACTTTGGAAACCTGTGGTCCTTCTCACTTGGTGTAGGGGGATAGTCATCGGTATACTAAAATACACCATCATTGACAAGAATAAACAACTCCTGTGGATCGAGAGAACTTACCACCACTCCTTCCTGTAAAACACTCTTAACAACATGTGTGAAGTAGCAGACATATACTTGTAGATAACATCTTGACTCTTGTGTTCATCTGGATAGACTAGAGAAACAAATTCATGGACACACATATGTGTATAAGAGAGAGTTGTATATAAAGGGTAATTGAACATTAAGAGAGCATCCCAACCCCATCCAGTCCAAACCCATGAGTCTGATATTAGTCTATATGCCCAATACCTATATATGAAGTCCACTTCAGACTCACGAAACACATGCAATTATGCTGAGTGCAGGATGATCACAGGCCAGTGGGTAGGAAGTCTTGTGAATCCAGTGGCGCTGTAGGCATCTCAGTGGTGGCAGGGGTCTCTACGTGGCTTCTCCAGCTCCCAGGGAATGGAGTCTATCAGTATAGATAGTGCCATGTGTCTTGTCAGTAAAGTGTATGCAAGGGAGTGAAAAGAGAAAGAGTGTGTCTCCCAACTCCAAGGAGGAAAATACAGCAGTTGCCCGAATTCCCAGAAGAAGGTCATGACCACACAGAAGTCTCATTGGCCATCTCAGGATTGATAGGCTAGCCTCCACCCCCACACTCTTAATCCTCAAATTGACACCGGATTATGTAACTACCACAACTCTATGAAATAGTGAAATTAACTGAAAATTCCTGATATATCTGTATCCTGAGGCCAAATTATATTCATATGAGGTCTATTATGGGTTAACAATCCAAACCAGGGGACAGAGGTACAAATCCTAACTTCCATCTGTCTCTCCTTCTGCCTGTTCCCATTGGCCCCGAAAGTCCTGCAGTAGACTGTGCTTGTTGGGGCCGCGCAGGCATTAGCATATAGGCATCATGGGGAACGCAGCTCCTTAAAAAAGATTCAAAGTAGAGCTTATAAATATGAGATTTTCAGTTGATTTTTCAAAACCGTGGGTTTTATGAAAATTACAAATAAAATGTTTTGTTTCAGTAAGAAATGTCAGTTATTAGAATATCCAGACAGTATGAAGATTTGAGTAATATTAACCCTGTGGCATAGTGATTACAAATTGGGCTGCTAACCACCAGGTCAGATGTTTGAAAACACCAGTCAATCCAAGGGCAAAAGACAAGACCTTCTATCCCTCTGGAGAGTTACAGTCAAAACCCCACTGAGGCAGTTCTAGCTTGTCCAGGCGGGGTGTTGTGAGGCCGAATCTACTCCATGGCAGTGAGAGAAGGCGCAAAAGGGGATTTCCGGGGTAAATGATGAAGGCGAGAGGTGGGAGAGAGCACTAGAACGGATCGTGATAGCACAACTCATTTTAGAGGTGATTTAACCGGGGATGGGGGTGGGGGAGTGGGGCAGTCTCTAAGATTGATGTGGTGATTGTGCAATTCTCCTTGACAGCATGGAACGATTGAACTATGGAATTGTATGTTATGTACCTTATGTGCCAATAAAACCTTTTTGTTGGGGGGGGGGGAATAAAGAAGGAAGGAGGTAGTAATGCATGTATTTTGGACACATCGATTTTAAACCATCTGTATAAATGCCTGTTTTAGCCTCTACTTTATGATTTCCTCACTGATATGTATAGACCAATAGAAAGAGTAATGACGTTGGAGTTGGGTCTCAGTCACATGGAGTCAGATTACTTGTGTCCCAGTGCTGCTTGCTTAGTCGTCTACCTCCCTTGGCCTCAGTTTCTTCATCTAAAAAATTGAGACAATAAGATGCAACCTGTATAATTAATTGTACAATAGAGAGGGATTACAGTATTAATCTAGCACAAAGTAGGTCTTCCATAATTGGTGGATAATTTTAAAATTCCTACCAATGATAAAGTAAACGTGACTTGTTATAGGACCTTACCTTTTCCCGGGACAAAGCTGTTTGAGGCAATAATGCATGAGCAAAACCTGAAAGATTCAAGTTATATTCCGTTCCTTGTATGTGTCAGAAATTACACTTTGCACTTTCTATACATTTTCATGAAATTGTTGCAGAAGTCTTAAGAAATTGGTATTTTTAGGTCTATTTAAAGATGAGATGACTGAGAGTGAACATGCTTGGCCAACTTCCAGAAAGTCACACAGCTATAAATGTCAAAGTATCATCGAACAAGGCTTTTTGGAATCCAACTTGGTCATCACTGCTTTGCTAATTGAGTCTTTGTATCTTTTCAGATTCATTTTCAACCATGAGATTGTGTCAGGTGTAATGTCTACAATCATAAAATTCCAGGCCTCACTAAAGTTGCCTCCTGGCAAGCTTTACAAAGAGCTGCAAATATTGCTTAGTGGTTTTGTGACGATGTCCAGAAATCTAAGTAATGCAGAGCTTGGAATTTCAACCCCAGTGTTCCATAGATCTTCGCTATAAAGGAAAGGCTTATTTTTCTTCATCATAGCAAAAGAGAAGACTTTGCATTTTCAAGGTTCAAAATAGACCCTTCCATTTCCTGCATTTCCTTCAAATCGCCCCGGGTGACAGTTGATCGAGTATTCTGTACTACGTCAAAACTGTCGGTGGAAAAGTTCCAGGAAACAGTAAATTTCAAAACATGTAGGCTTGTTGTTTTCAGAGCACAATAGTTAAAATCCTAAGAGCATCAAGGTCTCATTTTTTACTTTGTGGGCACTGAACTTTCAAAACCACAAATATACACAGGCACACATGATCACATATGCTCTAGATTTCCCAGGTCATTGGAATATTTGTCTTTTCAGGGCTTCAGCAAGATTGTATTCAAAAAGGCTAATTTTGGAGTTGTCAGAGTGATTGTCATACAGGGAACTGTGTGCAACGGTTTTGTCACTCACTGGATGTTTAAGAACCACTTGATAGAGTGAATCATCACAAAATGCACCTAGTATAGCACCCACCACTCAATGGCTTGAATAGACAATGGACCAATTAATGAATACATTAATTCAAGAGATAAACATACCACAATCGTTTTCCTGCTTTACAGCTTACAAAATTAAATTACCGGTTATACAGAAGAATCATACCAAGCACATTCTTTTTTTGGGGGCGATGAGGTAGGGTGGGGAGGAAGAGCCCTGGTGGTGTAGTGGGTTCAATATTAGACTGCTAACCTGAAGGGAAGCAGTTCAAACCCACCAGCTGCTCCACAAGAGATGAGATTTTCTATTTCTATAAAGAAGTACAGACTTGAAACCCCACAGAGGCAATTCTATCCTGTCCTTGCTGCTGTTGTTAGGCACCGTAGAGTTGGTTCTTACTTTTAACATGTAAACCAAGGAAACACTGCAAGATTGTTCACGATCCTCTCAGTTATTCTTTTTTTTCCTTTTTAATCATTTTATTAAGGGCTCATACAACTCTTAACACAATCCATGCATACATCAATTGTGTAAAGCACATTTGTACATTCATTGTCCTCATCATTCTCAAAACATTTCCTCTCTACTTAAGCCCCCGGCATTAGG
>NW_022104341.1:31969309-31980125 GCF_000313985.2 Echinops telfairi | reverse complement strand
ATGGGCTTTGGGTCTCCACTCCGCACTCCCCCCATCATTCACTAGGGTAAGAATTTTTTGTTCTGATGATGCTTTATACCTGATCCCTTTGACACCTCATGATTGCATAGGCTGGTGTGCTTCTTCTATGTGGGCTTTGTTGCTTCTGAGCTTGATGGCCGCTTGATAATATTTGAGCCCATGGATCTAGACAAGATCAAAACACCTCGTCTAAGGTCTTCCTCTTTTCCCTGCCCCTCTACTTTACCCAAGCTGATGTCCTTCTCCAGGGACTGGTCTCTCCTAACAACATGTGCAAAGTACTTGAGACCCTATCTCACCATCCTTGCCGCTAAGGAGCATTCTGGCTGTACTTCTTCCAAGACAGATTTGTTCTTTCAGCAGTCCACGATGCTGTCAGTATTCTTTGCTGGCAACATAATTCAAATGCATCAACTCTTCCCTATAGGGTCAAGTCTACCCCATTGGGTCACTGTGAGAATCAACTCGATGGCATTTAATTAGAAATTAAAATGTCCTTTTCAGTTAGCTAATTCTAAGTGAATCTATGATGAATATTCTTGTAAAGAGCCCATACAAATGCTAGGAAAGCACAAGGAAGCAAGCATACACAGGGCTACCCTTCTGGGTTTAAGCAGATTTATCTAGGTCAGAATTGTTGCCTCATGTTCCAGGTATTAAAAAGTAGAGAGGGAGATGTGAACTCAATATTCAGTTTTTCATGAGCAACAATAAATTCTTTGGGTAATTATAGTTACTTCAGCAATATTATGAAGATCAATAGTAGCTACCAATTTTTTGTTGCTCCTACATATGTCACTTGTTTAGCAAGGGGTCGGGGGGCTTCAACAATTTGTGAAAAATGAAAATAGAATTTTCTTTCACAAATGTTTTTAGGTAATCTCCTATTACCTCTATGGAGCATTTATAACCCTTCAGACATTGGTAATTTAGACTGATGAAACATTTTATCTACACAAACCATTTCACTCACTTTGTACACCTGATGTTATTCTTCATTGTCTTCAAAACAAAATGCAAATTCCTAATCATAGCATTTAAGGCTCATTGAAGAGCCCTGTTATCAGAGTCAGGTAAATGTGCTGCTAAACACAAGGTCAATGGTTCAAATGCACCAACTGTTCCACAGGGGAACAAAATGAGGCTCTCTGCTCCTGTAAAGTGTATAGCCTCAGAAACTCTCAATAAGGTCACTGTGCGTGGGGATTTAGTCAATGGCAGTGGATGATGGTTGAATAATCAGGACCATGTGCTCCTCCAATGTCAGCCAAGGATCTTTAATTTCAATCAGCTGACACCTACTATGGCTTGCTAAACCAGAAATCAATTTCATTGATAGACTATAGCAGCGGTTCTCAGCCTATGGGTCCCAAACCCTTTGGGAGTCAAACGACTCTTTCACAGGGGTCACTTGATTCATAACAGTAGCAAAATGAGAGTTAAGAAGTAGTAACAAAAGTAATGTTATGGTTGGGGTTCACCGCAACATGAGGAACTGTCTGAAAGGGTGGCAGCATTGGGAAGGTGCAGAACCACTGCTCTATAGGGGCTGGTGGGTGGGTGGGTGGGGAAATAGACACAGGCTTGATGCAGGTGGGCACCAGGCTGCTTCAGAAACACACAAGGGTTTGGAACATGTTCCACGTGGGGGATGCATCTGAAGCACAGGCGCTTCAGCGGTTTCAACTTTTCCTCATTTGTTTGTTGTTGTTGTTGTTGTTCTTTCTCGCGTATGACAGAGGGCATCCAATTAGTCTTGCCCAGTGGTATCCAGCAGAGAAATCATTCCTTTCAAAGAAAAACCGGTCCTTGACACCATACAAAGTGCATGAATGCTGGCAGTCAAAAACCAACAACTGTCCAATTTTTCCTCGAACTTACTGTCTTTCCCTTTTAATTTCTTCAATCATGTAGGAGTACTCTTACTTTTCTGTTTTTGAATATACCTTTTTTGCCCTTTCTACTAAGAATGCCCTCGTTTCTTTTTCTGCCTCAAAGCATGCTACTAATCCAGTCTTTCTATGATTCACGTTTTTCTCCAAGAACCTTTGCTAATATCTCCTTCACCAGCTGGGCTGGACATCCTTTGGTCTTTGCGGAGAACTGTCTGTTTGCCGGTATCATCCTACACATCAGAACCACAGGTAGCACTGTGGTGGTGGACTTCTTTGTCTCCTTCTTATGAGACCTGCTTTTGCAGGTACTTTCCACCCTTCTCTTTCCAACATGGGCTCTCTCTCTCCTGAACCCTGAGGGTTTTTCTGAAGATACATATGAACACCTCATCTCGCTCATCCACATTTTGTCCACCAAGTTCCCTTACAACAAGGAAATAACTTTCCCTGGTTTGTTTTTGGGACTGAGAGTGGGTGGGATGCCTCTTGAAGGGAAGGGGGTGATGAAAATGGTGAGGAGGTTTTAAACAAGCCTGAGAAGAAGGGGGATTCCTCATTGAAGGAGTAATTCTGGGTTGTGAGTAGCTGGCATGTGGTCTAGAAGGGAGGGAGGGAGGGAGGGAGGGAGGAAAGGAGGGGTGTTTTCAAATTCTGAGCAGCCTCATGGATGTCTTGTCCCATGGAAAGGAGAGCAATCAAATGAGGGCCTAGACCGAGCATTTTAAAACTCAGCTCCCAGTACAGGAACCCTGTTTTCCTGAGTTTGCAGCTTGTATATTGCCTCAACTAGGAGGTGAGTGATTTGAGGGAAACATTTTAAACTTTTTATACCCCCAAACACTGGCGTCTCACTTATAGTTAGTGTTCCATATAAGTTTGATAAGGACTGAATGAATGAATTCATGAACCTCAGCTCCTCCTGCAAAATAGAGTTAATATCCCATGTCCTATGGCTGATGTGAGAGGAAGAAAGTAATGGATACAAGGGTGCTTTGTAAGGAATTAAAGTTTAAAAATATTGTTTCGAACAGCTTCATAAACAGGCCATTACAACAGCTTATTTTGGTTGTTTTTCCAGAACAAGCAACCATGAAATGCTTTACCAAATCACAAAGACTGGGATTTAGTGGCATAAACTTGGAACTTAGCATGCTTTTAGCTGGTCCCAAGTTGATTCTGCCTCGTGGTGACCCCCAGGTGGTCAGAGTAGAGCTGCTTTATGGAATTTGCAAGGTTGTGACTTTCTATAAAGGGATCACCTGGTTTGTCTTCGAAAGCACATCTGTCTTGTGGCTAGATCGATCATCTTACAAACTGAGCATAGATAACCTTACAAATATGATTACCAATCACAATACAAATATAAACACTCATGTCTTCAATGTCCATATTTTATACTTCTGTTTTTCCTTTTAAAAACTCAGGAAATCTATTTTAAGGCTTTATAACCAAGAAGACTAGAAACTCACTCACCGATACAAGTTGCAAATTATTGTTAAGGTGTGCAGGTAAATGCTAGCTAATTCTCTTAAGTCATCAACTTCCGGCTGAACTTTATTTAAATGTGATTATAACTCAGTTCTCTTTTTGGGAGTTCCTTTCTGTGGGAGAGCTTATATCGGGCTTGTAGAAAGACTCTGGTAAAAGAGAAAGGACAACTAAGATTTAAAACACAGGATTTAAAACTCATTCATTCATGATTCATTCATGGTTAACTAGTTATTGAGCATCTTTCTTGTAGAATGTGTCGAAGTTACTGGATATAAAAGAAGAAAAAAGCTAAACAAAAGCATAAGATCTTCCCAAGAGGAGCTTGTTGTCTAATCAGAACGACAAAAGAGAGCCAGACACTGTGAGAACCATCGAGGACCCACGTGAGCACTGTGAGCTAGGCATGGAGTATGAACCACAGGTCAGGTGCACACCCACTCGCTGCTCTGCAGAACAAAGAGGAGACCATAAAAAAGAGGTTTCTAGAAAAATTCATAGTCACAGAATCAGAATTGACCTAAAGGCAGTGGGTTTGGTTTGGGGTTTACCAGAAGCACTATGATTAGTAGGATAAGTATGTTTCTGTTATTTACCATTAGGTCACCTTGAATGCACACATATTCTGAATTGACACAAGTCTACTGAGTGGAATGTTGCATTGTCCTGTCCCCAACTTCATGATCACCGGTAGGCTCAAGTTCATTTTTGTGGTTATTACATTTTTGCATGCTTTACAGCTTTTTCTGGTACTATATAAGAAATATTCTGTCTGACTCCTAATGTTTTCATTGACTAATTTTCAAAAAAATGTCACCAGGCCTTTCTTCCTAATCTGTCTTCCCAAAGCCCTGTCCTCCGCAAGTGACCTTGCTGTTATGTGAAAAAAAGTGACATGCTTTCCAGCTTTAACAGCAACATACAAGGCAGCACGGCAGGATGAACAGACAGATGTAAAATACATACCTCAGTACAGCCATAGATATCCACTCTACTTTTCGTAGACCCTGAATGTCTCCAGAGCTTCCAGTGTGGCAAGGTTGATAACAGAGAGAAAACCCATCTATTCCATTCCTATTACATTTTACAATGGTCCAATGTAAAGTTTCACTTTACACTTCTCAGTTCATTTTGTCAACAGATTGACTGCGTGGTGACCATGGAACGAGATAAAAAAGACAGAGGCCGGTTCAGCCTCACAGTCAGCAAGAATGAAACTGCACTGAAGAAAGAGCCGACGTGTTTAAGTCACTGTCCTTATCACTCAGTTGGGTGCCACTCCGGTTCTTCCGGAAGTGTCACCTGATGAACCGGGCATCTGCCCGGATGCCTTCACCATGCATCTGGAGTCTGTATTAAAGAGCCAAGAGTTTTGAAAACCAAGTGCCTGCTATGAGAAAAGCAGAGGTGACAGATGAGCTCATATCCTCTCTGATTTCCACGCTGATTTCATATTCATGCCAATGAGTTGTAAACATGGGTGGAGCTAAAAAAATATGTTTTGTTGATTGTCAAAGTAAGTCTATAAATAACATGGCTCTTGAATCCAAATTTGAGAGTTGAAAACCAATAAAACTTGAGGGACAATGAGATAACCACACTGTTTTTCTTTTTCCTCTTTTAAATATCTGTATGACGTGGCGAGGAAGTTCCATGATGGAGCGATGGATAACTGCACTGGCTGCTAACCGAAGGTCAGAAGTTGGAGAAAGACCTAGTAAAACTCTTCCCCCAAATCAGTCCTTGAAAACCCTATGGAATATTCTCGCTGTCCTGATTGTGCGGTAGCCAGGGCAGGCTGAACATTCACTATAATAAGACCATGCATGTGTCTCAGGCCAAGTTCTTTCCCTGAGCCTGGTTTTATCAATGCTGGTGATAAGTCTGAATGTCTGTATATGGCTGGTACTCTAGGGGTCTTTGTTCAAGTTCAAGATTACTGTCTAGTGAAATAATTAGGAAATAACAAATGCTGCTATGCAGAATTATGTCTAAAGTAGGGGGATTCTGCAACAATTTGTTGCCATTAATTAATGTAAAATTAAAATTAAACAAAAAAAGAAAGAAAACCCTATGGAGCATAATTCTACTCTGAATCACAGGGGATCACCATGAGTTGGACTTAACTCAATGCCATCTTAGTTTTTATGATCCTTTGCTAATAAAACTATAGTGAAAGGACCTAAATAATTCTAAGGGAGTGGGCAGCATATTTTTTAAAGAATTATTGTCTCTGATGTCCTAAACCTTGACATTGACCACCTGAAGTGATAATGGCCCAGGCTAGGCTCTATGTCATGTTGTATACGCAATATTTTCTGAGTTCCGGGTACAGGCCTATGTTTGTTTAACATCAGTTGTGCATTTACTTCCCACCAGCCAGGGGATCGCACGCACCAGCTGTTTACACATCTTCAGGAGGAAGAAGTAGAGTGGCTAACTTGCTCTGCACACTGTCACATGTCAGACAAGTTTCCAACTGACGGAGGGATGTGTTTGAGACCACAGAGTTGAAGGAAAGTTCGGACTTAAGTAGTTCCTTTCGGTCTTCTTAGGTTAAAAATACCGAACACGGGCTGAGCCAAGCTCTCCTTTCTCAGAGATTTTCCTCCAATGGGGACCACAGCTTGTGTTTTCTGTTGTTTGTTTTTTTTTTGATGGCCAGAACTTTGTGCAGTCAGTCCTAAAACCAGAAATTACTCCCAAACCTTTTCCACCCTCCTCAAGCTGTCTGGGGTATGACTTAACTTGGCTCTCTCCTTGGGGATTTTGCCTAGGCAGCTGAAAAGTTTTTCCCAGGAGAACATGAGGGGGAAGGAGTAACTGTGCTAATGGTGAAACACACACACTCAATTCAAAATGGAAATTATATGAAAGTCACATCCTTGCTTATGGAGGGCAACATTCACACTGATTCCCTGGATGGTCACTCAGGTTCCTTTGTGCCCAGCATTCTCCTTATGACACTAGTGTGGGTGCCACACAGTGATGGTGCACCTGTGCCAAAAGTGAGCCCTTATGTAGCTGGCACACACTTCAGGATTTAAACTCCATTAGTTTAAACTTTACTGCTGGAAATCCAGTTTGAAAAATCAAGAAGCTGCTGTCAGGTACACACTACAGACAAAATACCAGAGAGACATAGGAACCAGGAGTAGAAGGCTACATCCCACCAAGGGCTGCAGAGGACCCCTCCCTAGACCATGCTGACTTATGGAGCATTGACCCTAGTGACCTGTTCTGGAAGGCCGTGTGCAAAGATGTGCAGATGCAATTACAATCCAAACCTTATGTATAAGGAGTTTTCAAGTACCGTATATACTCGAGTAAAAGCGAACTCGAATATCAGCCTAGGCACCTAATTTTACCTCAAAAACTGAATTTTAAAAATGTGCTGGAAAAACTTGGCTTAGACACGAGTATATATGATAAATGCTAACTTACACTAGAAATTCACTTTACAAAGATACAAATATTACCTCAAATGATCCTGTCTGAAATATTGGAATCTGGAAAGGGGCACACAGGGAATACACGCGTAGAACGTAAGTGTTCTAGTCTCAAGGACATGAGAGTAAAAAGCAGGAATACCTCCACATGCCAGCCCCATGGTTCATGCATGTACAATAAGTGACTCAAAAGTTCACATGCTAGGAAGGGAGAGTAAATGGAGAGGTAGATACAAAGACAGTGAGTCAAGAACTTTGATTTGACATCCTAGACTATAGTCTCAAACATGCTTCCATTTTGTTTCTTTAAAATCTATCTTTAAATATATGGATGACATTCCTTTGAATCATCAATTACTTCTCTATTCAAAATGTAAGGCAATTTGCAACAAACACTACTTTAAACTATCATTATAATTTTATTGGCAAGGGAGAATGCTTCTGTGTGATCTATTTTGCTCAAAGAACTACAACATTCAATCTGGCTTACACTTCATCAAAAAGCAAAAGCCCTCCGAGGTAGGCCAGTTAACAACATCATGGGGAGAAAATATGGAGGTTTTCCAGGATTCCCTTTTACGTAGATCTGCAATCAATGTTCACGGACACCTCCGTCAGGAAATCAAATGATACAGGGGCAAATATAGCTTTCGCAAATGATCTCTTTAAAATGTGAAAAAACAGAGATGTCACTTTGAAAACTTAGGGGAATCTGACCCAAGCCATGGGGTTTTCAATGACTTCATTTCTTATGAAAGCTAGACAATGAATATGTGGTGAAGAATACTGAATATATGGGTAACTGCTAGAAGTATGTACAAATCTGTTGGGATAAAATGCTTCTTAGAAGCCAGGATGGAGAGATTTCATCTTATATACTTGGCATGTTATCAGAAGGGACCAGTCCCTGGAGAAGTACGTCAGACATGGTAAAGAGTTGGCAACTCTGAGGAAGTCCATCAGTAAGATGATTGACACAGGAGCTGTAATAATGGGATTGGACATGGTAATGATTGGGGGGGATGAAGGGAAAAGGAGTGGGGTTCCCCTCTGCTGCACACAGAGTCACCCTGACTTAGAGCCAACTCCAAGACCTCTAACCGCAGCGACACCAAAAAGGAGTAGCTCTTCCTGAAAAGTCCTAAATTTAATTTATTTCTTTACAATAACCTATAGGGGACTATAATTGCAACCCTTTAGACACACATTTCTACTAAGGTCAATACAAATTCAAAAGAAAGACCCGAGAAAGAAACACACACAACCTGTTCACAAACACACAATCCCATAATGCTTTGCTAACATCTTGCAACATTTCCCCATCAGCTCTGCACTAAAGATGCAAAGTACCAAATGGCAGAAGATAAATCATAGTTCTCTGCCTGTTTTCCATTTGGTCTGCCTGTATTCACAACCTTGATAGCAATAAGTAAACCTTCTGTTTCTTTTTCAAAAATTTTACGGGATGCTCTCGTGTCCTTTTCTTCCCCTACTCTGCCCCCCACAATTCAGCTCACTCAGAAAACGCAATAAAGTTTCAGAGAAGAGGCTTGCTCAAAGCAACTACAAATAAAGTGCGTGTACATAAATAACTTAGCCTGACTTTTTGTTTAATGTCCAAGATGATTGGAACAGATTGTATCATGAACTACTTTCCCTTTGGCTAATTAAATAGCAGTCCCCACTTACCATAAAGCATATTCTTATTAAAACAAGTATCTATAGTCACTCTGCTGGATAAATTACTCCCAAGTAAGTGCCATAAAACCCATTACATCTCTGCTTTAGGAATGGAGCAGGTCCAAACAGACAATCAAAGGATTTCACTGGGATTATTTTAGATTAGAAAAACTAAGGGAGACATGCAGCACTGACAAGATCATAAAGGCATGAAGGATAAATTAGCCATTCCATACCAAGCAAAGTGCTCCAGCGCTATCACAGTATATCCAAAAGTAAGACTAAATTCCTACTGTATTAACCTTCGCCAAAATGGAAATCTGTTTATGCAGAAATAAAAATGTCATGAACAACTGTTATCTTCTGTGCAAATCAAAATGACTGTTTTGAATAAGAATAATAAAAAATTTTCCTCTCAAACCAACAACTACGGGTACGCGCCATAGGGAAGAAGATGTCTTTATCTCAATAAATTGCTTCTTACATTAGATAGAAAAGGTTATGTTATGATTTATCATATTAATGAACCATTAGCACATAACCATATTTTTATTGCAATATATTACCTGCTAAATGATGCTGCTGCTTTTTCTTTTCTTCAAGAGCAAAAATTTCATAGAGCAGATTCTATGGGAGTTTTTCTTGCTGCCAGTTGTTAAATCTTTCAAAAGCTGTCAGCAGCCTCAGAAATCAAGTTCAAAATACCATAGCCAATGTGAGCATAGGCTAGTCTATTTTTAAATTGTAATACAAAACTGCCAGAGAAATAGCTAAACACAAAAGATTATTTAAGACGAGATCATCTTATCTAGCTTGTCAATGTAAAGGACGAAGTCAGTGAAGTGAAATTTAACCCACAACTTCTATAAATATCACTTGACATTTGAGAGCTAAGTGATTCTTTTTTTCAAGCTAATTTTTCCTTAAACTCATTATGCACCAGGGCCTTCATGCACTAATCCCTCCCCCAGCCTGTCCTTGCAGCCAGAGGGAGTGTGGGACACTACCCATGCAAGGCAGTCAGCGGGCTCTCTCCCCCACCTTGCCTCAGGCAGGCAGGCCCTTCTTCTCAAGAATGAATGCATGGTAAAGACATTGGCATTTGCCCTGGAGACTTGGGCAGAAAAGGAGCCATACTTGTTTCTAGAATGGCATTCTGGGTTTGTCCTGTGCCTGCAAGCACTGATTTCCCATATTGCTCTGAGTGACAAGTCTCTGTCCTCAGCATTGTAATCAGAGCAGCACTGGCTGGGATCCCCTCAGCGAACTCCAAGCTTATGACAGTAAGCTAGTTACCTGATGGAAACAGAGGTGGGACATTTGGGTGTGCCTTCCTGCCTAGGCGGCTGCTGCTGTCATATTTCAGCAAGCGAAGGATGGAAGAAACTAAAGTCTAGGCTGTCATTTCTTCAGGCCCTGACTGCCTTGGCTGTCAGCACATGGGTGTGTTCACCTTTGGCTGCGGCTGATAGATGTTATAGCCCGTCATTCATTCCCCACATAATTTATTTCCCCCATGGAGAGTATAATCGGTGACAGCAATGCATTAGGTACTGAGACAAAAGTGAAAAGGACAGGTGAGGTTCTTACTCTCAAGGAACTTTAAGTCTAGCGAGGGAGACAGACATTAAATAAGTGAGTCTTTAAAGAGACTGGCTATTTAAAGGCTATAAAAATCCAATCTTGAGGTAACTCCTACCGCTTTCTTCCCATTAAAAAATTGATATAAATAATATGTAAATAGGTGCATATTGAAAAATATATACATCACATTTGGTAAATATTTACTTACTTTCCTGCTTCTTCTACCTACACCTTTAGTATAGTTTTTCATTGCATTAGTATTTTAAACTACACATACACACAAGTATCTAACTACATACTTCTATGAGGAGAAGTCATAAAGTATTGCTACTGGCGGTTTCAGTCCACAAGCACATGGTTTATTCCAAATAAACCATGTTTAAACATGTTTATTCAGTTGGTGGATGGCTGCAGACAAGTTAAGTCAGTTATACACTTCACTTAGTCTTAGTGAGGGGGCCTTCCAAAGAGAAGGGCAATCAGAACTGTAGCTTCTGAGGATGACTGTTGAGCCAGTTAAATTCAAGGCAGAGAGGTCACCTTAAAAACTATCTAGTATATAATATAGGTATTTAGTAAGAGAGCCAAATAAAATGCAACACTTTAGTTCACTTTGAATTTCAGATAAAAAATGGAGAGTTTTTAGTGACACTATGGTTCAAATATTGCCTTGATTATATATATATATATATATATATA
>NW_022104341.1:31946893-31969209 GCF_000313985.2 Echinops telfairi | reverse complement strand
TATAATACACACACACTAAAGCATTATTCATTGTTCATCTGAAGTTCACATTTTACTGAGAATCCTCTTTTTATTTTTATGTACTACATTTAGCAACCCTTCATCCAGTAATGCTGAATAAGTGAAGGGACAGATTATCTTAATTTTCATAGATAATATTTTATACATTTTTTACTATTGAAAGGATCAAGTGGTTTCTCCATGTTCCCTAAAGGATGTTTTTGAGGAGTGGGGTTATTTTAAATAATTTCTTATCTAGGTTAAACTCCAGAATTGTCATATCTTAACTGGCATTTTAATTGAACTTATATTGAATATAGTAATGGATCTAGTTGTATTTTCTGAGTTTCTATAATTTTTAACACATTACTATTTTCAAATTAAAAACAAAAGAGAAACTCTGATGGATATCATATTCAATAAACAATAAAGAAATGTATCAATGAGGAAAAAGAGACAATGTTTTTGTTTTAAATCACCACTGACAATTCTAAACCAAAAAATGTAAGCGCATTCACATCAAGTTGATGCCAGTTCACAATGATTCGACTGGGCAGAGTAGAACTGCTCTCCAGGTTTGGTGAGGCTGTAAGTCTTTGCAGGAGCAGAAAGTTTCATCTTCCTTTCTCAGAGCTACCAATAAACTTAAAAGGCTGCCCTTGTGGTTAATAACCTAATGTGCAACCTACTGTGCTAACAAGGCTCTGGAAGTTCTAGCTTCTGTAGAATAGAAAGAAAGAAAGAGAGAGAGAGAGAGAGAGAGGAAGGAAGGAAGAAAGAAAGAAAGAAAAGAAACGAAAAACAAATAAGATATAAATATTGGAGTGGACAGTTCCATTATTTAAGATACAATTTTCTGTAAATTCTCACCTATAAAGCACAAAAGAATTAAACTGAAGCCCATTTAATACAAATTCGCTTAGTAGATTATTTATAAAAACACGTATACAAAAATTAGATTTTTATGTGTTTTAGTAAAACAAAAGTTAACTTTATGCTGAAACAAATACCAATTCCTAACATGAAATTTAAAAATATATTAAATACCTACAGGCAAACTTAGAAAATTATATACAAGGCTTATAAAGAAAAATATATAATTATAAGACCTTTTAAGAAGAGAAAGAAATACCGTGAGTAAATATAGCAAATAGTCCTAAGTTAGAAGTTTTAATATTTAACAATGTAATTATCTTAATTATCTAGGGTTGGGAAAACAGAAATCTCACAAATGGATGGCTTTAGTAAACAGAAATTCATTCTTTCATAGCTTAGGAGGCTAGACATCTGAATTCAGGCTGCCGTCTCTAGAGGAAAGCCTTTTCTCTCTGTAGACGTGGAGGGACGCCCTTGTCATCAATCTGCCCTTTGGTTTAGGAGCTTTCCAGCTCAGGGACACTGCGTCCCAAGGACATGCTCAGCCCCGTGCTCTTCTTTTGATCTCTCCCCACTTGTTTAATCACTTTTATATAAAATAAATTAACTCAGGATATACTCTAATCCTGTACATTATTTCCTGCTTCATTAATAGGACTATCACCAATCCTGCCATATTATCATCATAGAGGTTAGAATTTACAACACAGGATAAGTATATCAGATTTGTTTAATGGAGAAACAGAGGATAATTACATAATATGGAGATTCATGGCATAATCAAGTTTCTACATATTTTGGGAAGAACACAGTTCAATCTATAGCAGTCCTTTTAACTCACAATTGCATGTAAAGTTACTATACACGAACCCAGCTCATTGCAATTGAGTAGGGTTGAATTTATATGGGCCCAATTGGAAGAAGAAAAACAGATGTATAGGGTTTCCAAAGCTGTAATTCTATAGAAGCAGAATGCTGTATCTTTCTCCCATATAACAGCAGCTGGTAGGTTTGAACTGCCTGTGTTTTGATTAGCTGCCAGGTGCTTTAACCACTGTGCCACCAGGGCTCCTTTAAATTTCATGTCAAACTCACTGTCAACAAGTCAACTCTGACTCATAAAATCTATTCAAAATTTCAACAGAAAAGTTTTAAACTTGAAGGATGACTTTTAAGATCATCTTGAAGGAAAAAGCATTAAGAATAAAGAGCTTTTATACTAGCAGATATGAAATAATATAGTAAGAATATAAAGGTCAGAGCAATGGTTTAATTAAGAATAGACAGACATAGGACAGAATAGAAAAGATACCAAACAGCTCAAATCCTTGCCACTTTTTGTACCTTCACCCTTAGATGGAACTCTTTCTGCAAGTTTGTCTTTGTGTTAGTCTAGGTACATTAGAGAAACAAATCCACAGAAACGCATAAGTAGAAGAGAGAGTTTTATAAAAAAGGTAAGTGCACATCAAGAAAACATCCCAACCCAGTGCTGCCCGAGCCCACAAGTCCAACATTAACCCATATGTCCGACACCAATCCACAAAGTCCTCCTCCATCTCACAAAATACACGCAATGATGCCAACTGCAGGAGGAAAGCCAAGTCAGTGAATGTGTAAGCATCTCAGCGCTGGCAGGGGGCTTCACAAGGCTGCTCTAGCACCCAGGGCTGCATTGGGGTAGGTACATGGAAGTGAGCCTTGCCAGGTGAAGCATGGAACTGGCTAAGGCAGCTGCACCCTGGTCCAACCTTCAGAAATCAAGAGACCCGAGAAAAAGAAAGGCGAAGCTCACCAAGCCATTTATCTCTCCACCCTTCAATTAACCCCACACGTGTTTATCGGCCAGGTTGGCATAATAATCTATAACCATCTCAGTCTTATAAAAGTCCAGTTCCAACAGCAGAATAAGCATGTACATCTCCTTGCCCATCCCTCTCATGCTTCTATTACAGCGGTACGAAGATGTGGATAGCATTGGTGTTAAAATGTATATCCAACAGGGCTGGTAAAACCAAGGATGGGAACAGGAATAGCCTAGACCAGGAAATCTTGAAGAGCACCCTATAAGATTGTATTCACCTATACAAATGATGTAGCAGCCAAGTAGTTAAGAAAATTATGACAGAGAAGGAATAGGAACAAGAGAAAAGAAATGAAAATCAATGTTTTCAGTAGAAAGAGCAATAAGTCAACGGAAAGAGGAACTTCAAACAATTCTAAACAAAATCCTCAGAGCTTTAACCACAGTTTATCTACAAAGGAATATAAATCAGACAATGCTAAAAATTATAGCACATCCAATACAATGGAAACTATGTAGCTGCTGAAAAGTATAAGGAATACCTATTTGTACTGACATGTAAGGAAGTCTAAGACAGTGTTAAGTGGAGAGAGTAAATTGCAGAACATTGTGGATGGTGTAATTCCAATTGTTGAATTTATAAATGAATGGATAGAGGTCTGTAAGATATGCACCAAACTGCTCTGGTTTGGAGAAGGAGAGAGAGGGAGATTGTATTTTATTTTAATGGTTTCTGGATAATTTCCACTGTTTTGCACGTAGGGTCCATTATTTTTGCAGTTAACAAGCATACTAAAAAGTGAGAGAATATATGTCTCTTTCTTTGATAGAACTTTGACAGATATTTAATTCACTAAATATCGCAAAAAGCTATAACTGGTTGAATAATGGCTTATAGAGCAGAATGAACTTAGTTTGTAAGAAATTCCTTACTCCACCTTCTTTCATTGTAAGCATGCATATGGGTGTCTTGACAGAGCACCAGTGACACCACATCTCAGCTTTGGCCTTGACTCTCAGACACCTTCATACTTACCTGATAAAGATAAATTAGTGGGAGTGCAAAGACATGAAACCAATTGATCATTGGTTTGAAGGAACTGACTTATGAGGATAGATTAGAACAACTGAATATGTATCTGGTAAATTAAATGACAACTGAGTTGGGTGGGAGGAAAGAAAAACGTGATTTGTATCCAAAGAGTACTTGAACATGACACTTTCCAAACTGGCAAGTCTGTACTCTTAAAGGGATGACAGCGGATGACAGCATATTTAGATGGAAAACCACTGACTATATTTACCCCCTGGTAGACCCATTTATTTTTGGATTCTGCCTCAGGATGTTGTTCTGAAAGGAGATATCCTCTGGGGGATTGTCTCTTGATTGGGCAGAGGCAGTCTTTATGTGCCCAGGAGCCCTGCAGTGGCTGAGAGTGTGTGGAGCCCTGTGGATGGATTGGCCCTACTATTGCTTAATAATAGAAGTGATGTGAAAGAGTTAGCTGGGGAATTGGGCTGGTCAGTCTATAATCCTTTCTCCAGGCTCACACTGGTGCTCTTAGAGGGCCTTCCTAAGTTTCAAGCACAACATAGAGCTTATCATACGGTTGTTTCCACCTCTCCCACTAGTCTACAGGCTACTGACCAGTAGGAACTTCTATTTATAAAATAATACAGAACGCGGAAAAAAACAAGCTTTGCATTAACAATGAGCAGGGCACTTATTAAGTGCCCCAACGTGTTTCTAAATTGAAGCAGGCACATACAGTTGATGACTCATATGTAGGATGAAAGCACAGAATAATGTAAGAAACCAATTCTGGTAAAAATTAAAAATGGCCAAAATGTTCTCCAAAAAGCTGGGAGATACATCAAAGGCAATAGAAGGGATGGGAATAATACCACTCTAATTTGAAATCCATAGAAACATACATGAGATTCTCATTATAAATTGTTTTTGCAATCTGCTTTTTGTTCCCTTAAACATATAGAATACATATTTTGGTGAAGTGATTAAAAACATGGACTTTGAAGCTATAGACTAAACCCATTACCCTTGAGTCCCTTTCGATTCATCGTGACCCTGAAGGGCAGAGTAGACAAGTCCCATAGGGTTTCAACAGATGTAATTATTTATGGAAGCAGACTACCGCTCTTTCTCCTGCAGAGGGCTGGTGGCAGCCATCACCTACCAACCCACCCAGACTTTGGTTAGCGTCCAAGACCTTTAACGGCAGTACTGCCAGAAACTTTGGAGCTAGGCAAACAAACCAAAACATGAACCCCACCGCCATTGAGTCAAGTCCAACTCCTTGCAATGCCATTGGACAGGGTGGAGTTGCTCGCTAGAGTTTCCGTGGCTGGAAATATTTAGAGACGCAGACAGCCACATCTTTTCCCTACAGAGTAGTTTTTGGATTCAAAGCACCAACCATTTGGTAAGCCACTGAGCACGTTAACCATTGTTTCATCGGCTTTGCTGGGAATTACACTGGAAAATCAAGATCAGAGTGTAGGGTGGCTAGGGGAAGGTTTTCCAATACAATTTCCATAGAACAGGCATTTTCCTAAGGAATGGAATTATTTTAGCCCAACTTTGATGGCCTTTTCCTCACAAATGTAGTTTTAATTTTTCTTAAAATTTCTTCCTAATAAGCCTCCTTTGAGAATCTCTATCAAGATACCCCTTTGGCATCTGTGTTATACTGGGTTGACTAGAGGGGAAAAAAATCCAGTTTTGTATCTCATCTATATGGCACTCATCTATATGTGTAAGAGAGAGCTTTAGATTAAGAAATAATTATACATCAAGCAAACATCCCAGCCCAGTCCATATCAGGTCCATAAGTCCAATGCTAGCCCATAAGTCCATAGATACTAGTCCACAGTTCCTCTTCAGACTCACACAGTCACATGCAACAATGCAGAATGCAGGAACATCATCGGCTGGTGGGTGCAAAGTCTTGTGGCTCCAATGGCAGTGGTGCCATCACAGGACTCTTCAAGGCTCTTCAACAGGAAGGCAAAGGTAGAGAGAGGGGAGGTTCTCAGTGCCTTTCTTATGAGGAGGTCATGCCCACAAGGAGGCACCATCAGGCTGCGACCTGATTGACAGGCTAGACTTCATCCCTACACTTGAAGTTGACACAAAATTATGTAACTACCACAGCATCCATAAAACTATTGCCAGCCTTTTGAGCTGATTTCTCTGTCTTGAATTTAACTGGGCCAGCAGAGTCCTTTAGAAGAAACTTGTGATTGAATGGCTTTTTGAGGTTACTCTAAGGAGACCACAACACCTTTATACTGAGAAAACTTGTCTGCAGCCAGCCACTGAGCAGAGAGACATTTAAACCATTTTTCTTCAGAATAAACCCCATGCACATATGAACCAGAGCACTGCAATTTATACATTTGGACTTACCTTAGTGTAGGTGAATTATTTTTAATTCATTCTGCTTATTGATTAGAGAGTTTAACCTATTTATTTTAAAGCCTATTGTTGATGAGGTAGGATTTGAGTCTGCCATTTAGCATTTTCCCGATTTGTGTTCTATGTGCCATGACCATTTTGTTCTTTTCTTCCCCTAATAGGTTTTTTGTGCATTAACCAAATATTTCCCAATGCACCATTTTCATTTCCTTGCTATTTCTTTTACTATACATTAATATTTTAGTTATTTTCTTTGGTTTTACCCTAAGGATCACAATTAACAAATTGATTCATCACTATCTAGTTTGGATTGATACAAACTTAATTTCAATAGAATTATTTTTTTAAACCCAAATATAACTTCATTCCCTCCTGATTCTTTTGTGCTATTATTGTCATGAAAATTACCTTTTTATATGCTGTAAGCTCATAAGCACATTATTTATATTTGCTAATGTAGTTGTCTGTAAAATCACATACGAGGGAAAATGTTATAAATAAAGAAGACCTTTATATTGTCTTCTTTATTTACCAGTGTGGATACATTGATTGGTGTTATTTATTCATGTTTTAGTAATGTAACAACAAATTAGTGTCAGATATCCTTTCATTACAATGCGAACGATTCCCTTTAGTATGTCTTAGAGGCCAGATCTCACACAACAAAAACCTCACTGCCATCTAGTCCAGTCAGACTCCTTGTGACCTTGTAGGACAGACTAGACAGACTCCTTGTGACCTTGTAGGACAGACTAGAACTGGCCCCACGGATTTCTGAGGCTGTCAATCTTTACTAACGAAAGCAGAAATCTTTGTCCTTCCACAGAGCAGCTGCTGGGTTCGAACTGTAGACCTTGTGGTTATCAGACCAACTCTTTACCCACTAGACTCTAGGACTCCTAACGACCAGGCCTACTAGTAATACATTCACTCATCATTGATTATCTGGGTCTATCTTATTTTTTCTTTCACATTTGAAGAACAGATTTCCTGGATATGGAATTTCCTCGACAATCTCCTTCAACACTTTGCATACGTCATCCCACTACCTCCTGGCCTCCTGTATTTCAGATGAGAATTTCTTGTATGTGATCACTCGATTCCTGGCTTGTTCAAAGATTCTTTGTTTTTATTTTTTGACAGTTTGATTATAATGTGTCTAGATGCGTATATTTTTGAGCTTATCGTACTTGGAATTTACTGAGTTTCTTCTATGTATAATTAATGTTTTCATCAAATTGGGGCATATTTTAACCACTATTTCTTGAAATATTATTTTTCTGCTCCTGTGCCTATATTTTGTTTATGGGACTCTCATTATGTGGGTGTTGGTTTTACAAGCCTTTGAGGCACTCTTTAGTTTTCTTTATCATTTGTTTTTCCTTTCGGTCCACTCCTCAGGCTCAAAGGACCTATCTTTAATTTCACTGACGTTTTAACCCTGCTACTTGCTACTTGAAGACCATCAAATCTACTGTTGGATGCCCTAATAAGTTTTTCATTCCAGTTGCTGTAACTTTCATTCCATAATTCCTACTTGGTTACATTTAATAGTATCTATCTCCTTATTATAGGAACCCTGATGGTGTAGTTGGGCTGCTACCCACAAGGTCAGCAATTCAGAACCAACCAGCTGCTGTGTAGGGATAAACAGGGCATTTTACTACCCTATCTTTGTGTTACAGTCTCAGAAACTCACAGGGGCAGTTCTACCCTGTCTGGTAGGGTCTCTATTAGTTTGAACCTACTTGATGGCAGTAAGTTTAGTTTTGGTTGACATCTCTTTATTGTTAATATCTCTTTGGTTAGACATTTTCATATTGCCCTAGTTCTTTGTATTTTTATTATTTTAATTTTTAAAAGCATATTTATAATAACTGATTTAAAGTTATAAAAAGGTTTCATATCTTAAATACAATATCTAGGGCAATTTCTTCAGGGAGTTTTTATTTTCACCTTTTCTTTTTATGAGTCTTGTATTTTTTTTATAATTACTGAAACTACAAATACTGTAAAATATATTACAGCGACTCTCAATGTAACATTTCCCCGTCCCCATCTGGCACCACTGTTGGTTTGTTTAATGACTTTCTTGTTTTCTTTGTAGGGTCTGACCATTGAAGTGTCCTCTTGATGAGCTTAGTTGAACAGAGTTTCTTATATCCATGAAACTGTTAAATCTTTCAACCTCTGGGGCGGGGGGCATGGTGTGTGAGCTGGGGTATACTCTTTCATGCCAGCACATTTGTAACTCTACCTTAACTTTGTTTTCCAAGTGTGCAGAGCCTTGTGGTCATCTACAGGCAAGAAATTAGGGTCTTCTTGGGTCTTTCATAAATATATATGCACCTCTTTATACGTACATCACTTTCTGTATTTCAGGACTATATCGAAGCTTGCAGCCAGTCCTCCACAATGGACACCTCATTCCCCAGCTCTTTGCTTACATTTTTTGGTCAGCTTCATGTTTGCTTCTACTGGTGTCATGATCTTGGGCAGCTGTTACATTAAGCAATTAATTTGCAACTGATAATTTTTAACAAAAACTCCCTGGAAAAATTCTATTCTTCTTGAGTAAATGTTAAGTCAGTTCAAATAAATACAACTCGTGGGAGTGTTTGCTTCGAGGACACTTTGAGAAAGAACTGATTATCACAGTTCTCTGGGAATAGGGTATTTGAAGGGGGCCCACCCTTTTTGTCACCTTCATTAACTTCTTGGCTGGTTTCAGAGCTGCTGTGGTTATGAGGCTATTGGTTTTCAAGACTCTCATTGAGGGCAGTAAGGCTAAGTTAACGTTACAGAGTTTCCTGTTCTACTATGATTCAGCAGGTTTTCTTCTTGAATAAATATTCCAGAGATTTTTTTTTTTACAGCATTTATTTATTTCCCAAAGATATTTTTTTTCCTAAGCTCACTTTTTACTATGTTTGGTAATATCCTCTGTTTTTTTCATATGTTTTTAAAAAATATGTTTTAGAACATATTTTTGGAGGTCTCTCTTCCATCTTTCAAGATATACTTTCTTCCATTAACAGTTTAGGTAATCTTTTAAACATGAGGCAATTATATATCTCTGCTCAGGTCAATAGCACTTCTGGTAGTAAGAGCACATGAATAAGTAGCAACAGACCCTCACAGAAGTCAACATTTACTGATAAGCATAGCTAATATAGTTGAATTCATCTTTCACCATAGTAATGGCTGCTTTAAGCATTCTTGTTTTAAGACGCATAATTGGAAGTCTTTGTTAGCCTCAGTTCTTTGAATCACCCATGTCCACAGCTGTTGCATGGAACGGGCACAGTCATCCACAGCTTCAGAAAGCAGCACTGACTATTCGTTCTTTCAGGTTTGCCTTGGTTCCTGCTCTTCCCAGTTGTCTGCTGCCCAGCTTCTCTTGAATCAGAACTTTCCGTTGTTAAATGAAGATACCAGCACATCAGGTGCTGGCACAACAAGTAGAAGGTGTGAAAATATGTAGCCATTCTTGCATATTTCAATAAGATAGTTGATCAAGGAAGTCTAAGAGGCATAGCGAAATGAATTTCAGGAGCAGAGGAAGGTGCATCTACAGAGTTAAAAATGCATTGTGCAGAACTTTGGAATGTACCAAAGAAGCAAAGAAAGAGGGACTTTATTCTGCCTTCTGTAATCCCCCAACTGAGTCTTAAGAATTCCCTCTCCATTCGTTTGTAGTTTAAAAGCTCCCTGAGCCATATAGTCCTCAACCAAACCAACCACATAGATAGACCCTTTTTTTAAAAACATGTTGTTAGAAAGTCCTCCATGTTATTTAGAAGTCAACTACTAAGGATTCCAGGATGAATCCCAAGACTTGCCGACTGAGTCACAATGCCAAATACCTTGTCATTGAGCTAATGTGCGAAAGGTAATACGATCATAAACACATTACTAAAGTTTGGAAATGTAGGTACATCTCAAAAGGAAAACCAATCGAACAAACAAAAAACCCCAAACCAACCAAACTCACTCTCCTCAAGTAGGATTCTGACTCCTAGTGAGCCGGTTAGGACCGAACAGAATGGCGCCTACAGTAAGAGACTGTGACTCTCTTCAGAGGCCTAGAAAGTCAGCGTTATTTAGGAGACTGAGTACAAACTGCCTCCAGTTACTTAATATCCTTACAGTCTGCTCCCCTGTTTATGATTCTGTTAGAGACTATTATTTGATGGCAGTATCCTTTAAAAGAATTCAACTTTGTAACTCATTGAATAGATTTCCCAAGCAAATGTTTCTATTGGAAAGACAATCCCAAGTCATAAGTGGAGATATTCCTGTTTTAAATTAGCAGGGGGAAATGATAGTACATAAATCTATCTTCTGAGAGTATGGCTAATATTCCTACTTGTCTCCACCCACCTCGACCCAAATTTATAGGTGAACTTATTATATTGTGTTCTTTATTGTGATACAAGATTCTTATACCTGTTAACCTTATCAAATATGTTCTTTCTCAATAGGATCTTACCAAGTGACTATATTGTGCCACTGGGCCACCAAACCCTAAAGGAACTAATCTGGGAGCCTTTCAAATCTTTTATTTTCTGCCTTTCTTCCTGTAATCTTCCTGTCCTATCCAACTCTTACTGTCCATTATAACTAGGACGTTTCCATCATCCAAATATAACATTGTCATTAGGCCAACATTTTATAAATATATATATTTAGTGGCACATAGCACATAGCAAAAAAAAGCATCACTACTGTCCTGTTGTGGCATCACTAGAGCTCTTGTTTGCCTTTCTGTCACTTTGAAATGCCAACTTAAATTCCTATCTGAAGGTCTGGGCTCTCTATTTTGTCCCGCACAACTTTGAAATCTAGTTTAAATCATCTGGAGCCCATTGGTTGTTTGCATACTTGCTATTACAATGGATTCTGACTTCATTTTAGCCTAGGCTATAATAGACAATAGTAAGAATTAAACATTGAATGGTGGTCTCACTATACAAATGACTTAAGAAGTTGGAAGAGAGGAGAGAACCATCCTGGGCTATGAGCCCAATACACTGGCCAACCAAGCTGTGTCTCTGGCACATCTTAGCCTTTAATAAAGGGAGGTTTCTGCATCACCCTGCTTATCTGTGTGTTCACAGGTGTGTGAAAGACTATCATCTTCCGAATAAAACACCCTGTGGCACGATGACAATAAAAAGTGGTGATTCTCATCTATCTTTGCCCGAGGAAAAGAAGGCTTGAGAACACATAGAAATAGAACATGGGAGAGAAAGAAAAGGCCACAAGCGGAGTTTAAATTGTTTCCAATTTGGGTCAGCAGAAGAGGTGTGCCCCCGCATAGAGCTAGGAGGCATTGACCTTGTACTTCAGCAACTGCAACCATTGATGTGGCAAGATGGCCCGGTGGAAGGCCCTGCTTGGCAAAAGTGCAGCAGTGACCTAAATTAAGGAAGCAGAAATACATTAAAAAAAGCAAGATAAGAACCTAATCGCATCTTTCTGGAAAGAGGGAGGAAGATATTGTTAATAGAATAGATTGGGGAGAAAGGACAAAAGTACAAAGAAATACCCTGAAGAGCAGATAAGTTGGCTTTAAATACTCCATTTAGGAGTCTGGTTCATCTGGGTCAAGAGTTCATTTATTTTGTTGTTGTATTAGCTTTATATGCTCTAGTATATAAAAGAATCCAAGAAACAGCACAAGTCCTTTTTTTTTTTTTCCGGTAAACTAGAATGAAAGTTTACCCTTTAAAAAGTTTACTTGTAACACTTCAAACTATTCCACACCTCTCTGTCTATGAAAACATTAAATGAATCCCGAACTGAAACTCCCCCTTCGTGTGCCGTCTGCTGCGCGCTAGGTGTACTTTCTGATGAGGCAAAGAGCCGACGGAAAGGGGCGGCTGAAGAATCTTCTTCTCGGAGCTTCCACCTAATTGTAAGTTCCTAAGCAAGCCCGCCTGCATTTCATTCTGCGTGGAAAGGGGTGGCGCTGTCACCAGAATGCTGGGGAAGCCTGAATGCTATGGTTTCATTTAGGAAGCCAGTGCCCACCTGAGCAAGCAGACAACCAAAAATTGAGCTTGATTTGCAACAGCACAGCTTCCCCTCAGACACTTAGCCTCCTGGGAAGCCTGCTCCCTGTTCAACAGGGTAGCATAGCCCTGGCCTCTCTTTCCAAAGCTCTCATCAATTCTGAAATGGGGCGAAGACACACAGTCACAGACACGCAAAATCAACCTCCAACAGACCGAAGGGCATCTGGCGAGCTTATGCTTTTGAGTCAAGCCCGAAAGGGAGGTGCATCGTTGGAACAGTGGGATGTAATGAACTTCACCGCGGTAGAGGGAGGTTTCTATCACAGCGCAGAGCATTCATGAGAGAAGGTCTCTGCCTGCGCAGAGTGGACACATTTTACTAGGCTTCTCCCTCTCCACAATGTTACCTTCCCAAGTTGGAATTTATAGGCTTCGGTTTCAGAGCGTAATTGCTAAAGTTGAATCTCACAGAGGAAAGCAGCTTTGGTTGTTTTTAGTATGTTTGGTGTTTATTCAAAAGAAACAAGCCCCGACGCAGGTTCGTTTTCTTTTTATTTTCTCTGGGCTGGGGAGGGGATGAAGACTGATGTTTATGGAGTTTAAGGGGCTGGCAGCACTGGGAACTGCAGAACTTTGTTTATCCAGAGTCCAGTTTCAGCCCAGAGGGTGCCAAGGCAAACTTCTGCAGAGGACCACGCCAAAAATGCCCGCGGAGTCTGCAGGAGGACGCTTCCCACCAAGCGGGGGGAGACTCCGCGCCAGCTCCCTTTGAGGCTGAACTGTGGAGGAAGCCCAAGGACTAACCCAGCGCTCTCAAGCACAGCAGTTTAAAAATATGCTTTTGTATCAGATTTTCCTCATATTTTTTTGTCACAGCGGGAGCCTGCCATCTCAGGCTAAGCTGATTGACTGGGCCCTCTCCCGGAGTCCTCCTTTGGCATTCATGTCTTGGGGACAGCAGCGCCATCGCTTTCTTGCTTGCTCTTCCTGGGGTCTCTTTATGCACCCACCATTATTACCCTTACTGTGCCCCAACTGTGCCCCAACTGTGCCCCAGCTGCGCAGGTCGCTTTATCTCATGGAGATCACCTGAAGATCTCCTGCCTGTGGGTGCCATCGGAGAGGCAAGTTGTCAGCACTTTCTTTCCATTCTTCAGACATTACATCTCCCCTTGGGGTGTTTCATTCTAATAGCTGGAAATTCCTGTTTTTCAATACAATTTGCTCCTTCCTCCTCATATTGCTCCCTAACAGGGCTAATTTTTTTTTTTCTAAGGCAGCTCTTAATGAACCCATAGCCAGTGTGTTAAATATGTTAGTTGAGTTTTTCCATAAAACTAAGCTAATATAACATGATTGTTTTCTTAGGCACCCTGTGGGGAGTAAGGAAGCTAGGAGTTTGGAGAGGAGGCGGTATGTAATTGATATCGTTGGTAGATTGCCAAATTGACCCACCTTTCAGGATCCCCCACCCAACATTGAGCTGATGGCCTTCATGTGAGCTGAGATTTCTAAAAATAAGGAGCTCATCTGTGAGCTGAAGCTGAGAAGGGCTTCAAGTGGAAGCCTTTGGGAAAGGCTGCCATGCTTGGGAAAATTAGCTTTTTCAGATGTTGGTCAAGGTTAACTTGTAATAGCTAGAGAGGAAAGGCTTTGGAGTTGAATACTATACTTACCACTTTCTGGTCCCTCCAAAACAGAGGATCCTCCCAAACTCATTGCTATGCTAATCAAAGAAGGTAAAAAGAAAGGCTGGGTGGGTGGTTGGGGGGGGAGGGTGTTTGGTAAAAAA
Organism: Echinops telfairi; assembly: GCF_000313985.2. Taxonomy (NCBI): domain Eukaryota; kingdom Metazoa; phylum Chordata; class Mammalia; order Afrosoricida; family Tenrecidae; genus Echinops; species Echinops telfairi. Next base: position 31,955,281 of record NW_022104341.1, on the reverse strand, counting down.
CTCTCTACACACTATGGCCGTATTTATTTTTCTGTAAATCATGTTTTCTATTGCAGTTTTTACAGTGCCAGGTTCAGGGCAATTTCTCAAGTGCTGGAGACCAGTTCTGGTTACTGCTATGATATGTTCCTACTCAAACCTATAAGACCTGGCAAATCTGTGTCAATAGCCAGATTGAAGTGGGAAAATGATACCAGAATATTTTTATTTTTAATCAAGTGTCACTATAAGTTCAAATCACAGACTCTGAAGCCAGATTGCCTGAGTTTCCGTTCCAGTCACTTTTTAAAGGTATCATGAGGTTTTGATGGTTCACTTGTAGAAATCTCATCTTCTGTGAAGGAGACCCAGGTTTGATGCCCATCCAATACACCTAATATATGGCTAACACCTGTTTGTCAGTGGAGACTTGCAAGATGTTATGATACAGAATAGGTTTCATTGGATCCTCCAGACAAAGGCAGCCTGGGAAGAAAGGCCTGGTGATCTCGTTCTGAAATTTAGACAGTAAAAACTGGATCACAATGGTCTGATCCACAATTGATTATGAGGATGGTGTAGGCCCAGGAAGCATTGCATCCCGTTGTACAAGTCAGGACCTGACTTGTGTGGTAGCTAACAACAACAGGATATGAACACATATCCTGATCATTCTGTACTTCGGTTTTCTCATCCAAAAAGCTAAAGAAAAGAACTATATTTAACCATTTAATTAGAATGAGAATTAAATGAATTGATATGTTGATGGGGTTTGATGCCTGGCACATTAGTGCATTTTATATTTGTTAAATGAAATTATCTCAAGTATATGGTTACAATAGAGGATATTATTACCTTGTCATAGTCAAAGGCAGAACTATCCATGGAAGGATGCCTGACAATGTTGTAGTGTGAGTGTTGGAATGATAACCTCATGATTGGCAGGTCAAACCCACCAACCTCTCTGTAGGAGAAAGAAGAGGCCATCCTCTCCTGCAGAGATTTACAGCCTCAGAAATCCGACCCGAGTCAAGTCCATAGGAGTTAGAATCCAATTTATGGTAGTGGCTTTGGTTTTGGATTTACAAATAGAAGGACTAACTACTTTAACAATAAAACATTTTAGCATTGAAATCAAAAGCATTAGGAATTAAGCATTTCAGTCTTTCAAACGGGATTCATCTAAAGAAGCTGGATAAACTTAGAATCAAACTGAAAATGATTTGAATTCCAACACTTGACATTCACAAACTATATGATTTTGGACAAGTTATTTTGTTTCCTCATCTACAGCATAGGTTTTTTACTGTACTTCCTGCATTAAGTTATGGGGCGGACTAATTAATTCAATACCTATTTAATTAATGTGTCTGACACACAGTAATCACACAATAATATAGCTTTTATTTTTCAATTTCAAAATGTTTTCATAATGTTTTATTTCCCCTTTTAATATATCATCTTATGCCCTCCCACCAACCCCTGCCCAAGAAACAGACCCAAGCATAAAACCCCAAGTATTTCTGAAGACTCACACAGAAAAGAACAAATGTGAAGATTAGCCTGTAGCCTCAGTTTTTTTCTTTTTTGTGCCATATTTTGGAACTGGTTACTGTCATTATATAAAGCTTTTGAAAAGGAACGGTTTCTTGTTTTCTTTTTATTTCTTCAAAACAAAAGTTTTTTTAAAAGAGAGGAAAACAGCAAAAATTATATGAGATGACAATTGTTTATTGTTAGTAAACACATTTTTTCTGGCATTGCTGAAAAATGTACATCAAAGTATTGATTACTGGGAAGGGGTATATCCTGTTCTAAAAAGATATTAAGTAATGGCAAATGTCTGAAAAGTTTGATTTGGGTTTAAACTTTTGTTTCAGTACTTTCAGAGTCACACAAGTTCTATTTTCTGTCAAAATTGACCATCTCTGCCCTTCCTCAAACTCCTCACATGTGTGGAATTCAAATTCATATAATTTTAAAGTTAGAAGATGTTTTATAAATCATCAAGCCAAGTGTCTTGATGTGGAAACAGAGGACGAGAAGACAGACAAAATGACTAGCCCAAGTCAGAAAGATGCTTTAAGCCCAAAGCAGGATTAGAATATAGGATCCTTGGTAATTTTTTCCACTTAAATCAATAGAATTAAGAATTTTGATCATGTTGTTGAACAAAATGACAACTATCGCTTTCAGTGTTCTGGTTTTGTTTTCTGGATGTGCGTGTGCAAGACTGTTTATTTCCTTTCAGATACCCGATCCACAGTTTGAGTCCCTGTCTGCAGGTGAATCATGGTGCCCAGGCTGTGGTCTTCTGTAGAAGGGAAAGCTTTCCCAAATAACTGGTATCAAGTGCAATGCCTGCTCCCGTTAAATACACATATGAACACATACATACAAATACGACGCATTTTCTGTTTTGATCTTTTCATATATTACCATTCACTAAGAATGCAAATATGTACGTAGGACGAAGGTCTTAGTTGCTCTGTGGATAAAGCATTAAACTGCTGAGCACAAGGTCTATGACTTAATACTCCTTGGGAGAAAGATGAGGTTGTCTGGTCCTGAAAAGATGTACTGTCTTGGAAACCTTCTCGCTAACAATGGGTTTGGTTTCTTTTTGTTTGTTTGATCTTTAGATTTATATAAATAAAAATAATCTTATCTATGTAAATAAATATAATCTTCAATTGTTAAAAATCCTTTATTGATAAATAATACAACCTTGGCTTTCTTCCCAAATAGAAACTTTAGTAAGTATAGCTTGAGCCTAATCTTGGACTTAAGAATGCATTGAATATTTAGATAACTATTGAGTTTAACATTTGAAGGTTAAAAGCATTTAGTCTTTCTGTAGGATTCCTCTGATCTCTGTTTATAATTTATCCCAATTAAGATCTGATATTCCCTTGCCAGGGCTATCAAAGAACTATTACTATCCCATCTTGAGAAAGGACAAACTTTTTTGGTAAAAATATGAGGGTAAATAAAAATGTATTGGCACAGAAGCATAGAAACCTTTAATTGAAAACAAAACAAGAACCCATCAAAACATGAGGCCATGGTTTTTGGACCCAGTTTCCGTTAATTTCTATAGACTCCTGGAGGGGAATTTCAAGTTCCAGTGATGCCATTGGATAAGCGGTGTGCTGCTAACCAAACACTGCTGATGGAGACCTGCCAGGTGATCTGTGGGAAAAAGATGAGGCAGTCTGCTTCCTTAGAGAATGAAAGTCTCACAAATCATGCGGGGGAGCTCTCACATTTCTTAGGGTCATTAGGAGTCAGAATTTACTCAATGAGAGTGTTATTTTTGTCTTGTTGTTAATTATTGTGAACTAGGTAGAGGTTTACATTTAGGATCATCATTCCTGTACTCAATAACTTAAACAACGTATCAAGCCTCCCAATAGCTTTCCCTGACCCCTCTGTGTTAGGCTGGTCAATCTGGAGAGGCAGAATCAGTGTGGCTTGTGTCTAAATGAGGTGTATATTCAGAAATGGTTCACACACTTGCAGAAGCAGGTAAGCAGTCAATGGGTCAGATGTTTGCTGAAGGCTTCTCCTGGCTCATATAGCTGTGGGGGTATTGAGAAGAATGCAAGAAAAAGAAGCAGGAAGACCACAGAAAGACAGATGCAGAGCTGAATGAATCCCCAAGATTGGCTGTCTGTTGATGGCTGCTGGAATCAGAAGGCAATCTAACAGGAGGTCCATGAACCAGATGCAGGATCAAAATCCATCAGAAGTCAGCTAGCTTCCACACACTGTCAATTTATGCTGAGTAGGCCATGCCCTGAATGAAACCTCCCTCAATCATATCAAGGCTGTGACCCAATTAAGGAGGTCTGTTCTCCCCATAACTGCTTGTCTGCTTCACAAAAGATCCCATCATGGAGCTGACCATGCTATATTAGATTATATAATATCCTGGCCCATCCAAGTTGACATAAACATAACTATCACACCATAAGCTCTTCTCCCTCTTGTAGGCTATTATCTTCCCCATCACCCCAGTTTTCACCCTCCCCCATATAATTCTGTACTCTGATTTATTATATATACTCATGTATAAGCCAAGCTATTCAGCACATTTTTTATGATGAAAATCCCCCTTGCATTAGCACTTCCCATACATATGCGGTAACACTGCATATGCAGTAACACAGCGCATGCAGTAACACAGTGTGTACACAACACAGCGTGTATATTATGAGCCCTAAAACAGGCTGCTCTATGCAAATAGTCATGTCATCACATTCTGGAATATCATCAGCCTGCGTTAGGCCTCAAACTATAAAAGCTGTGTTGTGTATATGTGGTAAAGCAGCGTATGTAGTAATGCAGCACATGCAGTACACAGTGTGTATAGTTATTGTTGATACCATATTGTTTTTGTTGACCCTCTTTTCCACTTACAGAGGTAGATTACTGTTTTTCTTTGAAATCAATATTCAAAAACATTTAATCTACTGATGCCTCAGTTAATATAATTTTATTGGTATCCATTTTTATTTTGAAATTTACCAGTAGCTGCTGCATTTCCCACCCTAGGCTTATACTCGAGTCAATAAGTTTCCCAAGTTTTTGTGGTAAAGTTAGGTGCCTCCGCTTGTATTCAGGTTGGCTACTACTTGAGAATATACGGTACATCATGTCAAATCAGCAGTTTGAGCCTCCTACAGGGAGTCAAACTATGTTCCTTTAAAGTGTCCTTTGAGTTAGGGCACAGGGTTGAAGGCAGGGGCGCTGGGGGAGAATGTCTGAAGAGGTGAGATCGGGCTATAGGACAAGTGAAGAAGGGTTAACAGAAGAATGAGCAGATTCTGTGTTGTGATGGGAAAAATATTCCTCTGCTCAACTCTCCCAACCTTTTTCTCACCAATGTAATTTTCTATTTTCTTAAAACTTCTTCATAATAAGTTGCCCGATTATTCTATGTCCTTTGAGAAAAATCTATAAAGATTATCTCTTCAGAATCACTCAAAATGTTATTTTAACCTTCTGAGATGACCTCTCTCCCTTGAGTGTAACTGGTCGAACAGGTCCCCTGAGCAGTCACGCTGTAAACTGGCTCTCTTTTGAAGGTATCTGAAGCACACCAAGGTATGTTACTGAGAAAAGTTGTTTTCAGTCATGTACTCATTGCAAGAGCATATTTAAACAGGTTTACCTTGGAATAAACCCATGCATGTAAGGACTGAGCCTCTAATGGCAATGCTTTCCCTCATATGTGTAAGTTTGGTTCAGTCTTTAAGAAACTTATGAGGTGCAGGAAGGTTAAGAAATTTGTTAAGGATCACACAACCAGTAAGTAGTAGGACTATGGTTTGAGCGCAGATAGTACAACTCCAGAATCCACGTTGTTATTTAACACTCTTAAGACTTCTCTAATAAGCCAGTTTGCTTTCTAAAAAGAAACCAGTCATTCCCCTCGTAGACTGTGGTGGAAGAATATAATTATTTCATGGCTGTTATGGTCATCTGGCTCATTAGACCTTCTAATTTAGAAAGTAAGCTTATACTTTCTATGTTTTATGTAATATAAAAATATAATATAAGTATATATTTTAAAATATCATGGAGTAGCAATACATAAATTACCTGTGTAGTTTATCAATATACTCTGTATTAATTAAACTTTGGATAAGTATCTAGTATTTAATTTTTTTCCAAAATTGAAGACAATTAATCATTAATTGTTATATTGTTATATATATAACAATATATATATTGTTATATATATAGCAATGTATATGTATATAATTGTTATATATATACAATTGTTATATATATATAACACAAGTACAAATATGACCAAAGAGAAGACTACATATAATCAAATTAAAAGTCTAAGAAGTTTGATGTAAAATATTCTTAAGAAAATGAATAATCATTATGTGATGACAGTAAGGTATAGCAATCAAATAGCATATTATAATTAATATTGTAGCTAGTATTATAATTATTACATCGATAATTATAATATATATCATTATAATATATTATAATTATTGCATAGATAAATCATGCTTTCAAATTATTTCTTGCCATGTTTTTAGTTCACAGAACCTATAAGCATGTTCTTAATGGATCATAATGAATACAAATAATAAAAACAATCCTTCTTAATAAATAATACTTAATAAATAAGTTTACCCAATTTTCATATTCATATTAATGTGCACATTAGAAGACAATGCTCTAGGTTCTAGGTTGAACAGCTGCCACCTAGGGTCCCACTTCCTACAGACTTTCTTGCAATCCAGTGACGGTGCTCTCTGAATCGTTTTTCTCACTGTTTTCCTAGGAACCACACTATAGGCGGCCTAGAGCCACATATGGGGTTGGTGTCTGTTCTTAGTGGAAAAGTGCCAGAAGACTTTGTGTCCTCAGGATACATGTTATGAGTGTGTGGGCATGAACTCTTTAGCCAACACCAACATCACTCCCATGAGACCTCAGTCCCCTGCAGGAATGAGAAATGAGATAATGATTCTGTGAGGATGAAAGTGTAATGGGGACCACACTGTGACAAAGAGTACACCACAGCTTTGGACAAAGTGGTCTTCCCCACATGTGGGTTTGAGGCAGACTGGGAGAGAAAAGCTGAAAACTATGAGAGGAAGTGGGAAAGAGGAATGGGAAAAGCACCCATTTGTGGACCTCCAGAAATGTGGGTGGTGGGACTAGGGAACTGAGTAGAAATGAGATAAGCAGTGGTTATGAGCATTTATTCTACCTGGCATGTGTAGCTCCAAGACTCTGCTCTCCAGAGCAAAAAGCTGAGGATACTACTACTGTACATTAGGTTCTTTTCTAGCCTCTCAGAAATTTTCCAATGGGATTTGATTATTACATGGGCAAGGGGTTAGCAAATCTAAAATAATTGTCGGGTGCAGTTATTGCTCCTAGAATCTTGCAAAAACTAGCAGGGGTGGAAAGAAGTTGGAGTCTTCTCTGTCTTAGCTATCCTATATAATTAATATGTTTTTTACCTATAGAGAGAATCTCATGAGTACAAATATTGTGTAATTTCCAGAACCTTATCTTTAATTCCAATGTACATACAAAATGCCTCCTTTATTTGCTCATCAGGAAATACTCCATCTTATAATTAGAGAAAAGGCTTAAAATGCCATTTCCCTTGGGAGTGGCACAATATGAACTTATATTCTCATTACACGACTGAGCTCTTCTTGAGTCCAAATTTCAGTAGAAAATGGTACAAGGGGAGAGAAGACGGAACAATTCAACTCATAAAATCAGTGTAGGATAGTCCCGGAAAAGATCTGCTGGATCTGTGAGATAAAGTTGAACTAGTCGGCACTCTCCTCTCAGCCTGACTCTTCCATAAGCCTCGCAAGGCAAGTGCACCCAAGATGACAAAGAGCAGGAGGCAAGAATGCTGGGGTATGGCATCTTTCATGAACCTTGGTTTCCTCATTGGTAAAACGAGAGAATCTTAGAGAAGATATCTAAATCCCTGATGTTTTAATATCATAATTGCCTATGCTTTTTAACATTTATTTTTAAACCTGAATGTTCCACCTCTCCAACACAGACTGGTTGGACGTGAGAAGCTATGAAGTCAAAGCACGATCCTAACTGAAGATGGGTTGGGAAGCCCAAAGTCCTGTGTGCTCATTTCTCATCTCCTCTGCAAGGTGACCTCTGAGGGAGCTTCAGAGAATTGCCCATCCTTAACATTCAATATTAAAAATGGAAACCACATATCTACATTTTTAAACCTTATAAATTAAATTCAGCAATTGCTCAATAAAACTCATAGAGATCCTGTAGGACAAAGTGAAATTCTCAGAAGGTCCCCGAAGCTGTAACTTTTCATAGAAACAATGTGCCATGTCTCTCTCCCATGAAGTGATGAGTGGATCTGAACCATCAACTTGTCACTTAACAGCTGAGCACTTTAACCACTGTGCCACCAGGACCCTATATTCTCCTACATCATGAAAAATACATCCACACTGACCTAGAAAGGCCAGTTGAATTCTTGGAATCCTAAGTCTGTGACGGGAAAATCTGGAGCCAACCCCATGAGGGGCAACCCCTGGCTCCCTGCATTTGGTAGACTTCTTATTCCTTCCTTTGTACTGTTGTGAGAGACTTCATGTGCACTCTGGTGAACACCGCAGGCCACAAGTAGAAGCACTGTCCACATTCTTTGTAAATTACTTGTGTCTTTCACCTTTGGGAGGTCCACCTTAGGAAAGAGACATGTTACAGTTTAGACTGGACAAGCAGGGAAATCTCAGTTCCAAGGTTGCACCCAGACTGTGGTGTCAAGAGCAGGCATAGATTCCTGGTAAGTATTCTTCCTTAGGTTCATAGGCCACAGTTTGTAATCCTCTAGGAAGGGTTATAACCACTGAGGCAAACTACACT
>NW_022104341.1:31895624-31946793 GCF_000313985.2 Echinops telfairi | reverse complement strand
ATGCAATTACAGCAGTGAAAAGTTAAAGGTATTGGCCCGTGTACATATACTTATATGTACATATATACACTGAGGTAGGGGATGGACTTTGGGACTCTGCTCATACCCTCCCTCAATACAAGAACACTTTGTTATAACCAATTGGCAGTCTGAGATGCTCACCCTCCTGACACAATTACTGAAGACAAAACAGGTGCATAAGCAAATGTGGTGAAGAGGGCAGATGGTGCCCGGCTATTAATAGATATAGAGGTCTTAAAGGCTTGAAGTTATACAAGCCGCCATTCAGCAGTGAATCAGCAAGTCCACATGGAAGAAACACACTGCTGGTGCGATCATGAGGAGTCATATGGACCAGGTAGTAGGCATCAGCAGACACGTAACAAACAAAACACATATTGTTGAGAATGCGGGGGGTGGGGGGCCTGGAGTGGAGATCCAAAGCCCATCTGTAGATAGTGGAACAATCTCCCCACAGAGGGCCCACAGGGAGGGATGAGTCAATCAGGGTGCAGTTAAGTATCAATGAAACACACTATATTGCTCTGGTTCCTTGAGGCTTGCTTCCTCATGCCCCACTACCATGACCCCATTGCTGCTTCCCAGTTCAGACTAGACCAGAACATGTACACAGGTATAGAAAGGGATGGGAGCTCATGGCACAGAATCCAGCAGTGGGAATGGTGATGCCGGAAGGGTAGGGGGAAGTGGGGGAAAGGAAAGAGTAAGGGGGAACATATCCCAAGGATCGACACATAACCATACACCTTTCTACAGTGGGGAGAACAACAGAAAACATGGGGGACAGGAGAGAGCAGTTAGTGTGATAGATGAAAATAGCAACAAGGTACAATCTATCGGGGGGTGGGGTGGGGGTTGAGAGTGGTGGGGGCGGGGGGAAATAAAGAGCTGGTACCAAGGGCTAAATAGAAAGTAAATGTCTAGAAGAGAATGAGGGCAACATATGTACAAACATGCCTGATTCAACTGATGTATGGATTGTGATGAGTTGCATGAGCCCCCCAAAAAATTATTTTAAAAAAAGAGTTCATAATCAACCACGTTATCTATCAGGAGTACATGTTAGAAGAGAGATTTTGATATCTATTCAGAATCATGTTGTTGACAGGGACATGGACATCTGAAGCACTGAGGTGAGTAGTTCGTATAAAGCTGATTTTAAAATCCATGAACACCAACAGATCGTATTTGGCTGGATATGGTGCATCCTCATAGTCCTGTATGGTCCTGCTGGGAATGGTATGGCCTTTGCAGTGTGATAGACCTGAAGTCAAACCTTTTTGTTTTTGGTGGGGGGGTTACTGATTATGACATATAAAAGATTCCTCGGATTTCCATGGTTAAAGTGGCTGACTTCTACCCAAAGGTTGGCAGTTTGAACCCAGCAACCATTTTCTGGGAGAAAATGTAGCCGTCTGCTTCTTTGCTATGATCTGGGAATAGTTCCTTACTTTTCTGACATGGCATTACCTCATCAGCATCATCTGAATAAATATGAAAATAAAAAACCAAGCCCCCCGCTGTCAAGTTGATCCAGCCTCATAACAGCCCTCTAGAACAGAGCTGAACTTCATCTTTGGGTTTCTGAGACCTTTAGATCTTTATTGGGGCAAACAGCCTCACGCTTCTCCCATGAAGAGCTGGTCAGTTCAAACCACTGGCCTTGAGCTCAGAAGCTCCATGCACAAGCCACTATACCATCAGGATTCTGAATACTAGCTATAGTCTTTGAAATGATCCAAGGTTTAAATGTGATAAAGCATGGCAAATGCACTGTTCTGAGCTTGACACAGAATTGAAAACAAACAAACAAAGAAACGAAGCAAGAACACTGTCATCAATTTGATTCCAATGCATATCGATCTGATTAATCTTGATGGGAGCAAATGGCCTCAATTTTGTCTGGGAGGAGATGATGTGCTTGGACCCAGCACCCTGCCTTGGTTGCTTTAACACCGAATAACAACTTAAAACACACACACACACACACACACACACACACACACAAAACACCCAAAAACTTCTAGCACTTATTTATTTTTAACACTTATTATTGCTAAAGTTAATAAGGTTTGCAGTTAGTCAACAAAGATACATCAAAATGTTCTCTCAATATTGCAATATAATGAGATGACTAAGAGTATGCACTCTGGGTTTAGACAACAGGTAGATGTTTTTGTCCTATCATCTGCTGCATCTTTGATAATATCCTAGTTACTTCTTCATGTTAGAGGTTTCTCATCTGTAAAACTGGTCTCAGAAACTTTTAATGATGAAAAGCAAGATGAGTACAGGACCTTGTAAGTTTTCAACCAATCATTTCTGTCCTGAAAAATACTATTCACTCCTTTAACAAGTATTCACAAAATACCTAAATGTGCCACAGAATATACTAGAAAGTACATCTACGTTCACAGAAGCATGGCCTGGCTTACATTAGTACTGGACTCACAAAAGTTTGCCATGACTATTAGACTGTATTGATTTACATGTTAAAGTTTTTTAAGCAGCTTAATTTTAGTTTGAGCTCTTATATTTGAAAAACCTACTGCTTTTCAAATGTAGAGCATAGTCATTAAGCTGTAAGAACGTAGGGGGGTATGGAAACCCAAGTCAGGCCATGACAGAATTACACAATTTTGGACAAAAGCATGGCCCCTGGGAGGAAACCACTCGCTGTCTCCAACCCCCATTCCACTCAGAATTAGAAACCCCCTCACAGTTAGAATGCGTGCAAATCCACCATGTCCACCATCCAAGGAATCCCATTACATTTCGTTTAAAAAGTAGCTTTAGAGATGGTTTTTCAGAGCTGTCCCACTGGAAGGACTGAAGTGTAAGCAAAGGGATTCTTGCTTTGTTTTGGCTTTCCGGACTACTAAATGGCATTTAGGATATAACATTTAATGTCACGATGACACTGTTTTCTCAGTTACCTATCAACTGAAGGTTATTTTAAAGCCATAAACATTATATTCATAGGACAGAAAGTAAGACCAGGAATGACAATTGTCATTTTTATGGAAGCCAGATCTCTCTAAGATAATTGCATGGGTACATTCAAGATAGAGACTTATTGCTGAAGCACACTTAGTAGATTTTAGTGACAGATACAGACCTTGAAATACATCTCCAATACAGGAGATCAAGCCAGTTTGCCTTTTTTTAAGTTAAAGCTCATGCTGGCACAGTAAGAAAATGAGCTGACAACTTACTGAGCTAATCTCTCCCCTCTCCCCTCTGATACAATAGATTTTTCACAGTTCCTACCACTTTTATTGTCTCTTATCTCAAACATTCTCCCACATCACACCTGGAATTTGTGCCTACTGATTCAGGTCGGTGAGCTTTTCTCTGTTGGTGGAGAATTGGCCACTGAAGCCTACCCTGTCTGTAAGACTAATCAGTGCTGTTCACAGAGAGGAATTATCTAAAGCAAAACACAGGGCCTTTCCAACTGGAAAAACTGGTCTTCTTGGTGGTCACCTTGTCTCTAAGTGGGAAGCCTTACAAGAGCCTAGGGAAACACCACCTGCAATCCACCGGGCCTAGGAGTGCATCAGGTGTGGAGTGTCAAATTGCCGTGAGCTCCGTATATTAACATGTTGAAGAGCTGCATCAACACCTAAGCACTTTCTCTGAATCAGGGCTTCCTAGAATCTCAGTGATGCCAAGTGTTTTAAATAATGAGGAAAAGAGAAATGGTTAGTGGCTATAGAAGGATAGGAGGAGGGGGCATGGTGCTGAGAGAAAGGAATAGACAGGTGTGGAGCCCCTAGAAAATGTTACAATGAGAAATAAAACGGCAAGCTGTTCGAGTTAAATCTTATCCTAACAGAGAAAAAAATTCTTCAATCTCCTAAAATGTTTCCAAGTCCTGGAAAATGCCTTGCTTATGTGAAAGGAGATTTTATATCATAAAATTGCCTACAGCAACGGAATTTATAAGGCTTTTTGTGTGGTGTTGAACCAGGGCTGTGGGGCAAAAGAGAGCTAAGCTGTAGGGTCCTTCAGATCTGAGTACTTCACCTCATAGCTCCGCATTCAGAGCTGGGTGATCTTGACCAAGCCATGTTGTCTAGCAGCCTCAGTTTCCTCCTCTTTCCTGAAAAAAGGGGGTGGGGTGTATAATGAGGAAGCCCCCCCCCTGGGGGGGGCAATGATGGCAGATGAACTGAAAAGTAGACAGTTCCACCCCCCACCCCACCCCCCAGCCACTTGCAGTCGCAATGCTCAGCACTCTGCTTCTGAAAAGAGATGGCCGCTCTGGAAGCCTCGGCAGCAGTTCCTCTTGGTCCAGTCAGGTTTCCGTGAGCCAGAACTGACTCCACGGAAGTGGACTTTGTTGTTGGTGCTGCTCTTAGTGCACAGTGGGTGCACTGTCACGGGTGGTTATCATGATTATAAAACAATGTGACCTTCAAGTAGAGAAAAAGGCTGCACGGGAAATATCAGCCAAAGAATACTAGAGTAAGCAGGCAAGAAGTTTCTCAGGCTGGTCCAGGGTAAGCCTGTCATCTTGGCCTGATTATTCACAGTGCCTCCTTTCAAACGTTTGGGCTGCATGTGAGATGATTTGGTCACTTTGGTAAGAGGCTCAACACTCATTGTTCAGATAAGGCAGAAGCAAGCAGTACCGGCATCAGGTTCCTTATGGACCGGACAGACTGAGCGATCAGATGCTGACCTAATCAGTCATTCGCAAATATTTCTTTAAATAGGTTAAGTTCATCAGATGTGATGGAGAAATGATGAGGTACTAGATCTTCCCTAAAATGTCTGCCTTTAAAATGTGGAGTCTACAGACCAGGACACCACTTGTCGGTCAGTTTGTTGTTCTGTGGTGATTTGTGTGCTGCTAAAAGCTATGTCACAGGTATTTCAAGTACAAGCGAGGTCATACATCCAAAACAGTCGGCCTCACTCCTGCAGAGTCAATTCTGACTCAGAGGAACCCCATAGGATGGAGTAGAACTGCGCCTTTGTAAATCTTCACATGAAGCCCCCAAATCAAACTCGCGGCCATTGAGCCAAGGCTGACCTGGAGTGACCGCCGGTGGGTTTCCAAGACTGTACGAGTTTCCAAAGGAGGATGCTCCATCTTTTTCCCATGGAACTGCTAATGCTTGCAAATCACGGATGGCCCAAATCCCAGCGCAACGGGTCGCCACTCCTCTAGCAGACCTGTGGGTAGCAGCCCAACAAGTTAACCGCCTATGCCATCAGGGCATGGTACACAGAGACAGACTAGGAATAAAGACCTGGAAATCTACTTCTAAATGAAGATTGGCTACTGAAAACCTTATAAGTAACAGCAGAAGATGATCTGATATTATGCTGGAAGATGAGGCCTTCAAAATGAAAGGCACTCAAAATACGACCAGAAAAAAGCTGCCACCTGTCATTGGTGCTCAAGGCATCACATATGTCCTTGAGATGTTCTCAAATGTCAGGTGGGACAGACTCCAGGTTTTATTTTGGCTCTCATAGACTTGCTTTAATTTTCTTCAGCTTCACCCTGAACTTACATATGAGCAATTGATGGCTTGTTCAACAGTCAGTCCCTGGCTTAATCGTAGCTGCTGATGTTAAGCTTCTCTACCATCTTCTGCAATACATGTGGTCAATTTGATTTCTGTATATTCCCTTTGGAGAAGTCCATGCATATAGTCACCATTTGTGTTATTGAAGAAAAGTATTTATTATGAACAAGCTGCTGTTCCTGCAAAATTCTATCACACAATCACCAGCTTGTTCCTATCACCAAGGCCATGTTTTCCAACTACTGTTCCTTCTTCTTTGTTTCTAACTTTTGCATTCTAATAAACAATAATTATCAATGTACCTTGATTGCCTATTGATCGATTTCAGATGGAAAGTGTTTGGTAGAATTCTTCAACTTCTTCATACCTAGCTTTATAGATTGGTGCATACATTTGAATAACACTGGTATTGACTGGATTTTTTGGAAGTCCAATGGTTATAACCCTATCACGGACTGCATAGTACTTTAAGAAAGATCTTGAAATGTCCTTTTGACAGTGAATTAAATGCCATCCTTCTTGATTTGAGTCATTTCTGGCATAGCAAATTTAACAAGTGGAAGCAGAAAATTATGGGAGATAATGTCAGAGGATGAGGCCCTGAAATCGGAAGGCACTCACACGGGGACTGAGGAGAAGCTGCCTTCTCAAGGTCGCGATGACCGTGCTGAGGTGATGGGAATGAAGCCTCTGCCAGTGGAGCCTTCAGGATCTTCATTTGCAAAGAGGCACAACTCAACGTGAGGGGGAAATCTGTAAGACTCTGCTAATAAGCTGAACTTGGAGTGTACAAAGTATGAATCTAGTAAAATTGGAAGTTGTCAAAAATTAAACCATCAATATTCTATGTGCTGGTGAACTGAGATGCATGCTATTTGCCATTTTGAATCATAAAATCACTATACCAAAGAAGAATTAGTCAATGTTCAATCATTTCAACAGGTAGCCGATAAGCAAGAATTTACAGTATTGAAGGAAGACGTTCAAGCTGAACTGAAGGCACTGGCAAAAGCAAGCTGCCAAGAATCACAGAATACCAATTGGGATGTTTCAACAAAAGGATGAAATGCTGAAAATGTTACACATCAATGCCAAGATATTTGGAAGACATCTACTTAGCCGACCAACTGGAAGACATCTGTCTTTGTGCCCACCCCAAATAAAAGTTATCCAAAAGAAAGTGGAAAGCTTAGGACAATAGCCTTAGTATTGCACACAAGTAAATTTTTGCTGATGATAAATTAAAAACTGATTGTAGCACTACATCCTTAGGGGGTTACCAGGAGTTCAAGGAGTTTGGAGGAGGACAGAGAGTACTAGACATATCTTTATCTATGTTTAATTGATTATGGAAATTCATTCAACTATGTGGATGACAAAAAATTATGGGTAAAGTGAAGAATAGAATACTGAGTTTTATTCATGTAAAAAAAGGTATATAGATCAAGAGACAGTTGTTAGAGAAGAACAAGTGGATACTTCATAAAGACAGGGAAGGTAGGTGTCAAAATTATATCCTCTCTCCACATGTATCCAATCTCTAGGTTGAACAACCCATACTAGACAATGGAGTATATGAAGCATGCAGCATCAGGCTTTAGAGAAAACTCATTAACAGCCTGTGATATGCAGATAACACAAACTTGCTTGCTGAAAGCCAAGAGGACGTTGAAGTACTTTCTGATCAAGAACACTAAAGCCATCAGTATGAACTACACTTCAACATGAAATAAAAATCCTCACACCTAAGACAGTAAGCAACATCATGAAAAATGGAGGAAAGATTGAAATTGTCAATTATTTTATTTAACTTGGATCCACAATAAACATGGATGGAATCAGCAGTCAGGGAATCAACTAACATATTAAATTGGGCAAAGGACTGGCAAAAGACCTCTTTAAAGGGCTATAAAATAAATGTGTTACTATGAAGGCTGAGAGGTGCCTCCTCATACACTGTGAAAGCTTTACAACGAAGAAGAAAGACCAAAGAGTAGTTGGTGGCTTTGGATTTTGTTGTTCACAAAGAATATCATTAAGTATATCATGGATTGACAGAAGAGTAAACTATGCGTCTTGATAAAAGTACAAAGAGAAGATTCCTTAGAAGTAACCAGGATGACCTTTCTCAGGTACTTCAGGTATGTTATCCGAAGGACATCATGCTTGGTCATGGAGACGGACAGCACAAAAGAAAAGGACCCACAAAGAGACGGATTGACACAGTGGTTGCAGCAATGGACTCAAACTGAGTACAGGCTGGATAATGGCACAGTGCTGGGCAATATTTGGTCTGTAGAGCAACTGAGAGCATAGAACAACAACAACAACAACAACAGAGGGTTCAGGAAATTACTTGGAGCCCGGCTTGGAAATGTAGATCTGAATTTGGCAAATTGACACGTGGAAACCACTTCTTTCTCCATGTGAAATGTATAAAGACAGAGTACAGCGTATGTTTGTCTTGCCAGACAATTATGTGGAGTCAGATGTGAGGATGAAAGAGCTGCAGATGAAGTGGGAAAGTCTGAGGAGCAAGGCTTTCTATGTACAGATCAGAATAATCCTGAGCCAACTAAGGATGTTTTCTAGTAACCAAACGACTAACACACGATGAGGAACTAACACTATTTTCCGAACCATCTTTAACAGAAGATTTTATAAGATCACTAATTCTTTGGTTTACTTTTAATACAATTTCCTGAAAATGAATAAGATCGGGGATGATTGCAGAGGACATACTCCACATTGGCAGACGTGTGAAAGTTAAATTTCACAACCACCAGAAATAACGTATATTAGTTCTTCTTTTTGTTTCTTTCTATGTTTCCTTTATTTTCTCAGGGAGAGCTGCCTGACTCACTGTGAATTGTAATTTCTCTCTAATATTAGTGGATAATTCCCTCTGGATTGCTGTCAGGGAAAAGGAATGCAGTCAGTTCAAACCATATTGTAGACTTGGGAGTGATAGAATTAGTAACTTTTTTAATGTTTTGTTGTATTTTATTATTCACCCTCTGCAGCTGTGGTCCTGGACAGGCTGATGAATAGGATCCTAGACACCTAAACATAATAAATCTTATCATGGGCAATATGTCTAAATAGAGGTATTCATCAAGAATTGGGTGTGGCAAGAAAATCCTTGTCCCGTCATCTAATCTTTTAATTAATGCACTTATTCCACAAGAATCTACTCTGAGCTAGGAAATATTATAGGTGTCACGAGGCATACAAAGTTAGACAGCTCTGGTTTCTACCTCTAGGAGAAGAAAGAGACCTCAGATAAACTCAAGGATCTATGGTACAAGGAGTCTTCAGGGACAAACTGGTGAAATTAAGAATGTACTAAACATATCCCCTTCTGTTACGAGTGATTTAAAATGCTTAGTAAAATCATATATTTGTTCTTTTCAAATCCATCTAGCTGAACTTTAATGCAATAGAAATCAATCTCTAGGTACTAGACCGCATAAAGAAATGTATAGAAATTAAATAGAAGTAGGCAAAGCAAAACAACCGAACCCACTGCCATCTGGCTCGTCCTGACTCATAACAACCCTAGCGGGCAGAGTGGACTTGCTCCCACAGGTTTCCAAGGTTGCAAATACTTTCAGGAAAGTTCCTGTGACTCTTATAAGGAAACCTTGGCCATGCCATTTTCACGCCCACGTAGTGAAACTAGTTGGGACTGTATAGGGAGATCAAAATGGAAACACGGCCTAAAGATGAATGTCAGGAAAAATTAGCCTCCATAAAAGGATGTTGAGTATCCCTAATCTCTGTGGGGTTGAAACCTAAGACTGTTGTCTACCTAGTCCCACAAGTAGAAATAATAATCTTTGACAGTTGGAAATCCATATTTAGGCAGAAGGTTGGATTTGATGCATTTTGTGTGGAACCATTGAGTAGAGACATTGATGAAAAATTACAAGGCTTTATTTCCTACCATGCTGTAATCGACCATCACAAATTAAGGTACACTTGGATAAAAGCTATGACAGAATTTTAAGAATTCCATGGTCAGTGAGAAAGAATGTACAGCACAAGGAAAAATGCATTTCAAAGGAATTAGAGAAAGAGAGATGAATTATAATAGTGGTGGTATGACATAATAACCAGGTAGATATGAAAATGAACCAGGGGTACACTGGCAAACTGAGGAAACCATACTCCAAACAGCACAGAGAAATGCAGAAGTGAAAGTTATGAAAGCAAGACACTGAAAGAAAAAAAAGCTCCAACAAACACCTGCTCATTAAATGAAAAAATTCTATTTGGAAATAATTAATTGGAAATTATTCACAGGAAGTTGAAAAAAATAAAACAGAGGTCCCATATATCGATCATCCAATTTCCTCCAATGGTTTTACCTTACACAACTACATATAGTGCATTGTTAAAATCAAGAAATTTAATACTGGGAAAATGCATTGTACAATTTAATATCTCATTTTTGCATTCATCAGCTCTTTACTCTGAAGCTTACTGATTCTGATATTGGTATATAGATTAATTTGGGAATTAATTATTTCCTGGCACTTATCTTTCCATCGTTTTTACTTTAATTTTTATCTTTCCATCATTTTACTTTAAATTTACCCATATCGTTTTATTTGAAGTCAATTTCTTGAAGACAACATATAGTTAAGCCAGGAATTTAATCCACTTTGCCACCTCTGTATTTTAACAGGTTGTATTTATTTAATTCTGTTCTATTAGCCCATAATTCACGTACCATACAATTCAATGGTTTAAATATATTTAAAAGAATTGGACAATCATTACCACAATCGATTTTAGAACATTTTCTTCATTCATGTGCTCATTATTAGTAGCTCTTCATTACCCTCCAATCTCCCTGGCCATAAACCTAAGGAACAAATAACCTAGTTTTGTCTGTGGCAGTTCGATTTTGTTTACATGGATCTGTATAAAATGCAGGGGTGGAGTCCACCCCGTCAATCAGGTCACAGCCTGATGATGTCTTCTGGGGTGTGTGGTCTTTTCACAAGAGAAACAGTAGGGACTTCCCTCTCTCTTGCTTTTCACCTCCATCCTTCCTGGGATTGTGTGTCTGCCTCCAGGGGTTACCCGGTGTGGGGCAATGACCCTGGGTACCAACCCATGTGTTGTCGGTGCCCTGCCATGTTTCCACCAACTTTGGATCCACACCAACCTGTGCTCTCTCTGCATCCTGCTTCACCTTTGTGCACCACTGACCTAAGCTTCATTGGGTTTGAAGAGGACTCTGGTGAGCATCAGCTCTATGGAATTAAGTTACAATCAGCCAGTATGACTTTTGGAAAAGCGAGTTCATTATTGATATAAAGCTCTCCCTTATGTATGAGTGTCATGGATTTTGTTTCTCTAGACAAACCATCCTAATGCACTATCCTTTTGGATTTATCAGTCCTGGATTTCATTTAAAGAAAACCATGTATAAATCCCCAACAACAACAACAAAATAAAACAATCTAAAACCTCAATCACAGAGAAAGCACAAGATAATAGAAAGTAGAACAAATTAAGAGTAGATCATAAGGGACAACACTTGCCTTGATGGTCTTCAATGAATGGTTATGGTGCCTTCCATACACTTGCTGTTTCAGTGTCCTCCTTGCTTTATTATGATATGCATGGTTCTGATAGGCATGGTTCTGCCACTGTCAACAAATATTATTGGAAGTTTTGCTCTATCACCAACCACCAATTTTTGGATAAACAGTGTCTGGTCTCTTAAGAGTTTAATTTGTATAAGTGAATAATTCATGTATTGCAGATTGTAGCCAGCCGATACTTATAGAATATTCTCGTCTCAAATTTGTTTTAAGTTCTCTACCATTCGCTAGATTAATGGCACTATCAATATAATTGCCCTGTGCCCAAGGAAGTTGATTGATAATGTTCTCTAACATAAAATGACAGTTATGTCTCTAAGATGTAAGCCTAGCTACATGAATAGATTTTGGGCTTGCACTTAATTCTAGCCCCAACCTAAGAACAATTAGTTCTTATGACATTAGCCCTGCCTGATGCTTGCCTTCTTAAAGATATGAGTGCTATAGTGAAAAGTGATAAAGAAGCTAGATGGTGCCCAGCTATGAGAGAAAATTGTGTCTGGGTCTTAAAGTCTTGTCTTCAAACAAGCAACCCTCTAAATGAAGTAACAACTAAATCCTCATGGAAGAAGCATACAAGCCTGTGTGATCCAAGGTTTGTAAATAGTATAATTCAAATCTGAAGGTTGGAATGATATCAAAGCTTAAAATGTGAACACTTGGTTTACAGCAGGCTATGGATGACAGTGAAAACCCAAAATCCATTTAAAGGACCCACACATAGATTAAGCCTCTGGTGAATCGCCTCTGACCATAGTCAAGGAATGTGAATAGCCTTGTTATCAGAGGCTATTATAAAGATGATTATGGCAGATATAATAATTAGGTTAAAATATAATAATGTATCTCGCTTTTGACCCATTTAAAAGTTGTTTCAGTTATAACAAAGCCAAGGGGGAATACTTGTGGAGGAAGCCTCCTGTGAATCCCCGTTGCCCATAGCCCAAGGAGGTGAATGGCTTCACTAACATGCAGAGGACACTGGAAAGTGGATTATGGCAGAGGTAGCCAGGGTAAAATTTAACAACTTATCACTTGATCTCACTTTTGACTCATTTTCAAGTTGTTCTAGTTTTTAATATTGTCTACTTTCTTTTGGAGTGAGGCTTTTCCCTGTTTTATTTTGTTCTTGCCGTTAGTTCATTTTTGTTGTTTGTTTTTGTATGTTTTGGGGCATATGAAATCCGGGACACGTACACCTATAGAGATAGTAACTGGGTTAATGGTTGCTTGGGGGTATGGTAGGG
Source organism: Echinops telfairi (assembly GCF_000313985.2). NCBI lineage: Eukaryota > Metazoa > Chordata > Mammalia > Afrosoricida > Tenrecidae > Echinops > Echinops telfairi. Next base: position 31,934,364 of record NW_022104341.1, on the reverse strand, counting down.
AAAGTTCAGGAGAAATGGGAAGTTAATAGCAATGTAGAATGATTGTGGTAATAATTGCACAACTCTTTTTGATATGATTCCAATATTGAATTATAAGGCATATGGATTAAGTGGCAATAAAAATGTTTTTTAAAAGAGAGAATAAATGATAAGTTGTGAAATGTAACCTTAATACATCTGCATCGATCCACTTTCCAGTGTACTCTGTCTGAAAGCAAGACTATTCACTTCCCTGGTCAGTGTTCAAAGGGCATTCAATGGAGACTTAATCCATTTAGGGACTTCTGCTACATTTGTAAATTAATTTTGGGCTTACACTGTTTATCTATAGCCTTCTGCATACCCAGTGCTCTAATACAACTCCCTGCTATGATCTTGAATTATACTGTTTACAATCCTTGGATCACACAAGCTAGTGTGCTCCATCTGGGTAGGCTTAGCTGAAACTTCACTTAGAGAGGTGCTAGTTTAAAGACAAGCCTTTGAGTCCCTATATACTACTCTTTCTGATACCTGGGAACCATCTGATTTCTTCACCATACTTTGCTATAGCATCCATACCTTCAGTGATCATTTCATGGGGGCAAGTATTGAGCAGGGCCACATCATAAGAGCTAATTGTTCTTAATTTGGAACTTACAGAATCCATTCATATAGCTAATGTATATTATATATATATATATATATATATAATCAGAGGCAGCACTATCAGTTTGTTAAGAAATAATTTAAGTAACTTCCGTTGGCCATTTGTTAATATTAACAATAGAATCATTAATCTAGCCTATATTAAAGAATTTAAAGTGCTATTGAGAAAAGAAAGATAAATAATTAGGAAAGCTTTAGACTAAAATACAAGAAATGTTTACTTATACAGGTTAAAAATGTAGGTAACTGAACGCTGTTTAAGACAGAAATGAGGAAAGGTCACAAGGCAAACTTGTCGATAATATTCATTCACTATGGAAAAATGATCTGCCAGACTAAGACGTCACAAAAAGCAAAGAAAGTATATTAACAGCAAGTATATGGTAGTCTTGAATTGTCAATTATTCAGCAACCTCAAAACCAAGAGATCTGAAACAAAATCCACTGACCTCCAAATTCACAAGCTTGGGATAACAGTCCTCTGCTTTTTCTCACACAGGGGTGTTTCAGGTTTAAGTCCAAAGGAGCTTTTCAATTCCTTTAATCTGCACCAGGTGTGTTTAAGGTAAAGTCTACTTTCCTTGGTTTCTGAATCACATAATTCTGACGTGGTCTACAAGGAATTCTGTACATCTTAAAGAGACAGAATCTAAAATCCAGGCAGCCTTTACCATACAGCCAGGGTTACTGAAAGGCCACGAGGGCTAAGAAGAAAATAGGTCAAGTAGGCACGATTAGCTGCATAACATTGGACACATTCTCCCCTTGGGAGTCCATAAAAAGAATCTCAAGTGTTTACCCCAAGGAACAGGTTGCCCCTCCTAGATTAACCCGCCAATAGAAGTGAAATCACCTCCTCTGACACAGGCATAATACTCTTCCCCCTCTATCATGAATGCCCACAGAAGTTCACTCATCACCATTACAGGAGTATCTTTTACTTTGGGGTGACTATGGGTCAATGCTATCTGGCCAGAACTATTTAGTCCTGATGCTCTCCCCACTAAATAAAACATGGACCCCAATTGAGGTGAGGCGTTAGCTGAAGAAGTGATTTTTAAGATGTACAAATGAAAGCATGATACCTAGATCAAAAGCCAAAAACAGACACCACCACACTGTTTGGGAGACTGATTAAACGATGACATGAACTAAGAGATGCCTGTCTTGGTCGTGAAGTTTGTCCTGACAGTAATGGTCTCATTCAATATCTATCCTTTTGCACTTGGCAAACTTTGCTCAGCAAAATGTTCTCCAGGTCCATCCATATCACGAGGTGTTCCGTAGTTTCATCATTTTTTTTAAAATGAGTACACAGTATTCCGATGTGTGTATATAGTTTTCTTAGCCATTCTTCTACTGAATAGCTTTTGGGCTGTTTCCAACTTCTTGTTATTGTGAACCATGCTTCCATAAACATGAGAGTGCATACGTCTGTCCATGTCATGTTTCTTACTTCATTAGGGTATATTCCCAGCAGTGGTATTGCTGGATTGTATGGGATTTCCATTCCCAGTTGTTTTGGGTATTGCCATATTACATTCCATAATGGCTGTACGTGTTTACGAGATTGCCAGCAGTCTCTCTGCACCCCCTCCAACATTCATAGCTTTCAGTTTCTTTTGATTTAGGCTGCCATTCTTGGTACACGGTGATATCTCATCATTGTTTTGATTTGCATCTGCTGGATGACTAGTGACTGTAAGCATTTTTTCATGTGCTTGTTAGCCATCTGAATGTCATTTTTTAACGAACTCTCTTTCCATGGCTATTGTCCACTGTTTAATTGGTTTGTGTGTGTGTGTTTCTTATGAGTTCTTTCAGTATTCCATAGATATTAGAGTTTAATTTGTTGTCAATTGTGTCATTGCTAAAGACTCTGTCCCAGTTTGTGGGTCCTCTTTTTATGTTTTTGATGAAATATTTTTATACACCTAACTATCTTATTTGTAGTAGGTGCTGGTCATCTCTTCTGTCTTCTCTATGAGTATCTCTCCTCATATTTGATAATATGTGTATGCCCTGCAATAGGGCCTTTAAGTTTGTCCCCATCTTCTCATTGATGATCTTTATGGTTCTGAGATTTGCATTTAGGTCTTTGATCCACCTTTAGTTCCATTGTATATCTTCGGTGAGGTATAGGTCCTGATTTATTCTTCTGCAGATGGAGATTCAATTTTGTTAGTGCCATTTGTTGAAAAGACGGTCTCTTTGCCATTGAATGGTTTGGGGCCCTTTCATGAAGATCTGTTGTCTATGGGTGGATGGATTTATATCTGGGTTTTCTGTTCTGTTCTGTTGGTCTATGTACCTATCATTGTAATATTTAAGTTGTTTTGATAACTGTGGCTATGCAATAGATTTTAAAATTGGGTAGTGTGAGAACTCCTATTTTGCTCTTTCTTATAAGGGGTCCTTTAGATAAGGAAGGGGAAATTAGAAAAAAATATTAATTTAAGTATTTATATTTTTAAACATGCTCATAGTCACTAAAATAATAGAGATAAGCTATTACACATTCAGGTTGGGAAGAGGGGAAGTAAATAAGTAAAGCTTATTATCCAAAATGACATAATTATTTTAAATCCAGTATTGTAGAACAAATATATGAGTAATAATTACAAATATAAGTAGCAAACTCATGGTTTAAACGACAGAGACTCTAAAATTAGAAAAATAATAAAATCTAGATATATTATATACCATCCCCTCTACCCCAGGAGACTCAATTAACAGCAATGGAAGACAATAGATACATAGAAGAAAATAAATAGAGACAAATACTAACTTAAAGTTTACTAAGAATCATTGTAATTTTAAGCACAGTTTCTTAGCCTTGATACTAAAATTGTTTTGGGCTAAATAATTCTTTCCTGTATGTAATATTCAGTGCATTGTGTAAATATGTATCAGTGGCATCCTTCCACTAACTATATGTTTAGTGACAAAATAATATGTTTCAAGATATTGCCAAATATCACCTCCACGAGGGGCAAAATTATCTCAACTCCCCAAACACTTCCTAATAAAGAATACTATTAAAAGGGATAAATTAAAGTGTCTACTGTACTAAGGGGGAAAACAGCCCTGCTTGTGCGATGGTTAGGAATTCAAATGCTTAAAGAAACTATGATCGTTTTGAAAAGAATGGGGAGCCCAGATCACGTTCTTGTGCTCATGCTGGATACTTGTGTGAACAGAACATGGTTTAAAATCAGGAAAGGTGCACATCAGGACTTTATCTTCTCATCATACTTATTCCATTTGCATGCTGAGCAAGGATTTTGGAATCAGGATTAGAGGAAGGCTTATTAACAGCCTGCAACATGCAGAGGACACAGCTTTGCTTGCTGGACGTGAGGAGGACTTGAAGCACTTGCTGATGAAGACCAAGGATTGTGGCCTTCAGTATGGACTACAACTCAATGTAAAGAAAACCAAAATCCTTACAACTGGACCAAAAGGTAATATCATGATAAATGGAGAAAAGATTCAAGGTGTCAAGGATTTAATCTTATTTTCTTTAAATCATTTTATTCAGGGCTCTTATAGCTCTTACCACAATTCATCCATCCAACCATTGTGTCAAGCACATTTGTATATATGTTGCCATCATCATTTTCAATACATTTTCTTTCTACTTGAGCCCTTGGTATCAGTTCCTCGTTTTTGTTTTTTGTTTTCCCTCCCTCCCCACCCCTCCCTGTGTCATGAACCCTTGATAATTTATAATTTTTTGTCATTTCTTACACAGACCACTGTGTCCTTTCACCCACTTTTCTATTGTTTGTCTCCCTGTGGGGTATATGTTGATCATTGGGATCAGTTCCCCCTTTTACCCACCCCCCCACCTTCCCACCTACCCTCCTGGTATCACTACTCTTAATTATTGGTTCTGAGGGGTATATTTATCCTGGGTTCCCTGTGTTTCCAGCTCTTATCTTTACCCATGTACATGCTCTGGGCTAGCCGGATTGGTAAGGTAGAATTGGGGTCATGATAGTGGGGGGGAGGAAGCATTAAAGAACAATGGTACTCTACTGCACCCTGACCAGCTCGTCTCTTCCCTGTGACCCTTCTGTGAGGGGATGTCCAATTGTCTACAGATGGGCTTTGTGTCTCCACTCCACCCTACCCCTTCCCCTCATTCACAGTGATCTGCAAAGAAAAAGAAAACCCAAATCCTCACAATTGGACCAATAGGTAACATCATGATAAATGGATAGAAGATTGAAGTTGTCAAGGATTTCATCTTGTTTAAGGTGTTGAAAAACAAGGATGTTACCTTGAGGATGAAGCTACACCGGACCTATTTCATGGTATTTTCAACTGCCTTATATGCTTGTAAAAATTGGATATTAAATAAGGAAGCTAGAAGGGAAATCAATACATTGGAACTTTGGTTTTGGCAAAGAAGTTTGAAAGTACCATGGATTGCCCAAAGAACAAACAGTCCTGTCTTGGAAGAAGCACAGCCACAATGCTCTTTAGAGGCATGGCAAGACTTCACCTCATGTACTTTGGACATGCTGTCAGGAATGCACAATCTCTGGAGAAGGACATCAGATGTGGTAAAGTAGAGGGGCACAATCAAGAGGAAGGACATAGTGGCTGCAACAATTAGCTCAAACATAAGAATGACTTTGGAGACGGCATAGGCCTGGCCAGTATTGAGTTGTATTGTGCACAGGATTGCTATGAGTTGCAATGGGCTGATGTCCCGTAACAATAATAACAACTTATGTATATATATGCAAAGCTGCAGATAAATTCCACATACTTATAGTGTTCATATAAAACATTGTAAACAAAATTAGAGTTAGCACGAAAGAATAAAACTATAAAATAATTTTTTAAAGGATCTAATCTTTCTTGGATCCACAATCAGTGTTCATGGAAGTAGCAGTCAAGAGATCAAATAATATATTATATTGGGCAAATCTGCCGCACAGGTCCTCTTTGTTGTTGGTGGTGGTGGTGGTGCCATTGAGTTGATTCTGACCCATAATGACCCTATGCACAACAGAAAGAAACACCTAATGGTTCTGTCCCATGCTCACAATTGTTCCTAAGCTTGAGCCCATTGTGGCTGCCACTGTATCAATCCATCTCCTTGAGGACCTTCCTCTTTTCATTGTCCCTCGACTATCCCAAACTTGATGTCCTTCTCCAGGGACTGTTCTCTCTCGACAACATGTCCAAAGTATGTAAGATGAAGTCTCATAATCCTTGTCTCTAAGGAGCACTCTAAATGCTCTTCATCCAAGACAGATTTGTTTGTCCTTTTAACAGTCCATAATACTTTCATGAACTAACAATAACAAAAAGGTTGATTATTTCTTACTCACCCAGAAGCTTCATGGGAGAAAGACCTAGTGATATGCTTGCTGCCATTAAGATTAACTCATGATCTTCAAATTCACTGTCATCTCATCAGCTCTGACTCACAGGGACCTGGTAAGACAGGTATAACTGCATCTGTGGGATTCTGAGATTGTAATTGTTTATGGGAGTATAAAGTCTCATTATAGTTTCAAACTGCTGAACTTTGGATTAGCAACCCAACACATAACCCATTATGCTAGCAGGACTTCTCACCCTAGAAGTCGCATGAGAGAAGTTATACTTTGCCATGTGAGATTGCTTAGAGCTGAAAATTGACTCAACAGAACCTAACAACTAAGGAGTATTCCATGATAGTATGACCATAATATTGGTTATTTCTGGAAAAAGAAAAATAAACAAAGCTCTTCATCATTAAAAATTGTTCTATATCATAAACATATATAATCAGTGTTACATGTGTTACATAAAGAACTCAATTTGTCCTTTGTCCTTGGCCCTTTAGAGATAACCCTTTGGATTCTGTAATTAGTAGGGAAGCCTATCTAAAGCCTTCAGACTGCACTTAAAGATTTGTGCAAATGAGTGGAGGACTGGCTAGATCACAATGACTATTTGGACAGCTCATCTCGTTAAACTAAACTCCAAACTCATTGCCATTGAGTCAATGCTGATTCATAGCAACTCCCTGTGGGTTTCTGAGACTGTAACTGATTACAGAAGTAGAAAGGCCAGTCTTTCTCCCAAGGAGCTGCTGGTGGTTGCCAACTGTTCATCATGCACATTGCAGCCCAACTTGTAACCACTATACCACCATTTAATTAATGATGCATTTTTCTGATGAAATCTCAATTGTAACTAGGCAGAAAAACCAATAAAGACTCTAGGCACAGCAGTTCCAAGAGCTCCCTCATTGGTAAAGACAAGAAGTAGGAAAATGGTGTGCCTTCTGGGTACCTCAAAGCTTCATCTTAGGAACGTCTAGAACCTTCTCCCATTCATTTCTTCTTTATGCTTAACCTGGCCTGTATTCTTTTGATATATTTTTTTTAATCTAATTTAAGTAGAATACTTTCTGTGTGTTTTGTGAGTCATCTCATTAAATTATAAAACTCAAGAGGATAATGGGAGCCAGAGTTGAAGGTAAGCGGGGCCAGGAAGGCACTACATTATGTGTTCAGCATCTTGAAGCTGTAGTAGAGAACCCTAGAGTTGTGGTCAGATTAAAGGTGTCATGTGAACTCTTGAGCTTGTGATTGGTGACTACCTATTTGACAGCCTGAAGAGTGGTCCTTTTTAACTTGTGAGATCTGGTCTATCTACAGTTGGCTAGGGCCAGAGAAGCAGATGGTGTCTCAAGTGAGCTAACCCATTGACCAGTTTCTGTCAAACTGATTCCACGCGTTAGAGTAGAATTGAGCATCTTAGGGTTTTCTTGGCTATAAATGTTACAGTCCTCTCATTTACTCTTTGAGGAAAGCAAATTCAAAATGAGTGGAGAAACTGTCCCAGACTAAGGTTGAGAGTTGTTGGGAGATATCCAGGTTAATGGGTGGGACAACAGAACCCCGAGAGTTGATCTTACATGATTTATTTAAAATTTAAGAAAATTTATCAGATTCATGGGTGTTCACTACAGGTAATTCCAGAAGTACAGGGGCAAAATTAGAGTGTTCAATATGTTGCAGTACATGGATGACCACTTAGTATTTCCTGGATTCTATCATTTTGTTGCCACAGCTTTGGGTCTTACAATTTGTTTAGAACTGGGATGCTCACACTTTTTCAGCTTGCGAGCTACTTATAAAATGATCAAGTCAAAATTATCTACCAACTACAAAAATGTAAAACTATATATTTTTTATCTATTACATTTATTCGTAAATGTATTGAGAATGCTGTGTATGTACAATGTATGCTTATGTACCTGGCATAACTGCATGAGTCCATATTGCACAACACAACACAATTAACTGTGTACATTTTTTGTCATTACCTGAACTTACTCTGATGACTTGCACTGAATGGAACGAGCCAGGGATTCATAGTCCGGACAGTAGCTGCTGACAGCCAGCCTCAAGCACACTTCCAAATGATCGTCATGGTGAAACGGTACTGGACTTCATGATCTTTATGTGGGAAAAGGCTGCCTCACATAAATGAGTAGACCCGAATCATACAGTCAAGGAGGTAGCACATTTTCTCATGTTTGGGTACTTTCCCTCTGCGAGTAAGTTCCAGAATTGTGCATGCGCTCTGGACTTGAGCTGAATGTCGGCTTGCAGTGTCAAAATCTCCCATTCCGTATGCAAGTGATACGTTTTGTCTTCTTCCTTGGTCCAGCTCCCCCACTCATTTTAATACCCTTGCTTACATTTAAAAGAAAAAAACAAGGTCTAAATATTGGTGATAACTTAGCTTGTCAATTTTGTTGCACTTAGCGCAGTTGTTTGCGCATGCGTTTGACACCTTAGCTTGCATCTGATTGGCTGCACTGTATATCAATTAAGTGACGGGCTTGATGATAGGCTTATATCTATTTTTTTTTGATGCCATGAGATCTAGTGATCTAGATTGGCTAGTAGATCACTAGAAAGTGTGACATTGTATGCTTTTGATTGATTGATGTGTATAAATTGATATGGCATGTTAGTTGTTTGCTCAAATAATTCTAGCCAAGGCTTTGTTTGTGGAATTTAAATATACAGGCTTTAGTTCCTGCAAAACCCAAAGAACATGATTATGTTACATACACCTTTTAAATAATATTGACTAATATTTTGCTTACATTTTTATAAAATATCTTCACTTGCATTATCTGCTGTGATCATCATACTATGACTAGGGATAGTCGTTTGTTAACGTCCTTTGAAGAATAAAGAAATCAGTATTCTTCGAGATGACTGCCACATCTTTAATGCAGCTCCCTCATATTTGTTGTATCCTTATGGTTAACAAAGTACTAGCCTCTATTTTATCTCATGTGATATATGCAAATGAGTCTAGAAAAGAATTTGCTCTGAGAATTAGCTAATTGTTACACTATTCAAAAAATTTTAATAAAGAATTTAGATGTTTTGGCTTTGTGGATCACTGTGATCTGGAAAATATGAGTAGTACATTGAATCTGAGAACTTTTTTAGCTTTGGGTCTGTGTTCAATTAAAAAAAATGTGTTTGGGGGGTGAGTTTTTTTTCTTTTCTTCATTTCATCAAAACAACAACAACTGAACTTATACAAAACTCTGCAAAATTCAAGACCATCTGATACCACATGGAGTACTCTGAAATATATTTTGTTCAAAACAGAACAAATAGGATACAATATAGCTTTCATTTGCGGAGCTTCTTTCATGTTAATCATTGCCCCCAGAAGCTTTACAGATCAATATAATAGAATGCAGCAGCAGTAAGCATATGGTCCAGTGTAAATTACTAGAAAAAACGAGTTATAAAGACATTATATGATGAATAAATTAAAACATTCAGTAATAAATCGAGTAAGAACGGGAGAAATTAAGAAGTAGTGACTAGGAGGAAAGAAAGGGCTCTGAGTGAGCTCTGCGCTGAAATGAAGGGTACACGTGACAAATGTGTGTCTCCACAGGGGGGCTGGAGCGAAAGGGGCAGTGAGAGCCTTGAACTCCTCCCTAAAGCCGGCCTCCAGGAGCCAGAGGGAACTATTGGCAAGACCAGGGCTAGCCAGGAAAGTCAATATTGGGTCTCTGCCTAGGATCTAAAAGAAATAAGGTTAAACCTAATGAAAATCAGACATCAGATCTAAAGAAAAATGTATATAATATTCTGTTCTTTCTTCTTTCCATTTTGATTAGTTTTGATAGGAACATGTGTTTATGGGAGGGCTCTAATCTATGCACTCAGATGTTTGTTTCCCTTTAGAACCCTGAGATGGCCGGGAATAGAAATGGGAGAATACCATGTTGGGAAATTGGTTTAAGCCAGTGCAAATTTTGTGGGATGTTAAATGTTGGCATCCATCTTAACTTATTTGTATATTCCTTATATGTTTTGGAGAACAGTGAGCCAGGATGTGGCCTCTGAGGTTCATAGAAATGGTAGGTGAGCCAAGATCATATTTGGAACCTTTGTTAAACCTTTTATTTAAAAAATATTTGGAGGCTTTGATACCAGTAACAGAAGAGAATTTTTGCAAGGGACCAGATCTTGGTTCCATCACTGGCTGCGACATCAAGGAGATTGAGGAGATTAAAGTCACAACAGGTCCTGATCAAACAATGGTCACCATTTCACTACAATTCACAGGCAGGTATCTATGAGTAAAAACAGGAAAAACACTAACTCCCTAATTGCAATCAAAGGTATGTAGACAACGTGCACTGGGTGAAAGCATGAGTGAATTAGTAATTGAACAAGCGACTGAAGCAAGGATCTGATGGAAGGTGGTGGGGTCAAGGATAGGGAAGTACTGTGTCATGGGAAGGGAGATGGGGAGATTGAGTCTAGGAATGAGTATAGAGTTCTTTGTATAAATATATGTTTCCAAAGTCACTTTTCTGTTTATTCAATCGCCAAGCCTTTATTAAAGATAGATCATAACCAAGGGTAGTGGGCTTAGGAAAATAAGTAAGGTGCAGTTAGCTTCTTTGGACTCTTTCTTGCAATGCAGAGAGAGGGCTGAGTGAGAGCAGCCCTTCCAGGCAACGTGGGAAGATTTGCTTGAAAGTGGTGAGACTGGAAGTGAAAAAACCTTATGGTGTTGTTCATTAAGGTCAGTAATAATTAAAAGAATAAAAATATATGTGTTTGAAAACATTGGCACGCAGGAGAAGACATCAATAAAAATAGAAAGTGAGGTTAAGGCAGTAAGGATGGAGAAAAAGCCTGCCAATGCTTTCTAAATTATGGAGAAGGTAAAATTTTCAAGAGATCATTCTGTGGACCAAAAGATGTAGCTCACAGTGTTGAGCTGAGATGCTTATTTCAAGGAAATGGCTCACACACTTGTAGAAGCTGGTAAGTGCCAAATCCGTGGGTCAGATGCCAGGCTGGAGGTTTCTCTTGATTTTCTTAGGTGGAGGTGCTGGTGAATGAAACATTGGGCAGTCAGTTGTTAGGCTTCTGGCTGCAGAGGGGAAAGAATCCAAAGTCTGCATCAAGATGGCAGGCTGCTGCTGCCTTCCAGCATCAAAGGGCAATACAGCAGGCCACTGGTTTGGGTCCAAAGAACCAGAGGCCAGATGACAAGTCAGATGCGGGATCCCGAACCCAGTTAAAAAAAGTAAGCCTGCTCTTCTAGTGTCCATTGGTATTAGAAGCAGGCTGCACCCTTGCGATCTTGTCATGGAGGATCGTGACAACGTAACTTCCTTACCATTGGGAACCTTACTTAGCCCAGACAAGACGACACAACACCTCAATGATTGTGTTTTCCCATACATTGAGTCTTTTTTTAAAATTGAGTGGCTCTTACAGCCCTTATCACAATCCATACATATATCGATTTTGTCAAACACATCTGTACATATGTTGCCATCATCTTTTTCAGAACATTTTCTTTCTACTTGAGCCTCTGGCATCAGCTCCTCATTTTTCACCCTCCCTCCCCATCCCCCTCTCTTGAGTCTTTGAATAGAGAGAGCTGTAAGGGACAAACCCTGGGCATTTGGCTTCCATTTCTAGGGGAAAAAAATGAGAAAGTCCTCTCTAACAACAACAACAACAAACTCACTGCCATTCAGTCAATCCTGCCTCTTCGTGACCCTATAGAACAGAGTAGAACTGTGACTGTGGGCATCAGAGACGAAGTCTTTATGGAAATAGCCTCTCCTGTCTCCCATGGAGTGACCGGTGGCCTCAAACTGTTACCGTTATGCCACCAGGGGTCCTGTATACAGCAAGTGCTCATTGCCATTCCATGATGGTTCAACAGACATGTCTACTCATATCTTGCTTTTGTGATTAGCAGCACAGAAAACACAGAGCAGATAGTCACCAACATTCTCCTACTGGCCATTGAAATTCTCCGGAGAGCCAGCCTCTGGCAAAGACGCGGTAGGAATCAGTACTTGATCAGACTCTGGAGCTCCATGGGAGGGTTGTTTAGGCCAAAAGTGTACAAGGACTCAAAGAGGAGATTCGAACAGGAGAGTAGAATGTGGTCTAATGTACACGGTGCCATGCCTTTGGAAGGGGCTTGGGGCTTTTTTTGTTTTGTTTTCTCCTTTTGGACTTAAAAACAATCATTCTTGTTAAATAAGAATTTGTGTATGTTACAGCTGGTTGATGCTTTCTTAGATTCTCCATATTTAGTAATGTGTCTATTTATCCCAGATTAAGTAAAAAACATGCAATAATTTAAGTCAGCAGAAAAACTATGAGGACAGAGAAGTGCATAGACTGGATAACTACAAACCATTGGAGAGAAACAAGGCGGGGAGAGCTTTGGGAAAAGGAGTATGACAACCATTAAATTCACGAGTCTGTTAAGGTGCTGTATACTAACATATACACATGAAAGAAAATAAAATAATTCTGAACATTTTCGCTCGATAGAAGAATGATTATGAATGACTTTGTCTTAAACTATAAATATGTCTTTCCCAGGTATCTGAGTGATCAAATTGGCACAGGAAATTAAAAATATTTTAAGTGCTGCTAGTTTGAAATACTGTAGAAACTGGCTTATACTTTTACTGTCTGTTTCTGAAGGACCGCTATCTAGCAGTGGCATTTCATATGCATGGCTGTGAAGCACTGCATTTCTGTTTGTGGTGATGGAAAATTTGGCAATGGCTAGTAGTGAAAGTTGTGTAAAAATGATTGATGTAATTGGCATCACTGAAAATATTAAATGTCACGTTATCTACACTTGCACAGTTAAAAAGGTAAGAAAACTTACATTTGCACTTACTTTTCCAGGTTTAAGGAAATATTTTGTTTCATTTTCCTCTTTGTTTCTTCATCAAACTTTTCTCTTTTTTTTCACTTGCAGAAATCTCCCTCTGGCTCTATGTTCACAGTGATGGCTCATATTCCAAGTGTCATTTTCTTTCATTCCACCAAGATTATCACTGTTGTCAAACTCTCTTGCTCTATATGGGAGCATTTTGAAGAGAGTCTTTCTATTAGGGTCTATCACTGATTATAAAACAAAATATTTAACTATGAAGCCATTTATAGCAAACAAACTAGGGATTACAATCTGATGATCTTCGACCACATGACCACATCACCACTCACTTCGTCATGCCATGTTGACCAGATAACATGAACCCATTACTGTGAGCTCCAGTGGCACTTCTGCCCACACTGTAATGAAAGTTCTAGCGATAATTAGCCTTCTGCCTGTCAGAATCATATGGGATACCAAATTCTAAAACTGTTTGAGGGTCATCCATGCTGCACTGGAGGACTTAGTCAAATTAGGATGGGCTGCAAGGTAGCCATGAGGGAGGAGAAAAACACAACTTAGCCACCATGATTTTCTCTGCATGGATCAGACAATATTTTCCAATGCTGAGATGCCTATTTAGTGATTCCACTCAAGTTCATTCTTAGGGGGGTCTTGTCAATAAAGTCAAACTAGGCTCTTGGTGTATAACAAGGTTTTTGAGGGTCTTTTTTGAGAGCTTCATTAAAAGCAGACAGTTTCTCTAACCTTTTAGCAGAACCTGTTATCTGATGACGTGAATTAAAGTCTCTCAAATGACTAATAATCATATCAGAGCTGCCATGTCAGCTTGTAGATTTGAATAAGAGGGTCTGAAAACATTTGCATGCCTCCATGTGCCAGTGCTAAGAAGCTAATGTGATAGTGCTGTCATAAAGCACTGGAAAGACATGACTTAATGTAATCTGTCATGTCATATGCTAATCTTCAACCATTACTTGAGTGCTGTAAGTAAGTAGAAAGCATTTGGGAGAAATCCTTTCCAATTTCTCAGAGTACCACTTCTGCTGCTGGTCAGCTCAAATGGGTTTTGTGCATTTAATGCCGAGCTCAAGGCAAGTTGGTTTAGGTCACACTTAATTACCCAGCACACTGATGGGCCAGGCTGGTACAGCTCTATGGGAAACACTTATTTCAGAGGCTGCCTAACAAGTAAATATTTCATATCCTGAAGGAAGAGGGGCAAGGACACTTTCTCAGTCCTTGATAAAGAGTATGTCTTTTCTCAGAGAGCGCTCTGAATCACAACAAGCCACCATTGGGGTTTCTGCTCACTTCCTTCTGTGTTTGAGTTGAGTTCCCAGAAAGCAGATAATAAATAGTGAAAGACCTTCCTCTCACTAGCTCAGAACTTAACACTTAAACAATAGAAGCCACTTCGACTCTTAGCCCACAAAAGCAGAGGACAAGTGATCAAAGAAAGACATACACATGGAGCACTCCTTAACGAGATGACAGTATTTCTTAATTACAGTCATTAAGAAAGGGGATTGGTTCTGGGGCAAAGTATAGTTTATAATATAGACAATGAATGAGACTAGAGAAGCCGACAATTTTTTTTGTCCAATTTCAGGAAAATATGTAAGAAGAGTATAATAAAAATATGAAGGCTGTTTTTATCAGCCACACAGAGTCAAGTCAAAAAGATGCTTAAGAACTTGAAGAACTGCCTTCTGGAATAGCATTTTTGAGGAAACTGAGTAGAGACTGAGCAGATGGCATGAAATTGGCCTAAATGATACCGCCTCAATTTCCCAGCATTCCTATGAGGTCTGCTATTGGTAACCCGAGGGAACATTTCATGCATGTGGGAACATGCTTTTTATAGGCCTAATTAGAAAGCACAGGCAAATCCTACCTACAGCAATAAAAAAATGCATCTCTGAAATATTTTTCTCCTGATGAATATGTGTCAAATTCATAGAGAAAAGAAGTGAGTAGGAATCAAAATTAATAGAGAAGGTGAGGTTGTATTTTCCTTCCTGATAAGGATTCCCATAAAATTTGGAGCCATTTCTCAAAAAAGAAAACAAAAAGGGAAAATATCATCACATATATGGTGTATATGTACACTAATTATATATCTTCCATTCAGTCAATTGATCATTGTTTACTTAATAAAGCTTCATCCTCCTCTTATTCCTGCCAATGAAACCCCAGCTGACATATCAAAGAGGGAGAAGGTGAGCATGATTCAGGTGCTAGTGAAATTGGGCAACTTACCTAGCTTATTGCTTTAGACGGGACCTATAGTTAGGGGACTCCTCCTCTGAATAGCTCAACTCCTGTTTCAACTGGGAAACTGATCAGATTGCTTTGCTTGGGAAATTAGAAGTGGTCTCATCAGCACGAATTTTCAAGTTCCATCGTCATTTTGACAATCATTTTTGCAGAATACGTCTAACTCAGCCCAGGCATCTTGCATTTGTTCATTACCTAGTGCTGCGAAGAGCCATTATTATTGAAGTAGCAAATTAATATATTCATAGGATTTGAGGTCAATAGCTTTATCTGCCAAATGAGGGTAGTAGAATGCCTCCACGTTCGTCAGTTAAAATTTATCATCACAGAAGTCTATACATTTAAGGCCCAGAAAAGGAAAAGGAGACCTCCAGGCACTGCCAGATAATCACTGGACTGGTGACCTCAAGGTTGGCAGTTCAAACCCATCAGGAGCTCATTGGGAAAAAATGAGGCTATTTGCTTCCATAAAGATTTATAGCTGTGGAAACCTATAGTCATATCTCTATGAGTTTGAATCAACTCAATGGCAGTACATTTGAAGTTTTAATAGAATTTAGCCAAGTATGGACCCTTTTTATGTGTGTTCATTCCTGATGTAATATCCAAATAATCTGCTTGACTTTATCTCACTTAATTTCATCATGGCGTAACAAACTTTGACTCCACCAACCTATGTCTTTCTCTCCCTAAAGGTCTGTTCATATTCACCTCTCTAATAATGATAATTCTCTATAATTCATTGTTATCTCCTACATCAGCCTGTGGAGTCCATGAGCGGTCAGACGGTTAACATGCTTGCTACTAGGAAAAAGGTTCAAATCTACATAGAAGGACCTTAGAATAAAGACCACCTGACAATCTACTTCTGAGAAAAGTAATCAGCTATTGAAAATCCAAAGGAGCATAGTTAAACTCTTCCACACAGAGTTACCACGTGTGTCACCATGATCAGAATGTACCCAACTGTACACAACTGGTTCTCAGTAGCATACATTAGTCCTCCCTCTTTAAAAAAAAAAAGCTTTCATCACCTTCTCCTCCCTATGATTTCCTAGGCTGTAACATTTTCCTGAGCACTCTAGTCCCACTTTTTGTATGGCATCAAACTATAACCCTTGTCATCTTTAAATTAATATTTTTCAGATTTGCTGAAAAAATATTTCCTGGTAAATCTAGCAAGTCACCAATGTTGTCATGGACCTTGTCTGAGTGATTAGCCATTGATACATCCGTTCAACAAGTGTGGTTGTGTTCTTTTAAGTCAGGTGTTATACCAGCCGGTAACGATGGTGGTCAAATAAGGAAATGACTCTCAATCTCCAATTCATTTTGTATTAAGTCTTATTAAAACAGTATAAAGTATGTTGGTTGTACATTGGTCCATTTGACTTTTCCTATTTTGCACTCCTTAATGGTCTGATTCAAGAACGCTTTATTGACCAGACTGAATACATGATTTGTCAGCACACACACTCTTCTCTTCCTTCTCGTCCCCTAACCAGCTAGAGACTGCTGACTAATTTTCAGTTCTATTGGAACTTCCTTTGGTTCTGCTAGAACTCATTACCCTTTGTGAGTCCATTGTGCACCTTTGAGAGTCACTGTGTGGGACAGGAGGGGAGGTAAAAATGAATACTGAGGAATGTCCCTGCCAGCAAGAGGTTTGCAATCTGCAGAAGGTCGTAGTTTATATATTAAGCTATGGAATGTCTTGAAGACATCATGAAATGGAATATGACCATTTTGAATTAGTAAGGAGAGTAGTTAAGATTGCATACATTTTAGAATGAGGGGTAGTAAGAGAAGAAAGAAATGAAGATCAGTTGAACTTTTCCAGAAGGTTCTCAGAGAGCACTGGTTAGAGCAATGGTTCTCAACCTTCCTAATGTCGCGACCCTTTAATACAGTTTCTCATGTTGTGGTGACTCCGCAACCATAAAATTATTTTTGTTGCTACTTCATCACTGTCATTTTGCTACTGTTATGAATCAGGCGACGCCTGTGAAAGGGTCGTTTAACTCCCAAAGGGGTCGCGACCCACAGGTTGAGAACCACTGGGTTAGCAATTACATTATGTGGCCCATAGATTTCTGCAAATTTGTCTTGAATTGAATTTCATCATTGTGTATTAGGGAACCAGAAGCACCTGGTCTGGCTGGGTCTGAGTGGGGTGCAAATTAAGCGTGATGAATCAGGGGAAAGATGCTATCTGTAATTTAAGGGAAAGAGCAGCGGGAGGGGGTGTGTGTTGCAAACTAAAACTCACTGCCATCCAGTAGGTTCCGACTTACAGGGAACCAATAATATAGAGTAGAATTGCCCCTGTGGGTTTCCGAAACGAACTCTTTATGGGAAAAAAGAAAGTCTTTTCTACAGTAGAGTTGCCAGATGTTTCAAACTGCCAAACTTGTGGCTCACAGCTCAACGTATGATGCCACCAGATGCCACCAGAGCCTCTCTCACTCTGAAGTACGGGATATTTGCTACTGTGTCGTCACATCAACTTCTCACTCTCAAAAGTAGAATTGGCAGGCCAGTGGTTAAAGGTGCTGTAGTATGACATTGCCCTTCAACAGTTGGATTTTTTAAAACATAAGGTCAGGGCTATGTCTGTATCTGACATATTTTCAAAAATATATTTTTGGAAATTATGAACTTACTTATTGCCATCCTTAATAAAAACCTGTTTAATGTCAAGGAAATGTGAAAACTTAACCAAAATCTGCTCTTCAGTCCTAATTAGAGGATTAAGGTTCAGTGGTAAATGAAGCTCATTCACTTCTGGATCTAGGTTGTGCTTTTTAGATGCCTTTGTACCCCTGTAGCCTCTCTTCAGCTTCCTGCTGGGTCTCTGCCCAAGAACTTAATTGTTAATGGATCCCAGCTGTGTCACAACCAGCACTTCTTTAACCCCTTCTTTGCTGGCTGTCACATGGCATTCTTTGGTGTTAGAGAAGTCTAGTCTAGAAGGGAAGCCTTGATGGCTAGTAGATAGAGTCCAGAGAACAGACATGAGTCCTACCAGATCCAAAATCGTGTACGCCTTTATTCCAGCCCCTGAAGTTACAGTGAATATAAAACTTTTATCTCAAATCTTGAACCCACCCATTGCCACCATGTTGACTCTGACGCATAGTGACCCTAGTGGACAGGGTAGAACTGTCCTATGGTATTTCTGAGACTATCAGCTTTACCAAAGCTGCATCTTTCCCTCAGAGAATTTGGTGAGTCCAAGCTGTCAACCTTTCAGTTATTCAATTAACAGCCAAGTGTTTTAACCATTTGCCACCAGGACACCTTAGAACCTTGGAGCACACGATCTCTTTTCTTCTCTCTTCTGTATTCTGGAAAGCCATTTCTATTTATTCATTTAGCCATCACCTGCTTCCTTACAGCTATTAGGAACGTTTGATCTGCATAGGAAAGTTGTTAGTGCCCCCTCCACTTCCCTACCTTCCCTTCATGAGCTGTGAGCTTTCATGATCTTCAGCTCAAAGCCCCCATGCGGCCTGCTGCCAAACTCTATCCCTGTCAGCAAACCAGGGAACCTTAGTACATTTTAACACCTATAAAAGTCATTCCATTTTCTTTTAATTTCAGCACACATTTGCTGCTAGTTCATATTGCAAAGGAATGTCTCTCGTATACCTAGAAAAACTGATTTCATGTTTGTTCTATATTTTGTTTTGCTTTATCATGAGATGTTTCTTTCTCTTTTATGTGTCCTTTCCGTTGTGTCTACTTCTTGCTCTTCAAGTTTCCTTAAGAACACATCTGTTTGTCTTCTTGCTTAATGCCTTCCGCTGTTGACTGGGATTCAGCTCTCAAAACTGTGGAGGAGGTGCTTCTATTAAAATTCTGTTATGCTCCTATGCTTAAACCACCAAGCTCTATTGACTCTAAAGACCTTCATACAGTTGGATATTTTCCCCCTGGGTCCAGTCCCCACATTCTCCCTTTTCTTTTCAAATCATTCTCAGCATTTACATTCAACTACATGACTTCTTAAGATTATCTCATTCCAAAGAAGAACAGCAACTTAGAACTCTGCCACGGGAATTAATATAAAATTCTTTTAACTTTTCCTCCTAACTTTGTGCTCTCGACGTTTCCTTCGAGTTCTATGATGGCAGCTTCTCATTAGGAGTTCTCTCATTGATGAAAGAAGGAAGCAACTCAAGTTTATCATTACATATTATTCCATGGGGGGCGTCCCTGGATGATGAGTGGTTAACCTCTTTAGTGCTAGCAAAAAGTCTGGAGACTGAAATCCACTCAGAGGCACCCCAGAAGAAAGGTTGGGAAATCTGCTTCTACAACACAGCCATCGAAAGCTCCACGGAGCACACTCTTTCTCTGACACCCAGGGAGGCACTGTGAGCCTGCGCTGATTTGATGGCTCCAGGCTGGCTATTATGCTGAATATTGTATATTTATCTCATTTAATAAGCAAATTAAAATAAACACACAACTAAGTCAGTGAGTTTCTCCAACCTATAAAAGCTAACATCTATTGTTATGCCAGGCACTGGACTTTATGTACATGAACTCATCTTATTCTCATGGGGCACTCTGGAGCAGACACAGAGAAGATGAGCGAGGAAGTGTCCAAGCTGGACGTTCAGTTGGTGTTATTCCAGTGGAAGACATTAAATCTAGCCTGAGGTGACTGCCACGGACAAAGTGGTCATTGCTCCTGACCTCCCAGAATTAAAAATCTAGTGAGAGCAGCCATATGAAAAAATTACTCACACAAGTAAGTATTTGATTGTATTGTGGTGAGGGATTTAAGACCAAGAATAGTGACATAAAAGTGTGGGCTATTAAGATCTGACCTTGTCTGCAATTCAGAGAAATCTCCTTCAAGGTAGAGATATTTACTTTGAGATCTAAACAGCCGAGAGTGAATGGGATTAGGGTGGTGACTGGAGAATGTTAGGGGGGGGGAAAGAAAAAAATAGGAATGTGCAAAGGCACTAGATGGCAAGATGTCTGGAGCCAGAGAGAAATCAGTGAAGACCAGTATTGGCTAAATGTTCATGACAGAAGGTGAGGGTGCGCATGTGAAATAAGGCTAGAGAAATGTGCAGGGACCATGGAGGGTCATGTGAGCCAAGGCAAATATTTTGATCTGTCTGAAATGTAATGGGAAATCACGAAAAGTTTCTAAGTAAGACAGTGACATAATCAGATTTACTTTTAAAAAATGACTCTTCGGTGAAGAAAGAGTTGTTGTGAACGTTAGCTGCTGTTGAGTCAGCCCTCAACTCACAGTGACCTCATGCTGGGACAAAATCCTCCCCGTCCGGCACTAGCTATCCCTAGGAAGACCTGCACATCAGACGATTGTGCTATATGAGGCTTTCATTGGCCCATTTTCAGAAGTACATATCCCTGCTTTTCTTCCTAGTCTTTCTTTGTCTGGAAGCTCCAATGAAACTTGTACAGCATTATAACAGCACACAAGCCTCCACTGGCAAATGTGTGTCACCTTATGAGGTGCATTGGCCTGGAATTGAACCCCAGTCAGCCACATGAAAGGCAAGAATCCTACCATGAACAAAAACTATACCGTATATAAAGGTGGAGGACGTTGTAATTGGTTGGTAAGATTTTGTTATACAAATAAGAAAACTAAATATCAGAGAGGCTACCTCACTTACTAGCTTATGTCCAAGCCAGGATTTGAATCCAGTGCTGCTGTTGACCACTTCTCACTCCATGCTACTTCCCACTGAATCCACCATCCGGGACATCTTATACTGCTACCCACCAAAGATAACAAGCAGGTCTAACTTGTGGGAGCTGCTCAAGGAGAACACCTGGTGATTAGTGTACAGAGAATTTAACTCACATCTCAGGCCAAAGCTAATGTTCTTTCAACATGTGTTACCTCTTGTGATTAGCCAACATCATGCTTCAAAATGATCTCTACGATGAAAACAGTTGACAGTAAATAACATTACAGTCATAAAGGCAATGTGTGAAAACACATGCCCACAATACCTCACTGTTGTTGGGAAATTCAGATAATATGCATTAAAATAGTTGGTAAATCGACAAATGCTATAGAAAAGTAAGGCATTACCGATGTTTGTTCTAGAAATCAGCAGAGAGGCATGGCAGTGGGTGCAGTAGAAATAGGGCCTCAACCCAAAGTTATTTTGAAAGTAGTTCCCAGCAGACCACACAGATGATAAAGAATTTTGGAAGTCAGATCAGAGTCAAAGAAAAAGAGTCAATGGCCCCGTTTCACCTGTGGTGATTAGATTTTATGTCAACTTGAATTTGTATGAAAATACAGGGGCGGAGTCCAACGTGTCAATCAAATTACAGCCTGATGATGCCTTCTGGGAGGTATGGCCTTTTTATGAGAGACACTGGCAGCCCCTCCCATTCTCTCAACAACTTTACCTTTCCGTCTGCTGGGACGTAGGGCCTGCCTCCAGGCATGGCCCACTGTGGGTCGTCCAACCCTGAGAGTTGTTGCCACACTGACGTGTTTCCACTGACCTTGGATCCGTGAAACTCTACACCCACTGGCTTGTGGTCCTGCTGCAGCCCACTCCACTTTTCTGCATCATTGGCCCACGGCTACGTGAGGTGAAGAGAGCTCCGGCTAGCACCTGACCAATGGACTTAAATTGTACTGAGCTGGGATGCCATCTTGAGACAAGATCACATCTTTCTATAAAGTTCTTTCTTATAAAGATTTGAGTGTCATTGGTTTTGTTTCTCTAGGCAACCCAAGCTGACACATTGCCATATTCAAGTCTATGGTTATGCCTGTTTTGAGTTCCATTAGATAATCTCCAACATAATTGCCGTGCCTAGAGAAAACCTGTGTGTCCCAGAGTGCTGTCTTCTGTGCCATTATTGGAAACTTTTATGAGGCAAAACATTTTTTAAACACACTTGAAGCTGGGAATTTATCTTTGCAATTTGAATTCTCAAGGAGAATGAAACAAGGGTACACATTCCCAAATCAATAGTCATTTTTCTTCCGCTAAAGAAATCATAGAGTTTTCTCATATGTTTCAATTTCTTATTACGAACCCATTCCTAAAGATACATTTGGTCTGAGGTGGTGTTTTTCAAACTAGAGATCATGACCCATAGATGGGTTTTGAAATCAATTTAGTGGGGCATAAAGAGTAGTTTAAAATGGCAATAATCAATGAAAAACCATCCAAGTGTGTTGTGTACAGAGAGACATTGTTTTAGGACTCTTTCCCTTCACTCATAAACATTTGTCCCTGGGTCCTGGGCCACACCAGAAAATGCCTCCTTCCGAAAGACGCTATCCCAAAGAAGTTTGCAACATGCTGGTCTACTGGTTTTGAGAAGACAGAGTTATTCAAAGGTTAGCCCAACTTGAGGGTGGAGAAGTGCTATGAAGGTCTGGTGCCTAAAGAGGTTCTGAAAGCCGTGTGCATGAAGAAGGTGGTAAAGGGGGAGGAGGTAATTACTTACTAAATGAAGCCTGGATTGAAGAGGGTGAGA
The DNA here is from genome assembly GCF_000313985.2 of Echinops telfairi. Taxonomy (NCBI): domain Eukaryota; kingdom Metazoa; phylum Chordata; class Mammalia; order Afrosoricida; family Tenrecidae; genus Echinops; species Echinops telfairi. The sequence goes on along the minus strand of NW_022104341.1, from coordinate 31,911,696 downwards.
GATGGAACATGTATTATACACTGGGCTCTTGATTTACATGAGTATTTTTTGTGTCTAAAAATATCAAGCTCACTGCCATTGAGTTGATTCTAGCTCATAGCCACCCTGTAGGACAGGGGAGAAGGTTCCTGTGTGGTTCTGAGACTGGGAAGCTTTGCAGGAGCAGAGAGTCTCCAGTTACTCCCTCAGAGAGAGAGGCTGGTGGTTTCAAGGAGCTGACCCCGTGATTGGCAGCTTGACACCTGACCTTCATATGATTCTTCTCCCTAAGTCTCTGTAACTCGCACCAAACCAGTGGGTGGTACTCTGCTAATAGGATGCATGTAATACAGAGAGGGAATTGGTCCATTTTCGTTACCACCCCTCCACGCTTCCCTCCAGCCCCAGCTATAAAGATAATCCATCTTTAAAGAGAAGAGAGAAACCCCCAGGACTTGGGAAGAGCATGCTCAAAATCTCTGTCTGAAGTGGTGGAAGCTACTGAGACCAGCTGTCTCAGAGACTGTGGCCCAGAGACTCAAAGGAACAGTGCCAAGACGATGGGGTACCTTCTGCTTTTCTGGCCCAAGACTGTAGAACCATGGGACAAAGTGATAGTTGGGCTGGCTGCCTGACCCATGGAGGCCAAGGCCAAGGGACGACCAGACTGAGAAGCTGAACTGGAGAGATGCTTGACTGCTGGCTGAGGTGACCAGTGACTGTTTTCTTACTGTTTGCTGATCCTGACTTGTGGGATAGCCTATTAACTTTCCTAATAAACCCCTTTAATTGTGAGTACTGTCCATGGGTTCTGTGTGGCTATTGCAACCATTTAGGGAACCCAGCATGGATGTAGAGTGCAGTGGGGGGAGCAGTCAGTGTCAGAAGAGGTCAAAAAGGACAGACCATGGAGACTTGTCTGAGTCTTGCCTCAAAACACTAGGGAAGCCAGAGGAGGTCAGATATGGCCACCGAGTGCTGATTACCTCATGCTGTTCTCCACACTCTACAGGGAGCCCTGTTTGATACAAGAGGAAATCGAGCAGCTAAGAAACAGGAAAAGTCATATTCTTAAGCAATCTGGCTGCTTTGGTGCGTCTCATAATTTCCCTGTTTATGCTCTTTAATAAAAGCATCTAATGTATCAGTCAGCTGGTCCTCTTTTAATTCCTATCTCCAAACTAAGGCCTTTCTTTTAACTCCGAATAAACTTAAACCTCTGACCTTTTGGTCAGGAGTGGCACATGAACTAGACGTACCCCTTAGAAACTCCGCAAAGCTCTCCGGGTGGATTAGCCCTTGAAGTGGGCTCCACGATGAGAAAGGGAGGCAGATGGATGCCAAAAGCACCATGACACCAAGAAGGGAAAAATAACTGAAATTAGATTGATTTGTTTTGGCAATAAATTGGGTTGATCGGCTTTTGTAATATGGATGTGATCAATTTATCCTTCTCGTGGGACCGTACTTCATAGTGTTCTTTTGAAATCACATCGGTGCACATAACGACTACTTATACCACTATTTATAAATATTTGTAAATAGAGTTTAAGGGTGAAAAAATGTCTCACACGAATCCCTTTTGCAGGTAGGAGAAAATAATACTGATGTTTCAGTACTGCGGACGAGTAGCATGAGCCTGCGTGTTCATTAAATAACTTAGCAAACATTGTTCGTTGCTTCCATGGAGGTTTTACTGTCTTTGGGAGCTTTTCCAATGTGACAGATTCATTCTTGGGTGTAACGGGTGAGGATTAAGGGATGTGATGGGGACTGAGTAGTTGAGTCTGTTTGACCACTCTGTTAGGCTAGCTAGAAAAATCTAATCAGCTAACTGGACTTCCAGAAGCTTCTAATTAGTCCTCAATGGCAATGACTTTGTTTTCTTTTCACCTTTTTCTTTCTTTCTTTCCTTTTTTTGTTGACTGACTCCTTTCACATTTGTTTGTTGCTCTTATAAGTAACTCTTATTCATATTTGAATTTAATGCATGCACTTTTTATCACTTATATTCAAAGGAACCAAACCTAAACCAAAATCACTGCCAGCGAGTCCATTTGGACCCATATGGACACTATAGGAGAGGGTAGAACTTCCCCCGAAGGTTTCCAAGACTGCGACTATTAAAAGGATTGAAGGTCGCATCTTTCTCCAGTGGAACAGTTGCTGAATTTGAACTGCTGACCTTGTGGTTAGCAGCCCAACCTGTAACCAACTCCGCCATCATTGCTCCTTGAAAACAAGTAACGTGCTCTTCCTTTTATCATATGCACACACATGAATACAAGCTGTTTCTACATGCTTCACTCTTTCAATAAATGCTTCCTGAATGGCCGAAATGTAAGACTTCCTAAAGTCTCACACAAGAGAACTTCGGGGGGTGACTATGGAGCAGTTATTTATGCTGCTGCTCCTGCTGTTGCTCCTCCCCCTTGCCTTCTCCCTTCTCTCCTCCTCCTCCTCCTCTCCTCCTGTGTCTCACAAGTTTGGAAAATTTGTAGGAGACCACCTCTCCACATCCCTAGCTCCTGCTCCAATTTATCTTAATTATATAATTATAGACAATATAGTCAATATAATTATAGCCAATTTAAAAGATGATCTGGTTTTCAACATTTTCTGGGTTTCTTTTTCATATTGGGGTTTATCTCTGTTGTATTTTGTCATTGCGGGTAGCCATCTTGAAATTATGTCATGTGTTTTTCTGTTTTCCACAGATGAGACCCAGGATGGATGAAGTTGCAGAGACAACAATAGAATCAGAGTTCTGGGAAGGGGTGCTATGGAGGAGGGAGGTAAAGGGGAGCTAATATCAAGTAATTCAAGAAGGAAGATAATATTTCCAACCTGATTGTGGTAACAATTGTATAATAATACTTGAAATGAGTGGACTATGGAATGATATATCTGTCATAGCTCCCAGTAAATAATGTTGAAAAAAGATGATTGGTGTAAACACATACTCAAATTCTTATATTCATTGACTTCTTCTAAGATGAATTCTTCCCTTGAGTTCATAATACTGCTCTAGATAATACAAGCCTTCCAAATGCTTTTGGAAAAATTCAGTTGTCTTCTCATTCCATTTTTCTGAGAACTTTTTGAAGTCACTTTGTATATATCTTTCAAGAGCAATTTGCCCATTGCTTCAGAACACACTTCCCGTGGCAGTGAGATTAACATCTTAGAAATGTGATTACCACAGAGATATTGTGATTATTAATTTTGTGTGTGCCAACATGGTACCTGTAGGAAGATATGGGTGGAGTTTAGCCTGTCAATCCGGTCAATCAGGTCAGCTCAATGATATCTTTTGGAGACACGACGCAGTTCTGAGGCTGACCCCTTCCTCTTTCTCGCTGGTTGTCGGACCAGCACACTGCCTGAGTTAGCTCACTTGCCTCACATGTGTACCGTGCTACCTGTGGGCCAAGCAAGCCCAGGAACCATGGTGTACCACATCGCTGTGCCTTATCATTCCCTGCTGTGGTGCTGCCCCACCTTGCCATTTCTGCTGCCTGTAGGATGATTCCGCTCATCTTGCCATAACTCCTGATGACCCACTTCCCATGAGCTACCTCGAATTGCTACACCATGAGGCTCCACCACGACCTGCTCACTCCACTGTGCCACTGACCTCTGCTATGCCTCAACTTCTCATCTTCCTTCTGTCTGCTACCTTGGTCTTGGGCTAGCAACTGGCATGAGTTGGAAGGACCTTCAATGGCTCTCTGTACTTCTGTGTGGACTAATTATATTTTCACTATATAAAAGATACACACATATATATTCTTTAATGTCCTGGTTTTGTTTCTCTCGAGAAACCTGCCTAACACAGCTGGTACCAGGAGGGGGTACTAGAGAAATACAGGTGAAGCTGGAGAATGGATGCATGTTTGGCCTCTGCCTTACAGTTGTTTCTCTTTTGCTAGCTGGAGCTCAGATAAGGCCACACTGTTTACTTGATTGTATTCTGGAAAGAATAATGTAAGTTAAAGTTATGATTCTTCTCTTTGGTTGTGGTCTTTGGTTATTCCTGTTTGAAATGGTAAAAATGAATGTTATCAATGTATATTTTGAGCTCAGGGGGCTAAATTGCCCCTTGAACTCTGAGACCATGCTGCATCGTCAAAATGGCTGGCAGAAGGCCTGGCCCTGGCTTGATGTAGGCAGAGTCCTAAGGACATATTGCATATGAATGGAATAGTTTGGATAAGGATTGAACTTGATTGTTTCAAGAATCAAGTTTAGGATCTAGTGGTATGAGGTTTATACTGATTTCTTCTACTTATTTATATAATGTTTGTTAGAAATGATTATTGGAAATATGAATAGAGAGTTTATAAATCCACTGCCTTCAGCCATTAAATTAAATCTTTAAATGGGTATAGGACATGTCTGCAAAGAAGGCTCTGAAAAGGGAAGTCCCACCCAGGGCCTTGAGTGCTCTGGACATTTGCATTTGAAGAGACTTGCTGATATGGCTATTGACAGAGGGTTGGGGGTGGGGGGGTCTGGGTGGCAGAAGGAGCATTTGACTCTTTGAATTTTGAACTGGAGGTTGCTCCTAAAACAAAAAATCAGGAGTCATGAAGAAATTCTCCTCTCTATGAATGAATGTTAAAGAAAGCCTGCACACAGCCTGTTGCTCACTAGGTAACCAGCTGGATCCACTTATTCAGTGGAAGTGGGAGAAGAGCAGTAATAAAGAGACAGGTTGAGTTTGGCCATGGACATCTGTGGACTTGGTTCACAGGGACTGGAGCATAGATGAGAACAGGTTGGCTGGCTGAAGTTTATAGAGTTGTGCAGAACCTGAACCTATGGCACTACCTACCCCAAGGGGGCTATGGTTGTTGAGAATTTGTGAAGGGACCCGTGGTCGAAAGGTGAAGCAGCCAATGAGAACCCTGGTGAGGGTAAATGAGAGTCCACATTGAGTTGACCAGAACCTGAGCAGATGAAGATAATATTTTTGAGTCTGTGAATTGGGGCATATTACTGCTGACTTTGTGGACAGCCTGTCCTGATCTGACTTTGCTTATGGATGAAGACTCACAAGGTTCCAACTGGAATGATGATTCTTCACTTCCAAGAACATGCTTGTTTCCTCATAGCGGTTGATATAAGTGGGCAGTATAGAAATTGGATAGCCAAAATGAGTAGGATAGAGGCATGAAGTGACTGGCTTACAAACTTCGATGGGTGTGGGAGTATTTTGATTGAGTTATGGTGTTGGTATTCAAACTGCAATTGATAAGTATAGAATATCTTTTATCCACTTATACAGCATTATGTTTAAATCAGGCTGGCACATTTTGAGTTGTATGTGTTCTAGTTTTATCCTGTGTGCCACAAATATGATTTTACTATTGTCTTTGTTTTAAAAATTATATATGGCTAAAGAGTTGTATGAAAGTGTCAAGTTGGCAAGGGATGGTCTGTGGTAGTTACATAATTTCATGTCAACTTGAAGGGTAGGGGGTGGAGGCTAGCTTATCCATCAGGTCACAGCAGGATGGTACCTCCTTTTGGGAGTGACCTCCTCATAAGGAGGATCCTGGGAACCTCCCCTCTCTCTTTCTGCCTTTATCTTCCTGTTGAGTAGCCACACTGAGACCTGCACATGCCCTAGAGATGCATCCACTGCCATTGCATCCACAAGTCTTTGCACCAACTATCCTGTAATCTTCTTGCATTCTGTATCATTTTATGTGGCTGAGTAAATGTGAAGAGGGATTTATGGACTAATATCAGACTTAGGGACTAGTACCAGACTTATGGATTTGATCTGGACGGGGCTAGAATATTTGCTTTATACATAATTACATCTTGATATAAAGCTCTCTCACATACATGTGAGAATCCATGGATTTGTTTCTCTAGTCAACCTGGCCAAATACAGATTTCAATGTTGTTGTTGTTGTTAGGTGCCATGGAGTGAGCCTGTTCTGACCCATAATGACCGTATGCATAATAGAACAAAACACTGCCTAGTCATGCTCCATCCTTACAATTAATTGTTCCTGTGCTTGAGCACTTTGTGGCAGCCATTGTGTCAGTCCATCTCCTTAAGGGCCTTCCTCTTTTTTGCTGCCCTTCTACTTTACCAAACGTGATATAATTCTTTAGAGACTGGTCTCTCCTGAAAATATGTGCAAAGTATGTAAGATGAATCCTTGCCATTCTTGCCTCCAAGAAGCATTCTGTCCATACTTCCAAGTGTCTGTCCTTTTAGCAGTCCAAGGCACCTCCAATATTCTTCTCTAGTACCAAAATTTAAATGTATCTATTCTTCTTTAGTAATCCTTATTCAGTGTCCAGCTTTCACACGCATATGATACAATGCAAAATACTAAGGCTTCAGTGAGGGTCATTAGAATTCTTGTGTTCTATGTGGCAGACCCAAGTTAGATTCCCAGTCAATACACCACATATCCCACCACCAGTCTTCTGTCAATGGAGGCTTATGCATTGTTATGACGCTGTATTTGCAGACCAATATATCAGTAGAGCTTTCAGACTAAAATTGACTAGTGATTTACTCTTTAAAAATCCAGCCATTAAAATCCCTGTGGATCTCAAAAGTTTGTGACTATTGTTCTTGAGGTTGCGATAAGCAAGGGTGACTTGCCAGCAGCTAACAACAGCCATGCCCACAGGTCGCCATATGCAAGGGCATGGTGGGGAATAAAAGGTAGCTTAATCACTTCTTAGTCTCATATAATGATGAAAAGCCATTATAGACTCCACAGATTTGAAAAGATCTGGTGTTTCCACACAGGACACCCAATTGTACTTAAGACTGTGGCGGAAGAAGGCTAGGATGAATTTGTGCAAACTATTTTACTACTTAGAGGTAACAAGGTACATTAGAAGACATTACAGAGAAATGCCATTATCAATTGCCTGCATGGAGCTTCTTCAAATATAATGTCCGAGTATAAAGCATCAGTTTTCGTTTCCATGGGTAATCTATCTGTGGATATTCTATTAAGTCTTCTGGCTTATGAAATAGAAATGTGTTCTGGTGGTTGGTTTTGTTGATAAGAATATTAGGATCATAGCATTAACAGGGAGGAGAGCAAGAGGGAGAGTGAAGAAGAGTTCAAAATGTTGTTGGTAGCATCATAACTCTTCAATCCTTCAGTGTCACATTCAAACTCCATGTGGCTTACAAAGATCTGTAAGGATAGCCTACATCCAGTACTTCTCAGTTGACACGAATTAGGTTCTAGCTCTACCTGTTTTCTTTGGCTTTTGTTCACTGAGAACCACCTGCAAACCGGGGTGTTGGACACCAGTGCACAGGTTTTCCTTACGAAGTGCAGTGATAGATAAACTCTCTGTGACTGCAGGACCATTGAAGCCATTCTTCTTCACGCTCACCCAGTCCTCTTGTTGTGTGACTCACCTGCCAGTTAGTCATGTGTACGGTAGTCCACCATACAAGGTGAATTCACTGGTTCTTTCATTCTTTCATCGAGTATTTTCATGGAGTCTCTATTTTACAAGGAGCAACATGTTTAACCACTCTGATGCTGTCATTCAAGTCCACCAGACCAAGGAGACGAGTTGCCCCCATGGCCCCAACGAGGAGCACAAGCATGAAAACAATTGGGAAGATGATCCAGTCAGTACCAGACAGTGTTTTGCTCTGTTAGCAATGGGGTTCAATGAGTTGTAATGACTTAATGGAACCCATCAACAACAGCAACATGGCTTACTGTTGTCGGAACTCATAAAAGAGACCTTTACTCCATTCTGGGGAGGTCTTAACCAGGGTAGAGGAAATGGGTGCTGGGGCTATGAGAGATGATCAGGAGGTAGGTGGGAATTTGTAGGAGGCAGAGAAAGGACACACAGACAAGGGGACATTCCCAACAGTGGTCAGCTTCTACAAAGGCTCAAGAGGGAGCCATGAAAAGTCTAGCGGGCCAGAGGAATGACAAGTAGTTCATTATGCTTGGAGTACCAAGTATCAGACTGCAGACTAGACAGAAACCAGATAATAAAGGGCATTTGAAGTCCTATCAAGGGGTTTGGACCTTATCATGAGGACCATAGGGAATCACTGAAGGGCTTTAAGTGGGGAACTGACAGATCTGATTTGCATTTCCTAAGGATCACCTCAGCTGCAATGTGGGGAACAGATTGGAAGCCCACAAGGGACTACAAAATAGCCATCACCATAATCCAGGGGAGAATGTCAAGGGCCTGGCCTGAGGGAGTCACAGGGGATAAAGGACATGGTCAGACACAGGGCGGTGGAGCCACCAGTGTGGGGCTGATTGGACGTGTGATAGGAGGAAAAGAAATCACTGAGGAGGACATCTGGATTCTGATGATGACATCCTGCCAGTTTCCCAGCATGCTGCATGCTTGAGGCATGCGATTCTCAAGTACAATTCAATCTTTCTTTTTCCTCTTGTTATTTTAATATTTGTTTTCTTGGTATAAGGAAAAAAATAACAATAATTTATTTGGGGGGGCTATGATATTCGAACTGTGAAAACCAATCATAGCTCATATAAATGAGGCACACTAGGAGAACAATTTGAAGAGAATAATTTTTTCAGGGAAGAAAAAAAACATGCCATATGCAGAAAGTTTCCAATTAGGTTAATGTACCTTAAACTGTATTAGTAATTAAGTGCTTTGGGTATTAAAATACCTAATCTAGCTTCAGGCTGTTTTTGATAAATCCTTTGACATTTTCCCAACTGAGGGGGAAAGAGAGAGCAGAAGAGGCCTCGCCTGGGATTATAGAGCTCTTGGCTTCACTCCCCAGCTTTTAGCAGCTCACTGTGACCTCGTAGACATGCTTTCCCTTTTCAGCCTTCCGTTGTCCTACCTACGAATGGCAAAACTGAGAACATGCAAACATCACTCTACATGTAAAAGTGCCCTGACCCTGACCTTGAAGCTTGCAGAGTTATGGTTTTTTTGCTTGCTTATTTATTTTGGTGAGGAGGTAAAATGAGCTTGTTTTGTGTGTGTGTGTGTGTGTGTGTGTGTGTGTTTGTGTTGTATTTAGGAACACATTAACCTTCAGGTAACAAAATAGCTGATGATTTGTACTTTGATACATGCTTGTACCATAACAAGATACTGACAGAGAGGTAACAGAGAACATCCACATAAGACTTATGGAGTTGCAATAATTCAACCTGTGGCAGTTACATAATCTCCTGTCAACTTGAGCAAAGGGGTGGAGTCCAGCCTGTCAATCAGGTCACAGCTTGATGACCTCATTTGGAGGTGCAACAGAGATAAATAGCTCGCTGGAGGCCAGACCCACTCTCTCTGCCTTCCCTTTCCTGCTGTTGAGACACTTAGAGAGCTGGAGGAAACACACAGAGACCCACACTAGTGTTGAGATGCTTCACTGCCACTCGATCCACAAGAATTTCTGGGCCAGAAAGATCACTGGCCTGTGATCTTCCTGCATTTGGCATCATTGCCTCTGCCGTGTGAGTCTAAAGAGGAATTTATGGACTAGTATCTGACATATGGCTAATATAAGACTTATGCACTTGATCTGGATTTTCTCAATATACAATTGCTCTTTTATATAAAGCTCTTTTTTATACACATATGAGTGTCTATGAATTTGTTTCTCTAGTCAACTCAGACTAACACACAACCTAAGATCTGTTTGTTTCCACTAGGATATCTTGAGCCTCTTTGTTCACTGAACTCACTCCTGCAAGTTGATTCTGACTCATAGCAACGCTATAGGACAAGGTAGTAGGTTTCCAAGACTGTAATGCTTTGTGGGAGTAGCGAGCCCATTTTTTCCCTGGGAAGCAAATAGTGGTTTTTAACTGTGGACCTTACAGTTAGCAGCCTAACAGGTCACCCAATGCCACCAGAGTTCTTCTTTGTTTACTCAAGTAAACAAGCAAACAAAAAAAATGCTACAAAATCACAGACGCCTAATATCAAAATGTGAAGCCATTGTTTCTCAATAAATACTCCATTGAGTCTGTACAGTTTAGAAGGTGGTGCTTCCGGCTTCCTTTGTTTCCTGATTCACATCACTTCAAACTGGAAGTTTTAGTGTCCTTCATGTTTCTTTTCAACGTTATTTGAGTTGTAAAATTTTAAATATATGTATAAAGATCTGAAGGGGCAAATTTGGGGCTGTAGGGTGGATGGGGTAAGTTTGCCAACAAAATTCCTATAGAACAGCGCTGACTCCCCTCAAAGAATTAGCAGATGAATTATTGTGATAGAAAAAACATCCTCTATGCAATTGTCCTGGATTTTTTCTCACCAACTCAGCTTTCAGTTAAAAAAACAAAACAACTTTTTATGAATAAGTCCATATGATCATCCTGTATCCTTAAAGACAATCTATTGATGACCCCTTTGCAATCTCCCAATAACAACAGTCTCTAAAACCTTTTGAGCTGACCCGTCTGCCTTGACTTTCATTGGCCCAGCAGATCACCTAGGAAACCACTGTGTGGAATGGATCTGTTTTGAGTACCCTGATAGGACTAAGACAAGGATATTACTGAGAAAACTTGTCTTCCACTATCCACTGGTCGAAGTGACTTATTTAAACAGGCTTTGTTTGGAATAAATTAATGCACATATGCATTAGAATCATACGAGGGATACTTTTTGACTAACCCTCACATAGTCACATGGCAGCTCTATCCCAGATCACCATCATGCCTACATTCAGGCAAGAAGACATTAAAATATACTTTCCTCAATCTCCCATTTGCCAATTAAAGAAAAATCCACAAGCAGGATCCTGACTGCAATGGATTTTCATCAGCTGAACCCCACTGACCCCACTCTCCCTGTCCCCATTCCCTCCCCAGCGCCCAGGTGAAAGGAGGGAATGTTCTGGAACTTTCCTGCTGCCACAGAGAAAGGGACGGCGGAATAAAAGGGTTTGGCTTAGGTGTTGGGTAAGCTAATCCACAGTGTTTCTCACACCTACTAAATAGAGCACCACCCAGAAGTGGAAGAACCAGCGATTGATCTAGCATGAAAGTTTCTGTGGTATTTGCAATTGCCTCCTGTACATGTGAAAACTGGACAATGCATAAGAAAGACCCGCGAAGAGTTGATTCATTTAAATTGTGGTGTTGGTAAAGAATATGAAATCTACTATGGCCGGTCAGAAGAATGAACACATCGATTGTGGAAGAAGTGCTACCAGAGGGTTTCTTAGACATGAGATTGGCAAGAATTTGTCTCATGCTTTGGACATGCCACCAGGAGAGGTCAGTTCCTGGAGGAGGACACCATGCTTGGCAAATGCATAGACTGTCCATGAAAAAGAAGAGCGTGAACACAATGGATTGACCTGGTGGTGGCACCAATGGACTCCAACCTGAGAATGACTGTGAAGATGACATAAGACCAGTTAGCACTTTGTTTTGTCATACGGGGTTGTTATGAGTCCAAATCAACCCTCCATGCCTAACCACCACCACCCAAACCCCTTAAGGATTGGGCTGGGATGGAGACTTGTACTGCAGCAGGCTCCTGGGATTTTACCTCAAATTTGGTGATAATTGTGAGCAACTTATTGGAGTAACAGATCTGTTACTCAAATAAACTGGCCACCTCAGAAGTGAAATTACACAAAAATCAAAGTGTAGTATATATGAGGTAGACCTGGGGTTGAACAAAAAGAATAAAGTGAGGAATGGGGAAAAGGCGAAAGATATGTCATGGAAATTGAATAGGGGAGAAAATTCCTGAAGTAGCTCAGTTATATCTGACCTTTCAGACTCAGTTACTGTGGTGTGTGGGACGGAGAGACTCTCAAAAATAAATACGTTAATTAAATATTTGTGTGGTGCCCTTGAAACACCGATTGGCCCAGCATTTTTTGACGCTCAGAGGAAAGGGACAGTGTTATTGAACAAGTGAAATGTCCCACGCTGTGCTTGTTGTTCTCTCGACCCTAGAGAGCAGGCCTCCCCGAGAGAGCCTTCTACTTAAGGTAAGTGAGCAAGAGTAAGGTAAGTGATGAGTTTTCACCATCAGATTTGAATCTGGCCTCAATTTTCCCTTTTAGCTTATTTTCAACAAGCTTTAGTGTTCCTATCCATATGTTCCATGTAGCCTGTGTTCGTCTGGGTAGACTAGAGAAACAAATTCATAGAAACTCATATGTTTATAAGAGAGAGTTTTATATAAAGGGTAATTAAGTGTACATTAAGAAAACATCCCAACCCAGTCCAAGCCCATAAGTCTGATATTAGCCCATATGTTTGATATCATTCTATAAAGTCCTCTTCAGACTCACGAAACACATGCAACGACCCTGGATGCAGGACGATCACAGGCCAGTGGGTAGGAAGTCTCTGGGTCGAGTGGCGTTGTAAGCATCTCAGCGCTGGCAGGGGTCTCTATGTGGCTTCTCCGGCTTCTGAGGTCTTGTTGCATCAGTGTTGGTCCATGGGGCTTCTCCAGCTCAGGGCACTAGAGTAGCTCCATATGTCTTGTCAGCTGCAATGTCTCCCAGGGAGTGAGCAGAGAGAGAGAAAGGTGTCTCCTGCCTCCAAGGAGGAAATACCAGATTTCCCAGAATTCTCAGAAGAAGGCCATGCCCACACAGAGGCCTCATTGGCTAGAGCCTGTTGACAGACTAGACTCCACCTCTTCATCCTTAATCCTCTCAAGTCCCCAATTGATACCAGATTATGTAACTACCACATAGCCTGGTAAAACACTAGAGAAAACAGGCTACCGTGTTTTGGTTTTGATCCTGGAAACAGAAACTGCTGAACTGTGCATTCCACTGTGAAGGATGAAGAAAGACTCCTAAGTCTGACCACCCAATCCCCTCCTCCTCTTAGGCTCTGACCTCGTTAACCGGTACGCTGTGGCTGGAAGGCCCAATCACCGTCCCAGGGTTCTGTGAGCCTTCACCATTATGTACCGCAAGTTGCCTCTGAGGCAACTCTAGCTCATGGCGATCTCAGATATGTCAGAGAAAAACTGTGTTACATAGAGATTTTAGTGGATGGTATTTTGGTAGTAGCGTGCCAGGTTTTTCTTCTAAATCTAAGACATGCCTAAGTAAACTTGAATCTCGAACCTCTCAGCAGCCAAACAGGTAAAATGCTTGGACCACCCAGGGACTCCACACCCTCATGTATGTGCTCATAGTCACTGAGACTCACAAAGAAGAAATCTTTTCTTTCTTTTTTCTTAAAGGCAATTTCCTTAGTAAGACTGTCACTTCCCCTTTTCTCAACTGAAATGTTTTCCAGGAAAGAGGACTGTGTGTCTTTTCAAACGTCCCCGGATCCTGGGTAGGTTCAGCAGGGCAGGAGCAGAGCACGGAACTCTCACACGAGAGTAATGAGAAGGGGGCTCCGACAGAGTTCAGTGAGGAGAAGCAGACTCCTTAGCTGGTGTAAGTCAACTGGCAACTCAATTTCAAGGACACAGGAGAATTACCAGGGAGGTTCGGATGGCAGGGTGAAAGCTTGTCTGTGTATTTTTGCATGCATTTGTGCCACTACTAATCTGTCTGCTTGTGGTGCAATAGCCCAGTTCCTTTACTTAGATTGAGTGCATCCAGGAGAAGAGAAGCAGGCTCACACACAATTAGGACACATTTGTGAGCAATATACTAAGAGGAATTAAGGTTAATAAGCACTGAATATATTTTCACCTCACGCTCCTAGGGCTTGCTCTAGTGACTCAAAGCTGAACAACTCATGCTCTGAAAATCCATCACCGAGACTCCAGGATGCACCCCTCATATAACTCACCAACTGATTGTTCAAGAGCTTCATCAAGTCCATGTGACACAGTAGAGTCATTCTGCATTATGGAAGCCAAAACCTGTTTACAGGGAGAGGTTTGGGTTCCATCAGCACTTTTAAGCAAAAACATACAACCATTCCTATAGCAAGGGGGGGAATCAGAAATTTAAAAGAGATTGCCCTTCTACATGGAAAACGGTACTGGCATATAAAACTGACATCACGACTGTGATGTCACTAGGGGCTGTCACTGGCTGATATAGTCAGAGGAGAGAGACACTAACTTGGCTGTCTATAAACTTTTTTTCCAGTAGGAATGTTTTGTTAGCTCAGCTTACATGTATCAATATACCTACAAGGCCAAAACTGGACCCTGATTTACTTCTTGAACCTTTCTACTGCCCTCCTGTGAGAGAGGTCATGATTACTCAAGTACAGTTATGCTTCTAATCAAGATGTTTCCTGGGGACAGGCTACAACCATGCACTGTGTTCTGTGGTGCTGCCAGTGGTTGATGCTAGCAGCCCTGGTGGCCTAGTGGTTACGTGTGGGCCTGCTAACCATACGGTCAGCAGTTGAAAACCACTGTTCACTCCACGGGAGAACAAGGCTCTCTACTCTCATCAGGAGTTAGTCTCACAAACCTACAGGGGCCATTTTACCGGGTTGTCGAGTCGGAATCAAGTTGATAGCAATGTGTGTGAGCTTTCGAGTATTTCTATACTCAAAAATACTGGTTGTGTCAAAAATTCCAGGACTTTGGCCTAGAGTATTGCAGCTATTGCTATTTTTCCCCCCAGGACATGTTAAAGGGAAATAGACACTAAAAAAAAAAAAAAAAGGATTCTACTCAGTTACTACTAATAATGCAACTAATAGTGTTGTGTTTCCATGAGCATGGATTTTACAAAACAATTTTGCTGTTAGTATGCTTATAATCTAAGAAATTTAGAAGTATTTTTATCGCATATTAATCTGGGGTTAAAACTGAAAATAGTGATTATTAAGGCATCTGTATAGCCTGGTACATGTTGGGGGGTGCACCCCTCCATTGCAATACTTGCTCAGCTACTCCTGGTGACACCTCCTGTGTCCCATACTGAAAACGAAATACGAGTGGCAGCACAGGTCAGGGTGGTTGAGAGAATATCAGTTCCGCATTCACTCCTAGTTCTACTGAGATATCCTCCGATGTCCACGGCGTCTTTCAAGAGCATCACATGTAAGGGTCTGAGCTACGATCCTTTGGACAATCTTCTCTGGCTAGGGAAGCAGCACCTCAGAATTTATGGTGCGGGTTGAGTTGACAACTGGCTCTAGCGTGAAGTTAAGGAGGATTTTCTCACCAGGATATTTTCAAATTTCCCTTAAAGCTTTAGAACATTTAGGACTATCTTGGGAATTTATCACCCAACCATGCATTCTCTAGTACAGGTACACCCTAAGATAAGTGAAAATTTCATGACTTGACATCGTATTTAAAATTAAGAAACTTGAGCATTTATGCATTTAAAAAAAAATCTATTGAAGTCATTGGCCCGCCGTTTCATTAGAAGTTCATGTTTATGCTTTAACTATTTTGCTTTTATAATGGAAGGTTTATGTAGTCCTTTGGGGATGAGGACCATCATTAAGAAAAACACAATGTACTATTCCTGGTTTATTTCTAGACCGATCAATCATCTTGATCAGCTCCTGACCATGGTTCCTGAGGACTCCTCTCTAGCTGTTTCTGTGTCTCTGGGCCCCATGACAGTCCCTGTGGTTTCTGTCTTGGCACCATACTCAGTTGCCCTATTTGCCTGGATTCTGGGGTATGGATAGTCAGCACTGTCTCTAGGTAAGAAGCTGCCTAAGATTCATCTTTTAGGAAAGAATAGGGAAGTTATTAGGGAACTAAACCTATTTGGCAGCCAGCTTCTGCTTTTCCTGGTTGACATAGCTCCCCCTACTGTCCAGTTAGGGGCAAAGAGAGGCCTAAAAGAACCTCTGAAAGGAGACAAAGCCGAGCTGACTTGGAGTTAGGCAGTCCCAGGAACCAGAGAATGGAGGCAATTAACCTTAGCGCAGGAGTCTGGGGCCTTCCACATGGCCAGGGAATCAAGAACAAGCAGTGAAGCAGAAAAACAGGCCTAGGTCTTTGAGGTTGGGATGGGTGGAGCAATAGAAAGAGACTGGATTTTTTAAATGGCACCACCAACTGGTGGCTAAAATTCAAGCATAGAAGCAGAGGACACCTTGAATTCACACAATTAGCTAGCAAGTTCTCCACCAGCTGTCCTGTTGTTTCTTCCACAATGTTACTCTTTTTGTCTTTTAATATTGCCTCTACCATCAATTAG
>NW_022104341.1:31888358-31895308 GCF_000313985.2 Echinops telfairi | reverse complement strand
CCCCCCGTGCTTTGTGTGCATGTGTGTACACATGTGAGCTTATGTAATATGCCAATGGCCCCTATATCATAGGTTTCCTAATTGATTTGACTTACTACCCCATTTTCAGGGGGAAAAAATTACTCAGTGTTTCCCTGGCAACTAAAAATGTTTGTACTATAGCCCATAATCCAGAATAAAGTAGAGATAACTGCCTTTGCAGCCCCCCAGATCATTCCAGTGCCCCCAGGAGTGGGATGACCCCTTGGGGGAATTTGTCTACACATTCTCTTAGTGACCCTGACTCCATGCTTCCAATCGTGCAGCTATCCCTTCTTCTTCTCCAAACTCAACTTCCTCATTCGTCTAGATGAACCGCCACACGGGGGTGCCTATCCAATCTTCCTATTATCAATTTGGTCCCATATGATTTTTAAAAAGCAGACATTTTTGCTAGCTAAGCTAAACTATTGTTTGGTTTAAGAGACTTCAGGGAATATATTTTTGTTCCTGTTCCTTAACTTTTAAATAAAGATGATATCAGGGCAATAGTTCTAGGGTTCATCAAACTTTCATGGCTCATGGAAAGCAGGAGTCTATGAGAACCTGAAATTCTGTACTGTATTTTCCCACCTTTGGCCAGGATCCTTTGATGAAAATGTTCATTAAAGGTAGCTGGACGTCATCTATTTTAAGCATTGTGTTCTTTTATTCATCATGGAGAACAGTGTGAATTATTTCTGACAAGGAACCATTCTCGTGGAAACAGCTCTTCATCTTTAAATAATCTCTTCAGATTCAGATTTCTTCAGAGTGGTGTCCTAGAAAGTCAGACATGGTTTGAGTTTTCAATAGCCCTCTCAACCCACAAGCACCATCTTCAAGTTTGTTGATAGATATGTACTGGGACTCTTATAACCTCTACAATATTTCTTCTAGGGTTAGTCCAAGTGTCTAGTACAAGGACCCTGATCCAGACAGCTTTGGTCCCATTGTTGAAGTAGGTCTGCGTTTGACAGAGGATCTTTGGTAGATCACAGCTGTGACACCAAAGTTAGAGGATAATTATTAATTCAGAAAGAACAAAAATCTTCCATCTGAACCTAGTCATTAAGGTTAACAGTAAAGCATAAAAATGATTGGAATGTGAGCCCTGTGGACAGGTTCCCCAAAAGACAATTTTAATTTGTTTGTTTTTTTTTTTTGTTAACTGAAACGTGGGGAGACTAGAGGACTTTGGTCAAACAAAGCGAGAGAAGTAGCAAAGACATTTAGTAAAGAGAATACATTCCAAGAGGAATTTAACTTCCGTGACATCAGCATAATTCTAAAACTCCAGCACATCTTCCTCCCTCCCTCACCTGCCTCTTTTCAAAAGGAAGCTATTTAAACAGGCGTCTAAAGGGTTCATCAGGAGATAGAAAGGGTACAAGGACTTCTAAGGCTATCTTCACTCCCCTCACCCCACCGCCACTCTCTTTATAAAGACACCGTGTCCTCTTTATGAAGCTTTCATGTTCACGTTCATAAACAACTTGGAGAAAGACACTGAAACCAAATCTGTAAATGTGAAAGGCTCCTGGATTGAGTGGTTTGGGGAGGGGAGGAGAGGGGGCGATCAGGGTGAGGGAGAGACACAAATTGCAAAAAGCAGAATAATCAGATACAGAGGGACTTTGATCTTCGGGAGACCTAAGCTAATAGATGTTAAGTGCAGTTCAGTGGAAGTAATAACCCATGAAGAAAACAAAATCTGCAAAATGATAAAACGCTTCAGTCTACTGATCAAGGAAGGCATTGGAAAATTACTATGAAAGCATCCTTAGTCCAGCAGATCCAAGGTGAAGAAAGGGCTGAGTCTGCCAACAGGCAACCAGACATCCCAGGCTGATTTTGCTGTCTCACATTCGGTGGCTAGACTCACACTCGAAATGCGTCCTCTCTGAAAAGGCACAAATGGCACCATCACAGGCCCGGACTCCCTCCTCTCTCCCTGTGACAGCAGAGTGGGTCACCTCACCTCGGGGCTGGTCACACACTCCATGGGGACTCTGTCAGGGCTGGTATTACTGTTACCCAATTCGTGCAAGTGAAGAATTTCTGAACAGACTCTTATTGAAAGGCTGGCCATTTTATGGACATTAGACAGAAATATTTCAGAAAAAATTAGACATCTTTCAAAGAATTAAAATCTTCTATCAAGAAAACAATTCTGCATAACATTGAGAATGTATGGACATTTAAATGTATTATTAAAATCAAGGAACTTTTAAAACGTGAACTCCTCAATTCTAGTTTAAATAAACTCTTCAGTGCTCATTTATTTGTTGAGTAATAACTACATTATATATATATATAGTCTAAGGCAGTAGTTCTCAACCTTCCTAATGACGTGACCCTTTAATACAGTTCCTCATGTTATGGTGATGACCCCACAACCATAAAATTATTTTCATTGCTACTTCATAACTGTTATGAAAGGGTCGTTCGACCCCCAAAGGGGTTGCAACCTACAGGTTGAGAACCGCTGGTCTAAGGGATGGTAGAATTAAGTTAATTTATCTATAAAATAAATTATAGATAATTTATATAACAGAACATGCTTGGCATTTCTAAGTTGAAAGAACAAAAGAAAAAACTCAAGCGTCCGGTTGCGATGTTGAATGGTTCCCTTGTCAAACGACCGCACTGTTCAGGAGACATCGAAAGAAGCTGGAAGTACTGCGCAGGCACTGTGCCACAATGAACTGGCCACTGTTCAGACACGGCAGAAGGCAGCAACGATCAAGACCCTATGATACTGAAAGACAAAGTCCAAGCTGCTCTGAAGCTTTGTCAAATGAAATCTCTAGAGACTGACAAAATACCAAGTGGGCTGTTACAAGAAACAGTTTTCCATACTAAAGAAAAGTGACCCAATGAAATATGGAAATTATTGACCAGAATCATTTATATCACACTCAAGTAAAATTTCACTAAATAATGTTTAATTGTTGCAGCAATATGCTCACAGGGAACTGCCAAAGACTCAAGGTGGAGCCAAAAGCTATGCTTCGAATGAGGGGTATCCTTGCTGACACTAAATGGATCTTGGCTGAAAGCAGAGACTACCAGAAAGATGTTCAAGTGTGTTTTATTGACCATATGAAGACATTCAACTACGTGAATCATAACAAATTATGAATAGCCTTGTACACAATGGGAACACCAGAACACTGCATTGCGTGCATGTGGAACCTGTACATAGACCAAGAGACAGCCATTTGATCAGAGCAAGAAGATAGCACATGGCTTAAAATTAGACAACGTGTACATCAGAGGTGTACCCTTTCACCATATTTACTCAACCCACATTCAAAGAAAACAATGCGAGAAGTTGGATTATATAAAGAAGTGTTAGAATTAAAGGAAAACTCATTAATAGCCTGGATATAATACAGCCTGCCTTGCTGAAAGGCAAAAGGACATGAAGCCCGTGCAGATTAACATCAAGGACTACAATCCAGTATGAATTTCACTTCTCCCTCAAGGAAACAAAAATCCACGCAACTGGAAAAATAAGCAACATCATGTTAAATGTGGAAAAGATTAAGACGGTCAAAATTATAGTTCTACTTGGATTCACATTCAAGAAACCAAGTGATGTATGGCCTTGCACAATTTTACTGGAAAAGACCTCAAGTGTGAGAGGGAGCGAAGGTATGCCTGACCCAAGTCATGATATTTCCAATGACGTCATTTACACTTCAAGTTGGACAAGGAAGAAGGGAGGCTGGAGAAGAATGAAGGCCTTCAAATCGTGTTGTTGGTGAAGAATACTGAATATGCCATGGACTGTCAGGAGGACAGACACATCTGGCTTGGAAGCAGGACAGCCAAAATGCGCCTTAGACATGAAGATAGCGTGAATTCCTTCTATGTACTTCGGACCTGTTATCAGAACAGACCGGTCCTTTGTAAAGCAGGGTCAATGGACACGAGGCCTGCCTTCCCTGAGACGGATCGGCACAGGTGCTGCAACACGGGACTCAAACACAGCCGCAGTTGTGAGAATGAATCGGGGCCGGAGAGGGATTGCTCTGCGACTCTTGGGCTCCCTCTGAGCCAGAACTGACCCGGTGGTATCTGACAACAACAGACTAAATGAAGTTTTCATGATTGTGGAGAAAGCCTGAAAAAGGAAGCACTTAGATAAATTTATTCTGGGAAGAATCTTTATTGTGAGAAGCATAAAACAGCATTGGCGAATGTGAGTCAGAAGTCATCAAACTAGGAGAAAATGGAAATGCATTTTCAAAGTTCCACCTTTCTAGATTTTATGTAATGGCTAATTAAACATGTGTAATATGTTATGTGGATCCGTATAAATGCATTTGGACAGGGTGGGAGCAAATTAATATAACTCAAGAAAATAACAGGGTGGAGAGCCAGGCATAATGTAGGCAATCGCAGCTGGGCACCCACATTCGAGTTGCCGCTGAAAACATTGCGTTAGAACACTTAGAAGCAGTGCCTCCCTCAGTGTATCTTCTTATCAATAGAAAAATTGAAGTTGGAAAACCTCAGATGTTTGTAAACTAGTGTCATTAATAGCCTAAAAGAAAACGATAGCATAAAATAACAAAATAAAATAACACCAGTGATTGGTTCTAATACATGTAAACTCTCTCGGTGTTTCCCTGCGTTAAAATGGATGCTACAGATAGTCATGGCAACCGTGTGTGTAAAGCAACTGGCCCTTCAAATGTAAATTACTTCTAGAAGAAACTAACATTAAGGCCCAAGGGACAGAATGGAAAATTAAACTCTAGGGCTTCACATAATTGTTGGAAAGAATAGTTCATAAAAATATACATTTATTGTTCAAACAAGCTGATTTCTTGTCCTATCTGTGCAGGTCTGGCCCTCCCTGTGTACTAATGGGATAGTTAAGATGAGACCTGGAAGCTCCCACGTTACCAGTCCTTTACTCGGCTTGCTGGCTCCTGCAGCCTCTCCCCAACCACCATCCTCATCTCTTATACGCACACAGCACCATTTAGACTAAGCATGCCGAGTGGATTAACTAATGATTGCAAACCACTTAGGAAATAGAAAATACCCCATACATGCATAATAGACTGTCCTAAATTTTACTTTTAATTTAAATAAACCTTTTCTTGATGATGAAAACTGTGCTGTTAAACAAAAGACTTTTCTACCAGTGCTTTTCACGGTGTTTTCATTTGAGTTGGATTTCTGCTCTTCAGGCCAGTATTTCTGCCAATTTCTATCTCTTGTGCTTTCTCTGGCACAATGGAAAGAACAAAGTTAATAACAGAGAAAGGACAAGCTTTAAAAAGTGCTGCGTTTATCGTCAGTTGTAATTCTGCTATTAAAGGATCTTGGCATTTGGGAAATTCTTCTCAATCTTCTTTTTTTCACTTAGAGGAAGCAACAGAAAATGTGGAATTTAAACTAGAAATAATATCTTACTCTTTTACCCTCTCTCTCCTTTCCCCCATGCCTTCAGTGTGTGGCCTCTTCCTTCTGCGGAGCAGTGGACAAGAAAGGGTAAACCCTGAGCTTTTCTTTACCTTTAACCTTTCTAGTGGGACCACATACCAAAGCACGCTTCCTCCGTCTCATCCTTGCGCCAGCGTGCACAGCACACACACGATTTTTGTAAAATTATTTTTCACTCTGGTTGCTGCCTGTGGAACAGATTGAAGATTTTACCACCCGAAACCCACGAAGAGAAAACTCCTTCTGTGGTCTTCAGAATTGCCATGCCGTGGAGGCGCCTGCCAAGTCCAGTGACCAGGCCCGCCGCGCCTGATGGTGGGGAGCATATGGTGCTGCTGCGAATAGTTGTGCTCTCACGGCTGTGAAATCCCACGCCCTCCCACAGAAGGTGTTCGGAGGAGCAAATGGTGTCGCTATTCAGCACCGCTCCATTTCTGCCTACGGAACCCAGGACTTCAAATAACAAGATGTAGACAGAATCAGCCAGTCTTCGCAGGCATTGGCTTAATGTTCAAATTCAGAGCGAACGGTTACCTGCCATTGGTCTGGCCCTTCGCTCTGGGAAAGAATGATGAACTTTAACACATGCTGGGTTGACTGAAAAAAATCCTAGTGGCGCTGTGGTTAAGTGCTCTGCTGCTAACCACAAGGTTGGCGGTTCTGAACCATCAGCTGCTGCCCAGGAAAAAGATTTAGCAGTCTGTTTCCCTAAAGAGTACAGCCTAGAAAACCTGGGGGTGATTCACTAACGCGTCAATCGGAGCTGAACCTGACTGTCACAGATTGGGTTTGGTTTGTTATTTACGAAAAGCCATAATGGTGAGCCAACCATCTATCCGCTGTCTGTTGGCTTCCCTTCTCCGCCTCTCTTAGCCCTTGTAAAATGGAAAAATAAAAATCTCACCGTGAACCAGAATTTCTAAATCAAATTAGATCTCCAAAAAGAGTCCTGGGCCTGGAATTCGAAAGTCTGACACGCTAACTAGTCTCATCAGTTAGGACAAACGGTATTTTGTGCCTTTTCTGGAAAACAGGGGCTCGGGGCCCTTTCTGTGGCTTCCAGTCCTACAATTATATGTGGGGTCCAGACCCACCCACTCCCAGTCTGGTCTCCAGCAAAGTGTCTTTTTGATGATTCAAAATAAATCATGACACTTTTTTATACAACACTGTCACATAGCGCTTTTACGAGACAGGCTCAGTAAATTTATTTGGAAGCTTGTTTCTGTGTTTATCCACCTCCATTTTCAAGTGGTTCTTCCCTACAAGTGTGTGTAGCAAAACGGTCTCCTCTTCAAATTTATATATATCCCCCTTTTCCCTTCGATTTTTTGGTGAACAATTCTTTGAAATCTTGCTTATAATAGCATTCCCCCTATGTATTGCCTGCTTGAAAGTCGCCCTTGTGTCCTGAGTCTCTGAAGAAGCTCTCCGGATTCTTCTTCGACTCCTCCACGCCAAGCACT
>NW_022104341.1:31861070-31888258 GCF_000313985.2 Echinops telfairi | reverse complement strand
GAAAGTCGCCCTTGTGTCCTGAGTCTCTGAAGAAGCTCTCCGGATTCTTCTTCGACTCCTCCACGCCAAGCACTGCTCTTTGTTCTGTCTACACAGGTGGGTGCCGGTGGACTGCTGACCTGCAGCCCTTTGGAAGCCTGCCTGTGCCACCTTCCCTGGGTTCAGCGGGAGAGAGGAGAGAGCAGACGGTCCCTCTGCTGCTGAGGATAGTAGTGGAAACTTAAGTCATCGACATACTTCAGCGGAGGCTGAGGATTTGCCCAGATGGGACGCCTCAAGTACGGAACTACTTGTACAACTACTTATCTAGAGTCTCAATGATCCTGTTTATGAGAATGCTATTCGAATGGAAGAAGAAGCCCACAGAGAAGGAGAAATAACAGGTTGGAGTGATTATGTATGGGAGAAGAGGCCCTAGTAGAAGTCTTGTGGGAAAGGAAGAAAAGAATAAAATTAAGAATGATTAATGGCCAAACTTTAATGGCTTCATTGGATCCAAAGGAACAGAGCAATACTGAATAAGAACACTTGATATCAGGAAGGAGTGGATGTGCAGAGTAAAATACATCATCCACAGATGTTGACAGACTCTGCGGATGGGGAAGAGTCCCTCAAGAGGGGAGCAATTGCTGCTCTCCTATATGCCCAGAGCAATGCTCGCTGGCATGGCAATTTTCCTCCTGTTCTTTCCGGGAAATTCCTTTCAGCTGCGCCTGAGTAGGGCCTGTAGCCATACACTTGGAGTGGGTCTAGAACAATAGACCTCCACTTTTGGAAACATTTCTTGTATGGATAAAAATCACCTTTCCTAATATGTCCTTTAAAATGACATAAAGTGTGTGTGTGTGTGTGTGTGTGTGTGTGTGTGTGTGTGTGTGTGTGTTGCAGAACGTACCTGCCTAAAGCAAAGCAAAACCAAACCAAACCAGATTAGGTTTCTCATTAAGAGAAACTCAGCACTACTTATCTTCCAGTTTATTCCGTGTCACTTCCCTCATAGACCCTATCAAGCATAGAGGTGCTACAATGTTACTCTAAACCGACATTCATTTAGAGTACTCTAAATTAAAGCTACTCTAAATAGACATTCATAATAGCTAGCACTTATGAGGGGGTAGTGGGGTTTAGTGGTTGGAGGTCAACTCCCATGAAGGAGACCCAGATTCTATTCGCAGGCAACTCACTTTGTGTGTAGCCACTACCTGTCAGTGGAGGTTTGTGTGTTACCATGATGCTGAACAGGTTCCATGAAGCTTCCAGCCCAAGATAGACTAGGGAGAATGGCCCGGTGAGCTATTTCCAAAGTTCTGTAAATATGGTGATCTCTAAAATCCTGATGATCTATTTCCAAAGAGCTGTCAATTAAAATTCTATGGACCAGCATGGGTACCAGAGGCTGACTCTATACGACAGCAAATAACACCACCGCCGTCTCTGTCTTCAAAGTGCTTCTTATGTGTCAAGCGTTGTGATTGGCTTTGTACACATAGTTCCACGTTTCAGCTTCACAGGATGAAGTACTGATAAACTTTCACATTTAAATTGTGCTTGTTAAATTCTCTATGATATTCTAAATGCTTTGAATAAACTGATTGATGATACTAACCCAGACTCACTGCTGCCCAGTCCACAGCAATCCTCTAGGATAGAACAGAACTGCCCTTTTTCTGAGACTGCGAATCTTTAGGGAAGTAGACAGCCTCATCCTTCTCCCACAATTAATCTATTAAGCAATGTTATTAATCTTTTATGTAACAGATGAGGGAACTAAAACACAAAAATGTAAAATGAAGGATATTTAAGTGACAGATTGGGGATTCAAATCCCAGGTCTGACTTCTCACATTAGAATAGTAATTACATGTGGTTTTGCTACCTGACGTACCCTCAATGCCTGGGACATAGTAAACGCTCAAATATATCGGTTGAGTGATTGAGCGCAGAGTCGAAACCATTAACTCCATGCACTTCCCTGTGTAAGCAGGCTCTCTCCAAACTCAAGTGAAGCACATTTAGCAAAGCAAGACATTAGGGAGATGCACATTCATACAATCATCATTCAGTCAACCAATTTTCACCAAGTATCTGCTGTGTGAGACACTATTATTGGTGTGTGTGCTGCCTTCTTTTCTGAGAAATTCCACATGACTTACCCCAATACCTCTTGCACTCAATCAGATTTGCCTCTTCACCCACTACCTGCCCTCCATAACCGCTTTCTCCTCTTCTGGCTAATATCATGGGACCAGCATCATAGGAAGGGTGATTCTGATGCCGTGCAAGGAGCTCTAAGCCGTATTACACTTGTTTTCCATCAGTCATAGGCTTGCAAGACCCACTGGGGATAATGACTCATGGAGGGGGGGCAGGCATGAGGCCTGCCTGTAGCAGATCTCAGAGGGAGGGACTGTGGATTGGAGGCATTTTATTGTTTTCTCCTTTTTTACTCTGAAAACTTTCCAAAAGGAGAGATCTATTTGAGTGGTTTGCAAAATCCATCTTAAGGTCAGTTCTAATTAAGTTGGGGCCTGGCAGCTGCATGATTTCAGTGTTGCTTCACAGCTGCCAAAGTGAGCTAGATGCCTACCTTCAACATTAGCCGTGAGGCTTGGGCTGCACAGTTCCCACCACCTCCTAGGCTTACTTGGCGTCCATGAAATATGGCACATGGTTGGTGCCAAACTAAAAATTCTGTTCTCTCCTTAGGTAGAAATAGATGGAGGCAGGAGATCAGAATCTCCATTTTTGGAAAAAAGTTAGGGGGAAAAATAACTATTTATGTTCTATAGTAAGTAATTAAATTATGTCCTATTTCTCATTATGTGCATAAACAGGACACACAATTTTCCCAACAGAGGATTCAATCAACACAGTACTTGATAATGTCAGGCATTCAGGAAATGTGTGTACAGTGAAAAAGAATGTATGAATAAAGAACAAAATAGAAAACCAAGAGGTAGTCTTGACCCTGAATTTCTGGTCACTATTTTTCCATGACTAATAAGATTTTAAAAATAGGGGAAATAATTTAGGGCGATTAATGGTTTCAACTGCAAAATAAGAAGAAGGTATGAAATAAGTTCTAAAATGCTTTTCTTTCTTAACTTTTCCAATGGAAATTTGACATGGAGACAGCATTTGAATGTAGAAGAACAGAAATCAGAGATCAGAGATGATAGATCATAGATTGGATCTCAATCCAGACTCTGCCACTAGCTGATGTAGAAAACGTAAGAGCCTTATTTTCTACATCTGCACATGAGGGGTCTTGAGATGTATTTTGTGAGATTGCAGGGGGAATCCCAAGACAGTGCCTGAATGTCTGTTGCTGTTGTTATTAGCTACTATCAACTTGATTCTGACTCATGAAGATCACATGTGTGCAGAGCAGAACTGCTCCATAAGATTTATAAGACCGTGAGCTTTGGGAGACTGACCACCAAGCCCATCATCCACGGTGCCTCGAGGTGGGTTCGAACTGGCAATCTTTAGCTCATAGTCCAATGGGTAACTGTGGGAGCCATTCAAGAACTCAACTGGGAATATAGTAGATTTTAAATAAATGGCAAATAAAAAGTCTTTTGAATCTAGACTCCATCCCTAGAAAAATGTAACCATTATTTGTGGTAGCTTCCATGATTGGTTCCAATTCTTCACTGCTCTCTACATTTTGCAGTCCACTCCTAAATTTTGACTTTCGGCTTAACTAAATAACTTACTTGGGATTGTGGAATATTAGTAAATGTAATATAAACAGACATTTGAAAAGCTCCTGGACTCACTATTTTGTGGCATTGTCATTTCATTAGAAGGATATGCCTGGACCCGCCTTTGTCTCAGGAAGAGGATAAGAGACCCTTAGAACAAGACAACCCTTGGCTGGGTCCAATGTTAGAGCAGCCAACTTCCATTTACTTCTCAAGAACTATTACTTTAAGCTATGGAATATGGGATGGATTGTTATGTACACATTATATGACAATAGCCATTGATTCATAACAAAAGATTGTAGTTATAATTTTTCAAATAGATTTTATTGCTAAAATTTACAAATATATATACTTTCCCATATTGGATGAACCTTTGGGTTCATGTTTAGGTGAAATTTTCAAGGAAAGATAAGATAGAAATTTTCTTACTGTCTCTTTCTGGTATCTGAAACATTTTAAATTGCAAACTTATGAGTGTGTGAAAACGTGGTATTAGGTCTGAGTGTCTTATTTTTAATTTTTAATCTGGAAAATTTTACAAGGAGCCACTAATGTGGACATATCCAAATCTGTATATACAAAATATATCTGCCTATTGTTTAAGGCTATTAACTGTTGAGAAAGCCAGTCATTCAGAATAATGAGGATCTAAAATTCAGTCAAAAAGGTGGCTTTGATGGGTCAATAGGACCTTTTGTTGATATTTCTATTTTTCAGAAGAAAGGATTTTGGCAAAAACCAGTAAACTCTGGACCAAGAGAATCACTTCTGAAATAGGTCCTATTGTGTAAAATAGAAACCAAATTCTGCTTTAGGACTGGATATTAGTGGTAAAACTAGCTAAGCATCTTAAAGACAGGGGCAATAACATATTTGTACAAAATAAGACAGATGATCGCTCAACTAATGGGAGATAAACACTATTGTTGGAGAGCAGGGAATTTAAATCTTGCCCCACATGATTTAGGATTCTAGGAAATGTAACTCCCTAAAATTAAGTCTACTTCTTAAATGTGTTCCCTTGCACACATCAGACCCATTTCCAAGTATGACTTTGTCACTGCTCTATAAACTCTGCAAAAACAAAGAGCCCATCGCATTTGTCCATATATCTCAAAAAGGTTGTCCCCCAACTCACGGCAGCTCCATGGCCTAACGGGAAAAAGATGCTGCCTGTCCCATCACTGGAAGATGTGTGTTGGCTAGGTACGGGGTGCATTAGCCAGGACGAATGAAACCCAGGACTAGCAAGATACTGTATACATAATGTGAACTTATCAGGCTCTTGTTATATGAGTGAACGATTTTATCTCAAGACATAAATAAGGACACTAAAGTTCATAGAGATTCATTTTGGGTAAACCACACATTTAGACATGGCTTGGAGTTAAATTTGAACTCAGCTCTGCTTGAATCCATAATCTATCAGATTCCTGTGGCAATAGACAAAATCATATATAAAGTACATATCATGGTAACAGATGCTGAAAGAAGTGTTTCCTACCATTTCAATGTACTTTCATGTACCAAATCCCACCATTACAAATTTATCTTTCTACTCCTCAGGGCCTTTTTCTTTGGAGGAAATGAAAAACAAGCCAAATATCTCAGTATAATAACAGTTAATTTTGGTATTATTTATCAATTTGATTATTTTAGGATCATTCAAAATTTTGTAGAGAAAGACTAGAATGACATGGAAATGCAGTCCACAAGAATACAATATTTTGAAAGTGGTATGCTTTCTCATTTTAAATATATGCAGTATGTTTGCAGTATTATCACAATGCTTTCAAAACTAAAATAAAAGGGGGGATACCGAGAAAACTCAAAGATAATATTTGTCTTTTTATGATAAGAACAAGAATGTTAGTAATATTTGTCTTTATACGATAAGAACAAGAATGCTTTTTGCCATCTGTCTATTTTCCTGACATTTTAAAGTTTAAAAAATGAGTATGTCTTCCTCTCCTCTTATAAAGGATTCTAACAATGGCTGTTACATTGTTTCTGTTTCCATACCTGTCCCTGGTAGATGTACCACCTCCATCATCTTGCCCACACTTTATCAATGATTCTATACTTTATATCAGGGACCTTAGCATCCCAAAGTGGACCTAACTAGTTGTATTGTGTTGGTCTCCCTGTTATTTGACTCTGAGTTTGTTCAGTGAACCTGGGTAGGGAAACGAGAGCTATTTCCCACAGCTACCAATAATTTGTACCACGATCTTCCACAAAAGGGAAAAAAGGAGACTACACATGCCTACCTGTATCTGTTTCAGCAGAATCAGGGTTTTCAAACACTGCAATATGTGTTTTCACATGTCCTATATCAATGCCGCACATTCACAAATTAGAAGACGAAATTAAAAATAGGGTTGAGGTTTTTTTTAATCTCTCCCACATTTCATCTTCTGAGTAGTGATGAACAGTGTTCAATATGCATGCATTTCTTCATGAAATCTGTAAATTCTGAATCCAGGCAAAATGTATGGAAATTATATCAAATTTAATTTAAGTGTGTTTTCCTAAAATTAGGAAGTATAATATTTAGTTTCATGAGCAGAACAAATAAAGCAATTAGTGTTTATTCTTTGACTACTCTTTCACTAAACAGCCCAGTTTTTTAAAAAATGCACACAACCCAAAAAACCACCGTGCTTCCCAGTCACTGCTCAGGCTTCATATGTTAAACAAAGACAGGCCAACCTTAAACCTTTTGATAAATATGATGCTTGTGGTAACTGCAGCATTCACTTCGTATCCCATTTCTCCAAGTTCCTGTCAGCCAGATGTCACTTGCAATGCAAACACTAGAAAAATATGAAATAATAATTTCATACATCATCTATGTGTGCATGAGCCGGTCAAACATTCAATACAAATTCAAACTGCTACTACACACAGAGCAAATATCATCCAAATAATATTTAAAATGATTGAAAGCCTTTTGATTTGGAAGTGTATTCTCTTAAGCTAAGTGGTCCCCAAGACCATCTAGAAAATCTAATTGTTTCATTTTTAAAATGTTTTCTGCCCAAAATTATATCAAACCCTAATGTCTCCATAGAAAAACATGGGATTAGATTGCTGACTGGGCGCCTGATGTCAAAGAAAAATCTAATTTCACAATGGCATTTCCTCATACTGTCTCACCAAAATACAAAATTGATAAAATTTTAATGGATAATTTTCAGAAGCAGAACGTTAACCATTGGGAATATATGAAGCAAAGCTTGGCATGGCAGCACAGGAGAAGCAAAGGAAAGGAAGGAATTGACTATAAATACAGATATACAATGCTATATAAAGAACATTCTTAAAAGCTTTTTTCTTCTCAAACACAGAAGTGCAACTTGAAAAAGGTCCTTACTATCAAAATATTTTGTGTGCCCATTGCTAAGTTTCTCTCTACATATCATTTCTCTTTTGTGAGATGACATAGAGGGACAGAATCACACTGTCAGCTATGCTATTAAATATACACTGGAAGAGCTGTTTTGATTTCTAGTTTTGATGTTAGCTACAAAAAACAGGCATGTGTACCCCATGTTCAATTAAGAGATAAGAGGGACTGGTATTAGATTCCACCCGCTTTTTCAATAAGGCCTTCCGCATCACCTCTTACTGCTTGCTCTTTAGAGGTGGATTTCCCTGCCTGTCAGAAGGCAGGGAGCGGGTTGGTCCTTTTTGTTTCTAGAAGGAAGTTCTGCAGGTACAAATGGCAGTGGTTCTGATCAGACAGACTCTCATCCTCTCTGCACCCCTTAATATTTTGGAGCCTCAGTGTTCTCATCTGTAAGAGCAAGCTCGTCATTTCTTCCTTTCTGTTATCGTGTGGTGTTTAGAAATAATATCTATAAAACACCCATCACCATTTTTAGCACAGAAGTGCTCAGATATTTCTAGTTAATTCTCGATTTTATGAACTTCTAATACTTGCTATCTCAGATTCCGTCATTATTTTAAATATTACCTGATTGTCTTCTTCGCATAAACTGGCAGCTGAGGACAGTTGAACATAAAGAACAAAGGGAAGGACAGGACGGCACAGGTTTCTCAGATTTCTCACTGCTAAGGTCACCCTGGTCGCCGGTGAGCTAAGTCACGTGGCAGCCAAACCAATGCCAAACCCTGAAAATCATGGTGAAATCTGGAGTTGTGGACTCAAGATATTGGAGACACTCCCTCCAGAGAGGCTGATTCTGATCTCCTAGGAAGAGGATTCTTCTTGTGCAACACTGAGGATGGACATCCATCTCTCTCACTGAGACCCCAACCCACCATGAGTCTCCCCACAACCAATCTCACCATTGGTTCAAGATTATAAGGAAGTACCAATCGTACCATCACACCTGCAGGTTAAGAACTGAGACTGACTAGTCACACATCAACATGCCTTCCCTCTTTCATGTCTCTGTCTCTTTTGTCTTCGTCTCCACTGCTTTATCTTTCCTGTGAGGACAGACTCGCGCTCTCTAATTGTTTCAATAATACATTGCTTCATCTCCACACCCAAAATAGGATTTTGGTGCAGGTACATCACTGATAAATATTTAGTGTTTAAATAGGAGTTGGCATTTTCATTGGAAGCAGCTTAACTAAGAAGATCTATATGAAGGGACTTCAAAAAGTTCACGGAAAAATGTAATTAATGGATTTGGAGCTTACACATAATTCTAGCTCTAATCTAAGAACAATTAGCTTTTTGTTTATTAAAATTTTTATTTGGGAGTTAATACATGTATCTATAGTTCAATCACATCCAGTAGTGTTACACAATTGCTATCACAATCAATTTCCAAACATTCTTTTCCTACATGGCCCTGCTTTATGCTCACCCTCATGAAGAGATAACTGAAGATATGGGTGCTAGAGAAAAGTGTGATGAAGAAAACCGATGGTGCCCGGTGATCAGAAAAAATAACATCTGGGATATTAAAGTCTTGTCTTAAAATGAATAGCCATCTAAGTGAGGGATCAACTAGGTCCACATGGAAGAAGCACATGAGCCTGTATGATCCAAGGTTTGTAAAGAATAAAACCCAAATCTGATGGAGGGAATGCTATCAGTGTTCAAATTGTGAACACCCAGTTTGCAGAAAGCTAGTTTGTAGTGGAAGCCCAAAATCCATTTGCAGGGACCCCGCATAGATTAATCTCCAGTGATCCCTTCTGACCATGTTTGAGGGATATGTCGTGAGACAGATAGCCTTGTAAGTTGATTATGGCAGATGTAGTTAGGCTAAAATGTAATACTTCATCACCGAATCTCCCCTTTGATCCATTTTAAAGTTGTTTCAGTTTTTAGTATTTTCTACGTTCTCTCTGATTGAGTTTTTCTATGTACTATGTATTATTGTTGTTGGATTCTTTTTGTTCGCTTCCTGCTAATATTTTGTATGGTTTTCTATATATGCAATGGGGGATAGGTAAATCTATAGTGAGAGTAACTAGATAGGGGCATGTCAGGAGAGGGTGGGGGTAATAGGGAGCTAACAACAATCAGTATGAGAAGAAAATGTCCTGAAATTGATGGTGGTGATGGTTGCACAACTCTTCTTAATCTAATTAAATGATTACGTTGTATGATATGTGATCGATATATCATTTAAAAAGATAATGGGGTAGTTACATAATCTGGTGTCACCTTGAAGGAGTGGAGTTTAGCCTGTCAATCAGGTCACAGTTTGATGACCTCATTTTGAGGCGCCACAAGGATAAATAGCCCCTGGAGGCTAGATACACACACTCTCTGCTTCGTATTCCTGATGACAAGACACAAGGAGCTATGCTAGAGCCCAGAAGCTGTGGGAGCTATGTGGAGACCCATGCCAGTGCTGAGATGCTTACACCGCCACTGGATCCACAAGACTTCCACCACTGGCCTGTAATATCTCCCTGCATTCAGTATCATTGCTTGTGTTTCATGAGTCTGAAGAGGACTTTATGAATTGGTATCAGACATGTGGGGCTAATTATCAGACTTATGGACTTGACCTGGACTGGGCTGGGGTGTTTCCTCAATATTCAATTGCTCTTGTATATAAAGCTCTTTCTTATACACATATGTGTATGAATTTGTTTCTCTAGTCTAGTGTCAACTGGGACTAACACAGAAAATGAAATTTTCCCATGAACCTTCTGAAGGCCCCACTAATTGTTGTTGTTGTTGTTGTTGTTGTTGTTAGACTGAGGAGAGACTGCGTGGTGTCATTACAAAGAGTATCAAATTTGGAATGATATAGAATTAGCTGGTTATCTCAACTCTTTCATTAGTCACCCTTTTGGATAACTTTCTCAAAGTTATCGGAGGAGTCGTAGTTCCCTCAATTATAAAATGGGACTAACCATTTCAATTTCTTAGGGTTATCATTAACGCCCTTGTCAGCTAAAATATCGGATGTCCAGTTAAATTTTAATTTCAGATAAACAAAGAATAATGTTCAATACAATTATGTTCCAACTATTCCATGGAACATACACTAAAAAAAATCCACTGTTTTACTGCAGTCCACATTAAAAACTGGATATCCTGTCCTTGTATAGCTAAATATGGTAGTTTTAGTGCTAAAAACGGTAACCCTAATTATAAAGACTACATGACATAGTACATTGTAAAGCCACTAACTTAACACCCAGTGGGTAGTAGGTGCTCATTAAGTGTGATCTCATTTCCATTTTCCCTTGTGGGGCTGTTGTGCGATTAAATGCTTGGAACATAGTACAGGTTCAATAAATTTTAGTTTGTTTTTCCTCTCCATGCTCAGTCTCAGAAAGTCTGCGGTCTCTGCCTAGCAGTGGAGAGAGAGCCTCTCCACTGCTATGGGTGGCTCTCTCTGGGCTTGATTGCTCCTGCCTCCTTCTGGGAGTGTGTTTGCAACATGAACTCCAGCGGGGGTGGGGTGATCTAGTGCAAAGCACAAATCTGAAGGGCTCGATCTGTGAATAAGCTTCCCCTCCTGTCTGGCCCTCTGACCTTTCAAAAGCTAAGTTTACAGTGAAAGCAGTTGTCCCCTTCTCTGCTGCCCGCCAGGAAGCTGCAGCCTGCACCATGGAGGCCTCCTGCAGGAGGAAGGAGAGAGACCTGGTTGTCCCAAGCAGTGCCTATTCCCAGTACTTTTGCAAGGGATTTGCTACAGGACTTCTTTAAATGGTGAGCTCTCTGAAGAGTTCCAAAACAACATCTTAGAAAGAAAAGGGAAAAAAGCAAACTATTTTATGTACAAAGACATAGAAGTAACTTGCTCAGTAAAACATCTGTGCCATAACATCTATGATAGAAAAGGCTTGTGAACAACTCCCTACAATTCTACCCGCTTCCCTGGGCCCCCCTCCGCCCACATCAGCTCCTCAGGACTGCTATTCATCTGGCCAGAGAGGCTCCAGTCTGCAAGGGTCCCCCTGGGGCAGGCCTGAACTGGCTGCTTACAAAAGATACAAGGGAAGGTTTTCAGGGCGCATTTGCCCCCCTTACAAGCTCAGTGTTGTGCCTCTCTGAGAAGGCAGAGATAGAGCATAGGATATGATTCAACGGAAAGCCTTTGGAGGAGAAAATGGCTCTTTCACCACGGCCTATCAGAGGATCAGCACATTTGGAGTCTGTTGTCTGACCCACATTTCTAGAGCCACAGCTGGCTCCGCCTGAGCAGGAACAGCTAATCGCACCCTAGAAGAAGCTCCCTTCTGCCCCAGCTCTGGGGTGGGAAAGCTCCGAAGTCTTGACAATAGAGGGTAAAACCTATGAAAATTTTCCAAATGACACACTGGGTCTGGCCATGGGAATTCCAGCTTTGCTGCAAGAAGGTACCGTCCACTTCCCTCGGCTCACATCACGTGTAAACAGGAGGCCACCGTGTTCTGCCCCAGCTGCAGCTTCTGGGTGGTCCTGTGAGGAAGCTCCAAGTGGATTGCAGTGCAGTCCTGTAGTCTGGCGGTCACACAGTTAAAGTACACATCTGTGGGGGAGAGCAAAGGCATGTGGGCTCTCCCAGCTCCAGTCTCGGGTGGAAAATCAAAGTAAAATCGGACTTCCCAGACAAGGGCTGTTCTCCAAAATTAAAAGCAATAAGAGAACAAGACAAAGAATAAAAGCCAACAGAAGGTGGATTTTTCTGGCAGGCAATTCCTGATATGAAGAAGACTGGGAGGTTCTATTTCTCCCTTTGCCTTAAACACAAGGAAGTAAATTCCTTGTAACGGCATGCTAATTTGCTCGTTAATAATGCATGCTGACATAAGCCTTGCGTGAAGCAAACGCCTTTATGACTAGCTAGGATGGTTTGAACATCTCAGAGGTCCTTGGAGGAGACCTGGAAGGCTGCTTTCGAAACTCATCGCCTTACATCCCTGTGGGACACAACTCTATGCGATGTACATTGGGGTCACCATCTACCCAATATTCTATGGCAACTAACAAAAACTATAAATGTATCACATGTAAAAAGTTCCCAGTTTCCTTAATTAAGTACAACAGGGGAGTTGCTGGATTGGAATCCCACCTCCATTACTCACTAGCTGTGGGATTTTGACAAATTACTGAAACCGTCTCTCAGTTTTCTCCTCTGTAAAATAGGTAACAACAGTACCAGCAGAGAGTATACATCACAATTATTACCAACATAGCGTGTCCTTTTAATCCCTGAGATAGCAATTAATTACGTGTTCTTGCTGTGTGTGCCGTCAGGTGATTTCTGACTCATAGCAAGCAGAAAGGCCCCATAGAGTTCCCTAGGCTGTAATGTTTGCAGGCATGGTTAGGCATTGAATAAGGAAGTCCGCAAGCAATCAGCGCATTTGAACTGTGGTGTTTGCAAAGACTGCTGAAAGTGCCATGCACTGCCAAAAGGGCAAACAGATTTGTCTTGGAGGAAGCACAGCCAGAATGCTCCTTATAGGCAAGGATAACAAGACTTCATCTCATATGCTTTGGGCGGGTTGTCAGGAGAGATCAGTTCCTAGAGAAGGACATCGTGTTTGGTGGTCCAGTGGAAGGGCAGCAAAAAAGAGGAAGGCCCTCAAGATGATGGGCTGACACAGTGACTGCATCCGTGGGCTCACACACAGGAACAATTGTGAGCATGGATGGTGTTCATTCTGTTCTACATAGGGTGGCTAGGCGTTAGACTGAACAGCATCTAACAACAGCATTCAACTGGTTCCAATTGCCAGGGTTTTCTTCCCACCATGCAGCTGGTAGCTTTGAACTGTCAGCCTTGCAGGTAGTTGCTAAGTCTTTTACCAATGCACTACCGAAGCTTCCTTTATGCTTTGCAGAGCTTTAGGGGCCCAATGAGTTTATTGTTAGGCTACTCACTGAAAGGTAGGCGTTCAAACCCGTCATCAATTCTGTGAATAAAAGATGCAGCAATCTGCCTCCAGGAAGAGGTGCAGCCTAGAAACCCCCTGAAACAGTGCTCCACTGTCTGATGAGGTCGCTACGAGCTGGAACCAACTCAACAGCAGCAGGTTTCTACTTGCACAGCCCTTTAAGGCTTTAAAGCACTTCTATCCATTTGGGGTTGACCTTTACTTAGCTTGGAAAAGGTGG
The DNA here is from genome assembly GCF_000313985.2 of Echinops telfairi. Classification (NCBI taxonomy): domain Eukaryota; kingdom Metazoa; phylum Chordata; class Mammalia; order Afrosoricida; family Tenrecidae; genus Echinops; species Echinops telfairi. The sequence goes on along the minus strand of NW_022104341.1, from coordinate 31,874,996 downwards.
TGATATTGTGGAGTTTCCATTTCTCATAATGCAAGAGGGATATATAGGAAGACAGAGATGGTTGCAGGAGATTAACACAGGTGAAAGGTTAATATATTCAACTTGAGGTGGAAAGGGAAGATTAAGGTAGTTGCTGAATTAAAATCCAAGAGGAAAAATAGTGGAAGGCAGGCAGTATTCTGGGAAACATGTCAGAAATAGATGAAAGCTGAAAGAAAAGTGTACAAGAAGTTTACAAATAAGTATCAAGATTTTTAATATGAGTCAGTAATGGACTGTAGAAATGGTCCCTGAAAATATCAAAGCTGGTGGCATCCCCCTCATCACCCTTGGGATCAGGGACTAAACTCACCCCAGAGAATGGCTCAATATTCTGCTAAACTGTAGCCACGTCCATAGGGGAACTGTAACACTAGTGAGGTACACAAATCTTGGAATAATCATCTCTCTGAGATCAAAAGGGCAGCATTTCTCCAAAGTCAAAGTTCAGCAGGGGTATGAAAAAAAGGAGGAAGGAAAGCAGAAAGGGCAGCAGGGATAAGTGATTTGACAGGATTGCAGTGAATGAGATGAAACAAAATGTGTATGAAATACTTAAGTTAAAACGAATTATCTGCTCTCTAAACTTTCACCTAATTCAAAAGAAAAAAGTTTTAACAAAGAGCTTTTATAGATTCAGGAGACAATTCAGAACTTAAATAACTGTTTGGCATTTTGCGAATAACTTCATTTCCCTCGCCCTGCAATGTCCTTCAGAAGTCAATTATAGAAGAGGACTTAAGAGTGAAATACGTTTAAAAAATTAAAGAGCATAGGCGAAGCATAAAATAAAATTGAGACGTTATTAAACATTTGAGGTGGGCTTAACATTCTGGCTTTGGTTTCAGGAGGAGGAAACGAACTCAGAATGTCATTGGATAGTGTTTGGTTTGTTCCCGCTTTCGTTTGGGTATGGTGGAGCAAAGCAGGGAACTCACTTTCAATAAACAAAGAGAGGCCCTCCGATAGAAGCTCTTTGCATCTCTAGGTTCCATCTTTCCATACAGATGGGTGGATGCTTACAGCATGGTTTGTGGAGGCAATGCAAAAGGAAACCTTGAAGCCCCTTGTTCAAAATACAGGAAACAAGCACCATAGACGCACCAAAACACCAAGTATTGTCTCCCCTTTCCTTTGTCGTCCGTCTCGTGACTGGTATGGTGTCTTGTACTTGCTAAGTAATGTTATTCTAAATCAACAACAATTAAAACTTAGAGTATTAGCATAGATTTTTACCCTTAGTCTTCATGTTATGCAATGTCAGTCTTAAATGCAAAAACAAGAGCATTTAGCGGGTATGTAGAATGAAACTACACTATCTGTGTTTTGTAGCTCATATGTATGTGCCCTTGTCATGTATCCTTAGTATAAAGTGAAAAATGTGGCACGAGACTAACTCACGCGTCTTTATCACACCTCACTATCACGCTCTACCTTTAGCGTTCTGTTTCCTCAGGGAAGCGTGCAGCCGGAAGGGATGGGTGAGACTATGGTTTCTTTCCCTGCCATGTCTTCTATTTCGGCGCTCCCGACCGGCTAACAAAATAAAGCTGTATGAGTGAAAAAGGAGTGCTTTGCTTCTTTGCCTTTCTGTGTTCTGAGTTCAAAGAAAATTTTCATCGAATGGAACCTGACCTCTTGGGGGTGTAGGTGCCCATTCCCGCCATTCTTTGGACAATTTACTCCGTCCTTGCTGCAACATGCTTATACTGTCCTGGCTTTGGTCTTACTAACTCCCACGCGTTGTGGGTTGACCAGAATTCTGTGCTCTGAGGACATTGTGCATGCCCTATGGGGTAAAAATGCCATGGGAAAATGGGCGCTCAGGTTAGTTTTATCTCACTTGTCCATGCATGTGCTCTGCTACTCCTTCAGCCTTCTCTTACTGAACACAGACCTAGAAGCAGTGTTATTTAAATTCCAAGAGGGCAATGAGAAGGACAAGTGTGGGGTCACATGCAGTGGCACAACTTAGCTGCCACGAGGCCTGCCTGCCTCCAAAGCAACGTCCGTCGTCACCCCCGTCCGGGCACTCGCAGGTCAGACAAGTGCTAGACAGTAGATGGTATCTTCTAAGTCACCGAGACTCATGGAAGCAGCAGGCAAGACATTGCACTGGGCAAATCCACTTCACAACACCTATTTAAAGAGCAAAGACGTCACTCTGAGGGTTAAGGTGTTCCTGACCTAAGCCATGTTTTTGCAAGTTTTTCAATTCATATGTATGTGAAAGCAAGACAATGAATAATGAAGGCCATGGTGTTATGGCTGCTTTTGAATTGTGGTGTTGGTGAAGAATCTTGGAAGTACCATGGGCCTTCAAAAGAAAAAAACAAATCCGTCTCAGGAGAAGTACAGTCAAAATGCTCCTTAGAAGCAAGGATGGCGACACTTTGTCTCACATGCTTTGGACACGCAATCAGGAGAGACCAGTCCCTGGTAAAGTCATGTGTCAGCAAAAACAAAGACCTTCTATGAGATGGATTGACCCGCGGCTGCAGCAATGGGCTAAAACGCGGGGATCGTGGTCAGGATGACGTCTTGTGTTGGGACTGACTTGATCACAACCAACACCCATGTTCTAAATCTGTCGTCATCTCTTTAGGACTCATGGCTGCCCCTAGGAAGACGTAACGGTCTTGTATCACACCATCTTCAGTGCATTACAACATGTCTTGTTTCTACTAAAAACAACAGCAGCAGCAACAACAACACACCTCACTGCCATCACGTAGATGCCGATTCACAGGACAGGGTAGAGCTGCTTCTGTGGGTTTCTGTGGGTTTAACTCTTTCGAGGATAGAAAGTCCTGTGGTTCTCTTGAGGAAAGTCTTGTGTTTTCAAACTGCTGGCTTTTCAAATCACAGGCAAACGGGCACCCACTATGCCACGAAGGCTACCGACCAAACCCAAGCACATTGCAGTCGAGTTGGTGCCAACTCACAGAGCCCTATAGGACAGCCTGGGACTGCTTCTGTGAGCTTCTGAGACCGTAGCACTTGACCAGACTAGAAAGGCCCATCTTTCTCCTGTCAAGCGACTGGTGGCTTGGAACCTTGTGGATTGCAGCCCAATATGTACCCACTAGGCCACCAGGGCTACTGCAGACACTGGAGGGTGTGAATGGTGGTGAACATGCCGGATACCACAGAGAAATTGATGGGATTCATGGTCCCTGAAACTATGAAGAGTAAATTGTTTTTATCGTACTTTTGCTTTTTAAATTATTTATTATTAATTAGCAAAGGCGTAAAGTGCCCAGCTGCTACTTTTAAATATCTCTTTTTAGCCTTTTATAGCTTGAAATATTTCCAGAAATGTTCTTCTGTGGTATGAGAAAAACTCCTGGTTCTCTTCTGTGCTGGAATACTGGCAGAGACGTTAGGAATAGGCAGTCGCCATATTATCTTGATTCAAAGAGAGAAGGGATGTTCTACTCCCTCCCAGTCCTGCTGACTCAGGTGAGAGATGGGCTGTTGACTTCCCAGCAGCTCCGCGGAAGAAAGATGAGGCCATTGCTCCAGTAGAGGCTTACAATCCTGGGAAGCTGAACCTGTGAGTCACAATCACCTTGCCTAGAAGGGGCTTGGTTTGGGTTTGTTCTATCACTTCCAAGGATACTATCTATGATGCAGCAGACTGGGCATCCGCAACCAGGGATCTTTGACAATTTTGTGTACTTTGGACGCAAATTCTACACAAACAAATGCTTAATTGTCACTATAAAACAGCGACGACGATGATGATAAAGGAATTGCCCAGTGAATTTAGAACATACATACTTGACCAGCTCACATCGGTACAATCAGACATTTGGATATGGGGCAAAATTATTTGACATACTGACACTTCCTTCAACCTGGGGGCTATGACAAACCCTATAAGTGCAAAGTAACTGGTACTGAGGAAAGCTTTTTTCAGACATAATATGATTATACCTTTGATTTATCTGAAGTAGCTCCCCGAGGGAGAATCTTATGGTTTTCATGTGTGCCCTAAAACCTATAACCTATGTACTAATAAGAATAAGACCCAAGAACGCCAAAATGTATACCTATATTAGGAGTATGAGAACAGGGCCATACAAAGGAACTCAAATAAAGGGAATTGTGGTCCTAATTGATGGTCATACACAACGATCAATGACTGGAGGAATGTAGCAGAGAGGTTTAGCACTAAAGCTAATAGTAAATAAAGGTACAGGCTCTGGACAGAACACTGAGACACGTGACTAAGAATATTTCAGTATGAGCATAGACCTTTTGCTAGGATAGCATTGTGTTAGGCAGGGTTCTCTAGAAAAACAAAACCAGGACACTTATGAATATATATATATATATATGGAGAGGTTTGTATAGCGAGAAGGAATATAACAGCTAACTAGTCCACCCAGTAGTATGGAGGGCTTAGATCAACTCACTTTTGTGGAACAATTAATATACTGAAGATCGTTCAACTCAAACTGGCCTTGGCCCCAAGGTCAAAGAAACAGACAGCTGACCTTCCCTCAGGCAAGACATGCAGTGTGGGGCAGCAGCAGCAGCAGCAGCAGGAAAATGGGAAATTAAGGAGAAGCTGAGGCCAGGAGCTGGGGAGCACAGCAAAATGGTCCCGATGGTGCCTCAAGAAGCATGTGGAAATAGGTCTTGGTGGAACTTCAAGCTCTAGCGATGCTCTGCAAGGTACTAAGATCCGCCCACAATGGAGAAGCACACCGTTGAAGCCAAGGACCAGCTCAGGCAGCCAAACACTGTTCCAATCGCTAGGGAGAAAGAGGGGAGGGAGATGGCTTTGCAAAGCCATGTATCTCCTCACCCTCCAAAGAAGCTTTGACCTGATTAAACTCTGCCCACATGTTTCTACGGAAACCTCGCTGGAACAATCAACCTAACTATCACAAGCATACTTGTGGGATAAGCAAGTTTATCAAAGGGGAAAAGAAAACTAGGAGTCTATCGCAACACTCCCCAATAAGTGTGAGGATAGTCAAGACTATGAAGAAGGTTGCTTACTTTCTGAGAGCCGGGCATAACAGAAGAACCACAGTAGGTGGCTCTACAGGGAAGAAATTTATGTTCTCAAAGTTCTGGAAGCGAAAGTCCAAATTCAGGCAGTGGCTCTGGGGAAAGGGCATCTTTAATTGATTTAACATTTAGTAGCCTACAATTTCTGTAATCCCTCTCTCTGTACATTTCCCTGCCTCCCTCTTCATCACATAGGATCTTTCTTTCCTTCATCTCCACATAGATGCCTTGGTACCGACATTGCTCTGTTAAGAACTCAGAAGTAATTAGGTTAACTGCACCCTACAATAGCATATAACCTCTAATAGTTGATTATATTAAAGTATATTGCATTTTGGAAGATGATTAGATTACATTAGATTTTATTACACCCACTTTTATCGGAGAAAAGATCAAAGTTCTCCAGGATTTCATCTTGCTTAGATCCACAATAATGTTCACAGAAACAGCAGTCAACAATTCAAGTGATGTACTGCATTAGGTAAATCTGCTGCACAAGCCCTCTTTAAAGTGTTGACAAACAAGAGGGCTACTTTGAGGGCTAAGCTATGCCTGACCCAAGTCATGGTATTTTCCAAAGGCCTCATATGCATGTGAAAGTTGGACACTGAATAAGAAATACCAAAGAAAAAATGGATGCATTTGATCTTTGGTGATAGAGAAGAATCTTGGAAGTATAACGAATAACCAAAAACAAACAGCTCTGCCTCGGGAGAAACACAGCCAGAATGTTCCTTAAAGGAAGATGGTGGCTTGTGCACTTTGGACATCTTATCAGGAGAGACCAGTCCCTGGAGAAGGGCATGATGCTTGGTGAAGTGGAGGGGCGGTGAAAAAGAGGAAGGCTTTCAGTGAGATGGACTGACACTGTCGGGGCAACAATATCCTCAAACCTGAGAAAACTTGTGAGGAAGCGTGGCCCTGGGCAGTGTTTCATTCTGTTGCCCAGAGGGATGCTGTGAGCCAGAACCAATTTGATGGCATCTAAAAACAAGTAACTCAGGAATTGGGTCAGGATTTAAATGAATATTTGGGGGAACCACAAATAAAGCCACAACAGGGGTGGTGGAATATAAAAACAATAGGCAAATGTACAACAGAGAGGGTAAAAATGGAAAAACCAAAGGCAGAGGAGATATAAGGGAAGAAGGAATACTAAGGAGAAGAGAAAGGAATGGTGGGTTTTGCTGTGCACAAGGTAGACACCCAGAAGTTTGAAGTCAGTTAAAAATTATAGCTGATAGAAAAGAAGAAAATAAGTTATAATTTGATTTGGACTGTGCAATCTTTCTCTTTGGCTCCCGGCTGCTAAATATCATCCTTTACCCCATGATGAGAAACTTGAAAGATAAATATTTCATTGAAATGGGCTGACACTCTTCCTTAGGGTACCTATCTTCGCAAAAGGAAAAGAGAATGAAGGGAAGATGGAGGAAAAAGGAGAAGAATATTGAGAGCTCACTCATCTATTTCCAATCAAAAAGAGCAGGCGTTGTTACGAGCCCAGTCTGTGCAGTGTGGCTGCCAACCAAAACATGGAGACGTTGACTTGCGACGATCCACCGGGAAGGGGCTGGCTTTGAAAACCCAAGTAACAAAGGGGAGAAAGAGCTCCTTCACAGAGCATCTCTAAGTTCATCAAGAATCCCCCAAATCTTAGAAATTTGGGAGTAGTCAGAATTGATTTCATCCCTTTTACTACAAATCTCATTTCTGAAAATGATTAACAGAGGCAGAGACATAAATGGCAAAGTCTCGATCGGGGAAAATGCTGTCAGCGTATCATCTAGATAGATTAGAAAGTGAACGCTCAGGTTGCGGGGAAGGAAGACTAATGGCATTAAGTCAAGATGAAATAGAAAGGAGCCTGGCACAGGCTCAGAAATCATAAACCGTGAGCTCGTCCTGACAGAAGACCCTCGGCAACTTTCTGAACTGGAAAATGGTCAGGAGTTCAGTCTGAGAGCATTTTCTTTGGCTTATTCAGAGTCCCTGGCTTGTTTTGGTTTGTTCTGAAGTTCTGGGAATTGCTTTGCCAGGGTTCTGACATTTGTACAAAAGTAAGATCCTTCTGCCTACAACTTTCAGTACAATCAAGTGCACACGCAGAAACAAGAAAATGAGGGTTTGGCGTGCCAAAACAATAAATAAACATTTAAGATCCTTCTACACCGTGCAACCATCTGATTTTCAAAGTGTCACAATCCTGCTGCCTTTCAGAAACAAGGCAGAACTGTTGCCTTGAAATCAGTGGTGGTGGAGACCAACATCCTTTGTTTAAGTTAAGATCAAATAGAGACGCAAGTATATAAATTCCTGCCAAATAAAGCTAAAGCAGGCATTCTGTTCTGTACATCTGCTTCACATGTGGAATATCACTCGGTTACTTAAATCAGAGCTCCACTAGAAAGACACACACACACACACACACACACACACACAGATACGCACATCTCCGTTTTTAAGGATAAACCAGGAAAAGAAGCACAAATCTAAATATCAGTTTGTGGGAGTTTCTCTGATAGAATGAACCTATTGTACCTGAATATAATCTCTTTAAGTTGCTCTTTCCTCATTCAATGGCATGTGTGTGCAACGCTCAACTGAAAATCATTCCCATCATCTTAAAAAGTGGGCGTCCCTGCAAACTAACTGGCAGGCGTTTTCATGCAGTCTTTTAAAGCACTGGAGTTCCTGACCTTTGAGGTTAAGGTACTGGTTCCACGGTCAGTCCGGGAAGAGTTGCCAAGCACCCTAACACATGACTGATTTTTATGAGAGATCAGCCTATAAACCTAAATTTCCAGCTAAATCTCTATACAATTTTAGAGTGAGAATAGTTGAAAGCATTTCACCCCCTCTCCCCATGATGGAAATGGCATTAGAAGATTAAAATGTACAGCCCATCATCTCAAAATTTCAAAAAATAGAATATTCAATAGATGGATGGGTAGTTGGGTTGGTAGTTAGAAACTTGCTGTTCAATTCTAATGTTTCTGACTTAAAAATTTAGGTCATTGTCTCTCTTCTGACACCTCTTACTACATCAACATCACATTATATCATTATAGACTCATGAAGCAATGTACTTTTACATTTTGCGGGATAATGACTCTTTTGTATTTCAGTTTTTTATCATAATATAAATCTTGAATTGCAATTTGCATATCTTTTGTTTAGAAAAAGAGACCCCTATTTAAGATTTGTCATTTTAGTCCATAGGCTTTAAAGTGTGTGTGTGTTTAAGAAATGCACCAAAATATTCCAATTTATTCTTCAATTGAATCTGATTCTACTTCTGCTGCTGCATCAGTAAATTAGCAAGTGTCCCCAACAACACAATTCCAACAATGATTTTCTGAGAGAAGTGCAGCCCAGTCATAGGTCTGTAATCATGTGGACTGTCAAGTGGACTATATATGCGTGTCTACTATCTGTCTACACACACACACACACACACACACACAATCAACGTTCAAATATCTTCCTTTCATATGAAGGATATACTCTCTGTTCACTTTCCTACCTTTCCTTTAGTCCTTGCTCGTGAAGTAGGATTGGATCATGTCACCATGACAGACCTTGCGTACACTCGGAGGGCCCTGAAGGGACGTGGCAGGGGCAGAGTCTATTCATGTCCGTATGCCAGAAAGGATGCTGAACTATCTAGCTTTCTCAGTGCTTAACCATAGTGGAGGGAATGGCATATTTGTTGAAAAATGAATGAATTAAAGAATGAAGTGTGCTATAGAACTCATATTTTCAATTCTGTCATGAAATAACAGAGCTAACTCAGTAGCTCGCCCCCTTGGGGGCAGCAAGATGCCCATCCCTTTGTCCTGCATGGCCATCGCATAGTTCAGGGCATTCCCTTTGCTCGGCTCTCACCCAGTCTGTTCTAGGAGGCTCCCTTCCCGGTTTGGGGGAGGTGACGGGACAAGGCTGCTGTGTGTAAGCTACTTTTAAAAGAAAAAGCAGCCCCATCACCTTAGGAAATAAGTTTGACTTTCTGCTTTCTAATGTTCCGATAATACAACAGAACCGATTGCTTTGGTTGGGTGAACAGCAGCCAGCTGCTGAAACAGTGCGTGGCATGAGGCGCTATGGACAGGGGCTGGGAATAACACTGACACCGAGTTTAAATCCCAGCTCTTCCATTTCGGAGCTGTTTTAATTTCGGCAGTTATTTAATTTCTCTAAATCTCAGTCTCCTCGTTTGTCAAATGGTAGTAATAATGTCTGCCTTGTAGAATGGCTGTGAAGATCAAATGTGACAGTGTATGTGAAATATTTAGCCCTTACGATGTACGCAACATGTGTTTACTTCCTTCTCTGCCACCCTTCCTGCAAACCTTCGATTATGTCTAATTAACTTCTTCTTTCTTTCCGGGGAGATGGGGATTTCAAATGAGACTTCACATTATGGTCAGATCAAGGTAGATGAGCTGAAGGGAAACGGACCAATTGCCAGAGCAGAAAACCAATTGAATACTCTTAGGTAACAGCCACCCTTTTAGCCCTTCAGGCATCCCCTGGCCTTCCCCTTTGGTCTAGAACATGCTTCCAATACACGCCAAGAAGTCCTCTTTTGGCCAACCTGACTGACAGGGATGCTGTGGGGAACTTTGCAATTCCCTATAAACATGGGCAATTAAGTCTCTAAACGCTCTCAGGCTTATTGCCCAGTAAACTCACAATGAATAGTAACCTTAATAAATGTTATAAATCTCACCTCTGAGCCAACAGGAAATTCAAACTTCTGCGTGTGTGGGAGCCAAAGTGCTGCTGAAACAAAAGGGAGGTGTAGGGACAAGGAGAACATTGTACTCTGTCCTCCTTGATGCCTGGCAGCCCCGAGCGCCCCAGGCTTGGGAAAGGCCCTAAATTGTATTTTGCAGGGCAAATCTCCGGCCACTTCACTCTTTCCTGCATTCACCTGCTTTAACTCTTTCCTGCCCCAATGGGCCAAGAAGCACTCCGTCCTTGCACATCTCCTACTGGTTAAAATAAATCATGAGAATATTTGATGGAGCCAAATTAAAGGCAAATTGATCTTTATGTCAACATTCTTAGTCAAAAACAATTTTAGAAACTTAACTAAACCTTAACACTGAAACTGAAACCCAGTGTTATTAAACTGAAAAGGGGGGTCGTATATCAAAGAAGAGACATCACTGGATATTTTGATGCTCACCCTCACATAGGGTGTTAGTTTTAATAAACAGTTACAATTGGGGCTGTTATGAACCATAAAGCACACCTTGCCATGTTTCCAATTTCCTCTCCTCCCTTTACTGCTGTTATATTACGCTTTGTGGTAAGGAAAAATGTTTATTAAAAAAGGCGAGGAGAGCAGGATTCCAGATTAGATTATCTCACCTGTCCTAACTCTTCACCAGCCAATCGGATATCTTCGCCATGGTCTGGGGAGCTGCAGCCTTTCAATCTCGGGGCTGGCAGTGAGTGTGTGGAATGTGGTGGGGGTTCAGCCTGGTGGTCACAAAACGAATGCAGATTAGGCCATTTTAATTACTGACTTGAACTGAACATGGAATTCATTTTCCAGTCACCGAGAGAGGCAAATAGATGCATCTACCGCCTCCTCCATCACGGAGATAATTATAATGGGATTGAAAAATACCTCAGGACCCATGAACAATGAGAACTCAGCGACAGACAAGTGTCTTGAGAGAAGGAGACCTTCATTTGATGGGGGTTTAGGGTGGGAGCACCTTTGAGATGATTTCATTGGGGGAGAAAAAGGCCAGAGCAATGCGTCTTTGGACATCTAATTTATACAGAGCCTTCTGGAAGAAAATAGAAGAACAAATGCTCAGCCTGGCGAAAATGACCTAAAACACAGGGCAGGCCTCTCATGGCGAAATCCCATTAAAGCAATGCTTTTTTTGGGGAGGGGGGGCAGGGGCGGGGGGGATGGTCCTCTTGGACATCCTTTAACGCAATAGGTTTTCTGACAATAAGCCCTCAGGGACTTTCGAATCCTTTAATTGTTTCTAAATTCCGCTAATTATGGGAATTTCAGAAAATTACTTTTACTTATTGAATGAATTGTTTCTAGTCCCCCACCGTTGACAGCGTACCTTATACACCTTCTATCTTTTCTTTCATATTGATCGGGGGTTGATGCATCCATCTATTTGAAGCCAACACTGTAAGTGGGATATCACTGAATAATGTTAGTAAGGCTTCTGATATGCTACTCGACCCAGGGCATAGACAGAGCTGCCTAATAATCAGCTGTTCCATGGAAATTATCTTAAAACATGGGCTTTTAAATCCTTCATACAAGTTTGTTTGTTTGTTTTTAAGTGCTATGGAGTAAATTCCAAATCTTAGCAGCCTTCTAGGGCAGAGTAGAAGGGTCCCTGAGAGTTCCCAGGATTGTAAGCCCTCCCCGCCCCTCCACATTCAAACTTGTAAGGCTTCCTGAGACAAAGACTTCATCTCCAGGCCTGTGCAGCTGAGTATCCACTACGAATGCAAGCCACACCTGCCATTTTTATATATAAGAGACCGTTTAAGAACGTGAACAAAGAGAAGAAATGCATTGTAGTATTATTTAACACAATAATCTAAGACTTTTTCACTTCAACATATAACCTATGTATAATTTGTTTGTTTGTTTAAATCTTTTTATTGGGGGCTCGTACAACTCTTATCACAATCCATACATTCATCCACTGTCAAGCACATTTGTACGTTTATTTTATTTCCACTTGAGTCCTTGGTATCAGCTCCTCACTTTTTTGCCCTCCCTCCTAACCCTCCCTCCCCCATGAACCCTTCATAATTTATAAATTATTATTATTTTTTCATGTCTTATACTGTCTGATGTCTCCCTTTACCCACTTTTCTGCTGTCCATCCTCCAGGGAGGGGGTTATATGTAGATCCTTATGATAGGTTCCCCGTTTGTCCCCAACCTTCCATCGGTGACCTATCTACATCCTGTTCTCATACAGTCTTTGACATTTCATGCTAAGTCATGTACTTCGTACTTACGGCCCATCTCAATTCAGACTAGTCACCTATCAAGTTCCAACAAGCTACTGTGGGCTACCAAACCGTACAGACTGAGATTCTCAAATTGTCTAACTGAAAGAGCTTATCTGTGTCTGTTCTTTTCTTTGATCGGCCCTGGTGTGTGTACATCAATGCTAACATTTCCCTACCAAATGTGTCTGCTTGGAAACCTCACATGTTCTATACGGTGTGAGTAACTCCAGGCCCCTATCACATAACAACAGATCCTTGTGGTTTCTGCTAAGACAAACCCAATACTTTCCGATGTTTACTCAGAGAACACAAAGTCCCTGTCTTTTAAGATGCTTATTTTTTCCCCCAAGTGTTTTCACAGAAGTGCCCATCCACATGCACGCCGCCCCCATGGAGAGGAGTGCTGAGCATGTGAAGTGAAAGGATTTTTATTGAAGCACAGGACCAGCCCCCCACCCTCACCACTTCTGCACCCCCACTCAGCCACTCCATCGTGCTCCTGCACTCCATCGCCCACTGGCCACCCCCACCCCCCCCTTGCTCTTCTGCGACGTGTTCCATCTGACAGGCCGTCAGCACAAGTCACACAACACTGTCTCCCCCTTGAGACAGTCAGGAGCCCTTGGAGTCACTTTTAGTACGTTCTCTACGAAATATATGAAATTTCCAAAGCACATGTTTCTTCCTGTCTCTTACCCCATAATAAAAAGCTATAAAAAATACCTGTGCAATTGTTTTCCTGGAAAAGACTTTTTATAACCTACTAACCCAACCCTTAGAATTATGAGCAGTGTAAATGAGGGTGTGGCTGAATTGTCAACAGTGTAAATGAGTATGTCCCCCCATTTTCTTAAAATGCCTTCACGTTTCAGGACGATGGGGTGGAAGACATGTTGGCGAGTGAGAAAATGGACTGTGGGTTAACTCGTTTTCAAGTTTATATTCTCAGGGGGGAATTCTCAATATTGAGAGGATTCTAAAGTCTAAAGTAGTCTAGCATTCCACTAAGGTTATGCTATATGTGTGACCCTGTTAATTCAGCAACTCATTCACCAAAAGAGAGTCTTTTGATATCATATTTCCCACAACATTTGATCTGGTCAGCAAAATCTCTGAATACTGGTTGTGCAAGAAAATTCTTCCAAAGAAAAAGCTAAGGATAACTGAAGTTGAAGTTAAGTGGGGAACATATTCAAAGATGTTTAGGTGCTGGTATTGTTTTTTGTTTTGTTTTATTTCCAAATTTATCCAAAATTTAATTTTTCTCTATTTCTAATTTTTATAAAATTATTGATGGAGTTCATAATTAAAGGTTTAGAATAGTCCTGTTTTTAGAATAGTGAAAACATAAATTAGGAGGTTTAACTTTTAAGACATTCTCCCTCCCTTCTGTTACCTATGTCTGGGGATAAGCTGACCAGTATTCAAACAAACAAAAACTCCCTTCCACCCAGTAGATGCCAACTCATACTGATTCTGTTGGACAGGGCAAAACTGCCCCTGTGACTTTCCGAGACTATTAGTCTTTACAAGAGTAGAAAGCCTTGTCTTTCTCCCATAGAGCTGACTGGTGGTTTCAAACTGCTGACCCTGGTGTCAGTAGCCCACTGAGTAACCACTACATCAGCAGTGCTCAGATAGCTATTGTTCTGTCATTTGGGATATCAGCACTCACCTGGCAGGCACTGTATTCCTTAGGAAAAAGAGAAGGAAAGGGAAGAAGATAGAAAGTAAGTAAGCAATCCCAAAAGATAGATAGCAGGGCAGACAGGCAGACTGACAGCTAGATAGATTTACATGGAAGGAAAGCAGGAAGAATTAGAGAAGGAGGGAAGGAAGAAGGAGG
>NW_022104341.1:31825992-31860970 GCF_000313985.2 Echinops telfairi | reverse complement strand
GGGTGGGGCAAAGGAAGCAAGAAAGAGCAACAAAGACCTACTTCCATAAATCCAAGTCTAGAATCCAATGGCAGGTGCCACTAAGTCCAGTCCCCAGTCTCCTTGACGGCAGTGTGTGTGCTGGGCCACTACTGCCAGATCTGGATAATGTGTCTTTGTTCAGGCTCAGACCATAGGGGCTCTGGAGATGAGCAGGAAATCCCTGATGCTGAGATTCTGGGCACCCAAACTCAGTGTTCTCTTTCCCTGCCTGCTGAATCATAAGCCTAGACCACGCACGACAAAGGGCCTGAGGCACTTTAAAGACAACAAATTAATAAATAAGTAGGTCTATCTGAAAGAGATTGCTATTTCGTCAGGTTGAAGTTGCACGTGTTTGAAAATCCAGGTGTAGAAACCTAAGTGACTTGTATTCAATAACATATGTCAGTAGAGGCAGCATTGGGATTGGGCTACTGCAGAAACTGGGGGGAAATGCAGGGAAGGAGAGTAAACTGAGCGCTACCCTGGGAGGAGCAACCAGTGCTCTCCTGTTCTCCTTGTGATGGAAGGTGTCTGGGGCCCTTTACGATGTATTGAGCACAGACTGTGTCTTGCGGACTATCAAGGACCAGGTGGCTTGGGGGGCACATTGTCCGTGTCTTCCAGTTTCAGGGGCGAACTCCGTAGCACAGATACGGATTTAAGTCCTCGTTTTTCCTGCCAGGCTCATCTTTATGAGAGGGGAGCACGTCTCTCTTCCACTGCTGCATCCTCTGTCGTCAGCATGGTGCCAGGTGCCTTATAAAACCGAGAATCCAAACCAGTTGTGTGTGTTCAAATTGATTCGGATTCATGTTTACAGTCTAATATGCGCCATAGGGTTTTCTCAGAAGGAGCTTGTCAGGGCTTTCTTCCAGGGAGCATCCGGGTAAACTCAAAATGCCAACCTTTTGTTTAACAACCAAGAATAATGAGTTGTGCCACCCAGGATGCCTCAGAGGAGCCCTAGAAGTATAGGGGGTTACACATTGAGTTTCTAATCACAAGGTCAGCAGTTTGAAACTGCCTGCAACTCAGGGGTAGAAGATACGACTTTCTACTCCTGTGAAAAGTTACCGTCTCAGAAATCCACAGGGGCACTTCTACTCTGCCCATGGGGTCACTATGAAGAGGAATCCAATCGATGGCAGTGAATTTGGTTTGGAGTTTTGGACTCAGGTACCAAATAAACAAGCAAAGCCATTGCTGTCCAGTAGATTTAAACGTAGAGTGGCCCTATATACTAAGGAATACAAACGAGGCATCATTTTTAAAATTCTCATTCGTACTGTTTTATGTCAAGTGTCTTATTGTATGAGGGCATACCCCCCAAAATGGAATTTTCCCCCCAAAGCTATATATTTAATTTTTTTACAAAACAACCTTATCACCCTAAAAATACCCTCCATTACACTTAATACACTTATTAAATCTGCGATTCCATTTTTGGAAGCATTTTTCAAGTTTGTCTGCTTGGATGATTGGCCACACCTCGCTCGCTGACTTTCCATCACCTCGTGCATGCCATCAAATCGCTGTCCTTTCAGGTCCCTGTCCATTCTCAGAAACAAAAAGATGTCATACGAAGACAGAGCAGGTGAGTCAGATGCGTGGGGCAAGAGGCATGCTGGTTTTTGCCCCAAACTCGCTCACTGATATGGCTGTGTGAACAGGTGCATTGTTGTGGCAGCAAAACCAGTCCCCCATCTGTCACAAAGCAGGCCTTTTAAGTCCCACTGCTATGCTATCTTTTCAGAATCTCTAAATAGATAGCTTGTATAACAATCTGACTTGGTGAAATGAACTCCAAATGCACTACGTGTCAATATTTTCTTCTGTTTGGGAAATTGAGGGATATCAATGACAAAGAGGTTTGTCATTCATCAATATTTCGCGGTTTTTGAAACAAGAAAACTACTTGTACCCTTGAGTTTTTCCCATAATGCTCTCCTGGTAAGCTGTGTTCAACATCACAACAGTTTCTGCAGCATTTTTCCCAAGCAAAAAACAAAATTTCATAGTTACATGCTATTGTCTTAAATCAGCCATCATAGAAAACAAGGTTCAAGCAAAACTGTTTTTTCAAAAAAAAAAATTCACTGTGATCAGAAAGAACCTTCCCAGGCAACGGCACTGAGGGCCCGGACTCAGAACTAGTCGCTTGAAACTCGCCTAGCAGGAAAAATGTGCACTGCAAAAGCCCCAGCTGAAAGCTCTCGTTTTATTGGGAATCCCCCTCAAATAGTCCAGAATCTGGACTTGGACTGCTTGGATGCATACCCCACTTCATCTCTACATGATTGTCCTCGAAATTGATCATGATCTCAATTTTAAGGTTCTGCAAGAACAGATAAGTGGATAAATAAGCAAATGGGTCCTTAAAAGGAAAGTTCTATACAATGGAAATGTACATTAACCTCACCTATTTATTATATACTCATAAAGATATAGGGAGGCCCAATTTTCCTGTATTGTGATGCAGTCTTACTTTTTGATGCCTCAATGCAGCATCTCAATTGTTAGTAACCATTATTTTAAGACATTAGCTGAATCAAGCCTATAACCAGAAGCGGACGGAACTCCACTTAGAAAAGCTTTCTAAATGGAAAATATCTTGGAGCATGTTAGGGAGGAAGAATCATCCCTCACAGATCTGTTGTTTTGTGTGTGTGTGTGTGTGTGTGTGTGTGTGGTTGTTGTTGTAAGAGTTGGAGTCATATTTCAAAGGGAAAGGACAACTACCAACCACTAAGAACAGAAAGCGACACCCAAGAAAGCTCTGGGCCCTCCAGTCCTTGTGACAACTGATTAAAAGCTGTCTGGGGCTCCGCCTCAGGAACTCTTGCTCTCAGCGGCTCCCCTTGAACCCTGGGAGACTGGGTTTGCCATCAATTCTGCTCAAAGTGAGGCTGTATTTTCAGCCGAAAGGCGTTTGGGAGCGGGGGGAGGGGGGGGACGGAGACAAACGGCTTGGTTTGTCAACCTTGAAGTACCACCTGGAGGGCGAGGGCCTTTCACAGTTTAATAGTGGACAGAATGTTACGGTGATGATCCAGGTCAGGTGGCGACTGAAGCAGTCATGGATCCCGGGACAACAGATGTCACTGTGACAGCTGTAATACCCAAGACTTATTCTTCTCCTTCAGCAGCGGAACCAGCTAATAGGTAACAGATCCGATCCAAGAGGAAGGGCCGCCTGTCCTGTATCAGCTTGCTCATGCTCGCTGTGTGATATTAACGCCGTACACCGTGCGCGCTAAATTTCAAGCAGTCAAATACTTCCTCAAGATGTGAAATAGAGTGCATGGCACTAAAAGTAGGCTTTTAATAGTGGAAATGTAAAAAGAAAAAAAAATTCTTGGCCTTTTCCTGTCACTGAATTCTCCTTGGGTCCCACTGAGAAAAATTATCTGGCTTTTAAAAGCCTACTGGCAAATTGGGAGACAATTACTGACAGAGTAGCACTCTATCAACAGTATGAAGTCCAGAAGATCATGATTATAAATATTCCAGAGAATTTTTAAATGGCTCAATAGAATACTGGGTAGACTATGAGGCTGTAAATTTCATTGATTTATAAAGTATATAGAGTAGCTGTACAGTATTAAACAATGGGAAGATAAAACTGTGTCTAGCATAATACCTGGTATAGTAGATCCTCAATAAATATTAGTTAAATGAATGACTCCGTGAGTAAGTCAGGATTGCTTGGGGAGGTTTTTGATTGTGACTGGCAGGTTGAACCCACCGATGGCTCCATGGGTGAGTGACCAGGTAATATCACACACACACACACACACACACACACACACACACACCATCTAGGGAATCCAATTCTACTGCCCCCAAGTGTCTATATGCGGAGACATATAGGCACTCACACCTAACAGCTGCTGCATTGTGACTCTGAGGTGTCAACCTGCCCCACACCTTTATCTCCAACGTCAAATACCTCCTTCTCTTAGTACCCTTGCAACTAGGAAGACTGAACGTTTTAAAAATACACTCCGTAAAAATAATTAAGTAAAGCAAGATAAAAGAATTCTCAAGGAAAAGAGTTAAAGAAAATAACCTTATTTAAACTTCCAAATGCCCTCAGCGCTTCCCTTCCACTGTGGCACGGAGTGTCTCTGGGGTTTGCTGTCTGACGCTGATGGGCAAACTTTTCCGGAACATGCTATCAGATTATCACCCCATTCTTAAAATTATGTGGGAAGATTTATCTCAGAATTTCTTCCTTCCTAACTCAACCTTGTCTGAAATAGCAGAACTCACGCTCACCATCACGTGCCCTCCTAAAATCCAAGGAAACAGGTTGCCGAGGTCCAACCCCCCAAGATGATGCTTTGGTGGGAGTGGGGATGGGTGGGTGGGGGTTGGACGGATGGGGGGAGGGCGGGAGACACAAAAATAACTCTCTATCAAAAGTTTATGCACTATTCCAGCAGAAATCTATTATTTTGTTATAAAATATCTCTATAGTCACTTATAACTCTCAGAAACACTTGTTATAAACCCAGTTCACATATGTGAATATACGTATGAGGCTAAAAGCCTATGCCAATTTCATTTTCGGGACCTTCTATTGAGTTCTGGTTAGAACTCCATTACAGTGATCTTTGGAATCATGCAGCTTCCCCTACACACGGTGAAAGCACGCACTGGTATAGTTGCTGATTTTGTCAAATTTTCTGGTATTTTAATAACGATATTGTGATAAATCATATTTGTCAACCTATATTAATCACTTTTTTAGATAATGAGGTAATAATTAAAGGAAAAGAAGAAGAAAAATTCAAGCAGGCTTCTGCTCAGTTACTAATAATGTTGTAATGAATAATGTTATAATTCAATGTAAAAAGGTTTTACAAAACAATTTTACTGTTAGTTTCCATGTAATCTAAGAAATGTTACATTCAAGTAATTTAAAACTACCATACATTGATCACATCCTATTAAATAACTAAAACAAATCCTAAGGACTACTAAGGAGTCTACGGTTTGGTTAGGAAGATGGACCATTGACAAGAGTGTGACGGGAGTTACTCCACTTGGTGACTCAATACTACCACCACTTTTGCTGTAGCAGTGACTCCAATCTATAGAGATCCGATAGGGCAGAGTAGAATTGCCTCATAGGGTTTATGCAATCTTTACAGAAGCGGATTTCCACATCTTTCTTCTACAAAGTAGCCAGTGAGTTCTAACCAGCCACCTAGCCATTGGCCTTGGAGGGTGTAACAACTGCATCACCAGCCCTGTAGAGGGGGTGAGAGGGTTTCACAGCTACAGCCCAGCGCTCACGTGCTCCTAGCAGTCCTCTGTGGAGGGTGAGAAGAAACCGGGTGAAGACAGGTTGCTCGACGTGATCTCATGCCAGTCATCATCCTTCTCAGTACTCATTTGTTGAACATCTACTGTTTGCCAGGTTCTATACTGTATTCTGGTGACAAATGAGTATTTCCTTGGGAAATTTAGAAATAAATA
This sequence comes from Echinops telfairi, assembly GCF_000313985.2. Taxonomy (NCBI): domain Eukaryota; kingdom Metazoa; phylum Chordata; class Mammalia; order Afrosoricida; family Tenrecidae; genus Echinops; species Echinops telfairi. The sequence continues at coordinate 31,855,462 of NW_022104341.1, read as the reverse complement.
AACATAGAAAAAATAGTATGTTGAGGTAACTTGAAACATGATAGTTCATGAAAACAACCAAAATGGATGGTATCAACCTTTATTACTGGGGCTACGAATGCAACGTGGAGCACAAGTAAAACTCGAATGCTAAGGAAACAATACTGTGAAATACCAGAAAGGTTAACCCCATTTTAAACAGAAGGAAAAAATATTCCAAAAGCAAGAAAAAGATTTCTATATTCTTATCTGGCCTATTCTAAACCAAGCAGTGTGAGGAAACTTCACAAGAACAAGTTTGATCACATTTGATTGACAGAACAGAAACTTTCAAATAATGTGGAGAAAATTACCTGAACTTCTGGGAGTCTGAAACCAGCTCCTCCCCCATACCTGCAGCCAGATCTAATGGTATGAGCGGTTAGAACTGGAATGACAGGTCAGAGCCTCAGTGAGTCCTAAAATATAACCATTCAGTGTTAAAAAGGGAGAAGAAAAAGGAAAAAAAAAAAACCCTCAACGGGATGAAACCCAATTTTCAGCCTCTGGAGCATAGGAAAGCCCCACTATTCATTAAGGGAAGTCCCACCAGCTATTTTCTCAGGCAGCTTCTATTCACATTAATGAATGAAATAGAGAATTTTAATGTGTACCTCCGAGAGAAATAAGACCCCCCAAAAAGTTCATTCCCCAGGTCCCTCTGGGTTTTTTTTTTTTTCTTTCCCCTCCCCTTTTCTAGTGCATAGTAATGCGGCTTCAGGTTCAGTCGAGGCAGAGTTGCAGCGCTGAGCAGTCAGGTCCCCATTGACGTCCTTTATCTGTGGCCGCCACGTCCTCCAGCGCTTCTAGCTCAGCTTCTGCCCAGGGCTGAGTCCCAGGCATGTAGGTCACCCGCAGAGCCAGTGCCTGTGCGAGAACCCAGAGCGCTCATGGGAGATCCTTATCAACCCTTCGCAACAGAGCCCTCACCACTGGTCTCCCCGCATTTGATGTCCTTTCTTCTTCAACCACTGAGGGCCCCCTTCCTTCCCTTCACCTCAAAGTATAAACTTCTGCCTGAGATTATAAGAGAGGCTTGAGCCAGAGAGCAGCAGGTCAGGCTGGTGATCTTAGTTGCCCTGAAATATCCCTGGAATCATAGAAAGCATATTTGTTTACATCATAAATGCACTAAATGAGCTAATTATAGCGATCATAACTCACAATGAAAAACAAACACTGCTAGAAATTTCAAAGACTTCCAATATCTTCTCTTAAATCATTCACCCAGGCTCAAAATATGAATTTTTTAGATTAAAGCATTAAAGTTGCTAATTATATTCTCAGAGCTAACAATTATTTCTTTACCCTTTTACTACCTTCTTCTGGCAACAAAAAAATGTCAACGCTGATTTAATTTTTTGTTATTATAGGATTAAAAGAAGTTTCTAAAAATGCAATTAAATTTGCCCTATAGCTAGAGTAACTTCCCTATCAGCATCCAAAACCTCCTCTCTAAAACAACCGCATAAAAAAATGACTCGGATTTTCTTGACTTTTGAGATGCATTCCTCAGTGATTATCCTCAATAACAACTCAACCATTTTAATGAAACTCCCTGCACATTGCGTCCTGGTGAAACATAGAACACATTAGATTAATAAAGAAAATGAAAGTTAAATTGACTGTCAGAGTGTGAAGCCCTGGCCGTGTCATGCATGGGTTCTTCACCTTGGGGACCCTAGTTCAACCTCAGCCTCAGGCCCTAAGTGAAAAGTTCAGTAGTCTTGAGTACATACCCACTTAATATATCACAAAATCAATTATGTTATGGTGGTACACTTGGTAACCTATGCTCAGACAGAATCAAGTTTTGTTCCCACTGGGGATTCACCAATTATCTATTCAGTGAATTATCTTCAGATAAAGCAGAAACACCTGCTGTCAGCAGAGGGAGTATCTGCCTAATATGGGTATCATTCTGAACCTGACGTGTTATTACATTTGTCACGTGCAGGATGGCACTGCGAGACTTTGGATGAATTTATCACATTACCGAGATGCTTGATGGGACATCAGCGCATGATTCAGTGCCCAAAGTTAAAGCTAAAATGCTACAGCAAAGATCCCAAATGAAGCTACAGAAAACTTGGGGAAGGGGTAATCAAGTGTGCAGATGCTGCAAGTCATCTGTCTTGCCTTATTTCCGATAAGTCAGCACAAATAAAAATTGTGATAATTCAGCACAATTTCCTTTCACTGGCTATTGACCTAGGCCAGATTCAAAGTCGGAACCAAAGAAAGGCTCCACAGATTTTGATTCTGAGATTAGAGCAAAGGTCAGGCTGAGACCAGCATTGTTGACTGACGAAGGATGCTATCTAAATAGCGGCTGAGGTAGGACTTGAATTCTTTGGGAGGCCTCTCTTCTCCCTTGTAAAAATCAGCCAACCTCAAAATACCAACGGTCCTTTGGTTTGGCCTTGTTTATTTTTTTTTCTCCTCAAGTTAAACCAATATCCAGAATGAAATAACGACGGAAAGAACCAAAAGGTAACTCGACAAACACACTTGCATTCAAAGAATTAGCATGTGGACTTTAAGACTCACCAGGAACTAAACGGAGGTGCATAAATCTGTTGCTGCATTTGCAGTACTGTTGGACGTTATGGAGAGAATGGGGCAGCATGGACAATCAACAACCCCTGGCCACTGATTTGATTTCAATTCCACCCTATCGAGTTTCTGAGACTCTAAATCTTTATAGGAGAAGACAGCCTCCTCTTTCTCCCTCAGAATGACAGGTGGATTTGAACCAATCAACTTACGGTTAGCAGCCCAGTGCTTAGCTCACGGTGCCACCAGAGTAACCCTTTAGTAGGATACTGAGGTACTTACTTCTAAGGCTGGATATGCTTCTATGAGGATGTTCTTCACTGCCTAACAAGGTACCACAATAGGAATCATGGAATGCATTGTCTAGAATCAGACTTCTTTGGAACCACATCCTAAGCTGCCCAATTATTAGCTACGTAATATAGGGCACTTATGAACACTTGAGTTACCTTCACCTCAAAATGACAACAGTGGCTCATAAGATTGAGAGGATTATTAAAAATACATATAAAGGCTTTGTACAGTGCCCGTCCCATAATAAGTATTCAGAACATTTTACTTGTTGCTGTGGTCATGATTACTGTCACTTTTGTTATCATATCATTAATATGATAACTTATTATTTATATGATTTATCTACCTGGTGATATAACTTTTGCTTTGATCATGGAAACATCTAACTGGCACTCAATCCCATATTTATAGCTTGTCACCTCCATTACCAATCTCTCCCCCATTCCAATTCCCCAACTTATTATTGTAAGGCCAAAAAAGACTGCCTGCTCAAATTCAAGCCCAACTTTAAAAACCTCACCATATGTTAGAGACAAAACCCTGTCAAATATAGAGACAAATTCTATCAAATATATTTGAGAGGCCTGCCCATTCTTATAAATTTCTGATTGCCAAGCTGTAGTGCTCCACCCTCTGCCACTAGCCTCACCACTTCTGTTACTGCTGAGGTTGTCCTCAGCATTTGCTAGCAACAGAAGCATAAAGGTCCTGTCTCTCCTGAAGGGGGCCAACTTCTCCCCACTCTCTTCACTACATGGGTAACTAGAAGAGGTGAAAGTCTAAGCACATCTAGAAGAAACCGTAGGATAAGGCCAAACTGCTATTCCTTGGCATGACGTCAAGGTAGAGTATACATTTGAAGGAACTTTAGGTAAATATCAGCCTTACATGATAGTCTTTCCAACTGCTCACTATAGACCTCAGCTGAATTGAAATGCTTTAATTTACATCCATACATTAAATGTATGTTGCTGTTATTAGGGGGCTTCAAGTTGGTTGAAGTTCATATACAAGAGAATTAAACAATGTTGAGTCCTGCAGATCTATGTGTGGGTCCATTGTTGAAAACATCTTGCTGAAGATCTTCCTCCTTTTAGCTGACCCTCTACTTTACCCAGTACAGTATTCATCTAAAGTATAGGGGAGGGAATTTTGCCATCTTCACTTCTAAGGCACATTTGGGCTGTACTTCTTCCAAGAAAGATTTGTTCATTCTTCTGAAATTCCGTAGCGTATTCAATAATCTTTGTCTCGTCATTTCCCAGTTTTTGCAGATGAGACAATTGAAAAGACTATGGTTCAGGTCAGGTACCCCTCAATCATCAAAGCTCCTTCTTTGATTTTTAACACTGTAAAGAGGTTGTGTACAGCGTTTATGCTTAATGCAATACAACATTTGGGTTTTTATCTACTGCTTCCATAGGCATTGGTTTTGTGAAGCCAAGTAAAATAAAATCCTTGATAATTTCAATTGCTTCTCAATTTATCGTGATTTTACTTATTATTCCACTTATGGGGGTTTTGGTTATCTTTATGTTAAGGTATAAACTGTACTAAACCTTTTAGTCTGTAAGTGTTTACAGTTCTCCCTGCCTTCAGCATGCAAGGTTGTGTCATTTGCCTTGGTAACGAGCCTTTCTCCAACCTGATGCCATCTTCTTCCTCATACAGACTAGCTTCTTTGATTGGCATACCTAACTCAGATAAAATTGGTGAAAATAGACAACCCTGACCCACATCTTTGCCGAATTTAAACCAATCAGTATCCTATTCCTCTCTCCAAAAGACTGCCACTTGTTAATATACATGTTCTACATTAGCACAATCTAGTGTTCTGGAATTCCCATTCTGTAAGCCATAATTTGTTATGATCAACATACTCAAATGAATTTGCTTAGTCACTAAAACACATTTCTTGCATTCTCGACTTTCAGTGAAGATCTGTTTGGTATTAACAGCGATATCCCTAGCTCCCTGGTCTCTTCAAAAATCTGGCTTGAATTTCTAACAGTTGCCTGTCAATGGGCTGTTGTAATCATTTTTGAATTATCTTCAGCAAAATTTAATTTATATGTGGTATTACTTGATAAATTATATAACTTGATAAATTCTGATTAATGATATCCTTGATCAATTCTGCGTTGTTATCTTACCTTTCTCTGCAATGAGCACAAATACAAGGGTCTTCAGAAATTTTGTGGGAAAATTCCATTTTGTTTGAATTCAAATTTTCTACAAATTTTTGGAAGCTCCCTTACACAAATCTCTTCTAGCTTGTTGATCAGATAGCTAGCTCATTAGCTTTCGGATTTCTCGACATAGATGTGTGAATACTTCTAGCATTGCATCTATTTTATGAAACATCTCAAATGGTATACTGTTCATCCCTAGAGACTTGGTTCTTTTCTAATGCCTTCAGCACAGCACAGGTTGGATGCTTCCTTCAATAGCATGGGTTCTTAATTGAATGTGACATCCTGCAATGCTTGAATATTGACTGGTTGTTTTTCATACAGCATCTGTGATTTTTGTTTTTCCTCCATCTTCATTTGATGCTTCCTAAGTTATTCAATGTTTTGCCCTTTTAAAACTCTTCAAAGTTGTTTATAGACTACTATACTTCAATACTCCAATTTGAGCCTTGAATTTCTCTGTTAATTTTTTTCAGCTTGAGATATACTAAGTGTGTTTAATTTTAATGGAAGATATTTTGCAATGTCTGGAGATATCTTGGAGTCCCTGGGTTGTGCAAGTATCAGTGCTTTCAGCATTGTTTGGATCCCCAAGAAACACCTCAGAAGAAAGGCTTGACGATCTCTTTCTGAAAAGCCAGCAACTTAAAACCCCATGAACACAGTTATATTCTGACATACACGAGTTTTCCCTGACACAATCAAGTTAACAATAAATGGTCTGTGGGGATATTTTTGGTTGTTGAAGTACAATGAGTTATTTCATATCCTCTTTATAGCTATAGTCTTGGCATTGCCCAACAAATGACTAGGTAGAATTGGGCAAATTAGGTGTTGGTGACACACCAATGGTATTGGACAGCTGACAGCTTGCTAACAATGTAAATGAGGTGCAGGGTAATGTTGTGGGACTGAGATCATGAAAATAGGGTGTATGAGGCCCTGCACGAGGGGACTTGTCGTCTTTTAAATGAGCTATCCTGGAGGTGTAAAGGAGAAACTCACAATCATCAAGAGAGAAGAGTTAGAGTGGATTGCATGCTTTGACCTTGGGAATACAGCATTGGAAGCTTCCTGTACCCAGGAGCTAGAACTGTAACACAGGAGCCAATGAGAGACAGTAAACTGCATTGGCAGAGAGAGATACCAGCAGCACTAGGAGACTGGCAGGATACAATGCGATGAGTCGTCTGACTCACAGATGAAACATTGTGAGTGCCTTTGCCTTGCTGACAGATTCGGGGCCTCTGGACACTTGGCGGACCAAAGCCTGCCAACCCACGGAGCTTGAGCTGAGTGCCTTCGGGCTGAGCTTTAATGGTGGAGGGGGTGGCTGTGAGCATTTATGAAAAGCTAAAAGAGCTTTGTTGTATTTTCTTGATCAAGGAAGAGGTCAAGCCAAAGGACAGAGAGCCAGAAAGAGGCTGGTCTGAGGCATGACTGAAAAGAGAATATCCGGATTGCAGAACTTTTCCTGGACCTGAATGGCAGCCGATGACTTCTCTAGTAAACCCTGTAATCGTGAGGATGGCCTGTGAGCACTGTGTGGCCATTGTCATGAGTGATCAAACTCACAAGAGATTTGAGGGCATCCTGGAAGTATTAGGTGGTGTCAGAATTGGTAAAATGGCTGGAGAGAGGAGGTATGTCTAGCACCCACAGCATAGAAACAGCCTTGTGCTGTTCATCTTGACTTACCTTCATCCTTGTGAAGTGAGAGGAGCTCAGATACCATCGCAACACCATTCTTCATTTGTTAAAATGGGGAGGAGAGCGTATTACTGGCATCTGGTGAACAGAGACAAAGATGTTGTTGCATAGCTTGCAGTGCCCAGAAAAATCCCCTATGAGAATGACATGGCATAAATGGCATAGCTTGAGTTTTAGAGACCTGTCCTATAACATATTGCCAATACAGTCAATGCCAGAGGTTGACGAAAAAGATTCCAGAAGAGTAAACATCACTTCTGTCCAAAATAATCTTAGAAGGTGTAGAGCAAAAGGATATTTAACTGTCTTAATATTTGAATTAGATTTTGAGAATTGGAAAATTTTAAATTTGAGGAGATGAAAAACAGATTTCTAATGAAATAGAAAACAATATTTTTAGTGTTGGTGTTTAGGAGAGACCCAATAGTAAATAGATCAGTGTCCAGAGAAGTAAAACCAGGGATATACATACATACATATAGACAGAGAGAGCAAGAGATAGAGAGACACAGAGAGAGACAGAGACAGAGAAAGATTTATAACAAGAAAATTATTCCGCATTTGAAGAAGGGAGCAAGTCCATGTCAGGCAGGTTCCATAGCAGATGTTAGGCTGAGGCTTCTCCTGAGTCACCTAGTTGTGGTGACTGGCAGATGATTGGAAGGAAGACCACAGGCTTATGACTGAAGAGCGGATGAATACAGGTTGGCATGTCACTGATGACTCCTAGGATCAGCAGGCAATAGGGCAGGGTGTTGACTCAAGCCCTAAGAACCACAGGCCAGTAAGCCAGGTGCAGAATCCAGACCCAACACAAAAACAAACAAGATTTTCCATAGTGTCCACACCTCTGAGGATACTTCCTTTCAATTGCCTACGTCAGAACTGTGACCTAAGTAAGGGCATTTCATCTCACTTTAATCTTCTTAGAATTGATTAGCTGTGATTACCTTGGTTCAGGTCAGGTCATAGAGGTTTGCTTAATGTGAACTGTCAAACCACTTAGAATACTGGCCTAATCAAGTTGACACAGTACATAACTATCATAAGTGGGATGGTAAAGCCGCAAGAAGTAGACAAAATCCTCAAACCTCTATAATTTGTTTTATAGTATTCTGAATGTGAAGCAATAAAAGCAGTTGCTTAGTGTCTAGTGTGAAATTAACTAACAGTTAAGCCTCAGGTATGTATTTTATTTTGATACTTCAGCATCAAATAAAGTTAGAGTTCAAAATGTATTGTATACATCTTTTAGTCAGATGTCCACTTTTGCCAGATATGAATGCTGAAGTCCAAGTTTTCTATGATTAGACCAGTATGCTAGACCAATACACTAATTATGAAGCCCATGATTAGGCAAATATGGTAGAACAAATTGTACAAGGACTTGGATTGCCATCCAATCTCAGCCTAATTCTTTTCTGGTATGCTTTGGTGAGTCCAGCAGGTGCTGCGTTATGCATTTTGAGGCTCTATCTTGGGGTGAAAGAGCCCTGGTGGTGTAATAAGTTCCTTGTGCTGCCTATTGCAAGTGAGGCCGATGGTTTGAAGACATCAGCCTCTCTGTGGGAGAAAGATTTGGTTTTCTGCTCCTGTAAAGATATACAGCCTCAGATACCCCACAGAAGAGTTCTATTTGAGCCCACGAAGTTACTCTGAGTTGGAATCAACTTGATGGCTGTGGGTTGAGAACTTGGGATGAGTTATCTGGTTCTAATCACTGCTCATGATAAGACTCAATATATGTTAGATCAAGATAAAGAACATCTGACAAATATTCTAGCATGTCTAGCCCAGTGGTCTCAACTGGTCTCTAAGCATTATGGGTGAGGATGTCAAGAGCAACTCTATTTCCACTTGCAATTGTAGGCATCTCAGAATCACTTGAAGGGTTTCCTTCAAATTCAGCAGATTCCTTACAGATTCTAATAGACAAGCTATCAACTTCTAACCTTTGCAATTCTTTGTCTTACAGAGCCATAAGTGAGTTGAGGGGGCAAAAAACCCAACACAGATTGAGGAACACTAGTATGGTCTCTTAATAGGAAGTAGAATTTAACATACTAGACTCCAAAGTGACTTTATAGTTCAGCTGGCCTGGATTCCTAAATTTGGGGACATATTTGCTCTTCATCATTATTAAAATAGATTCCTGACATACATGCTTCTAGAATTTTCCTAAATTCTGCATAATATGCTTATTCTTCAGTGAAACTAATTTCATTTTCTCTCCTCCCCCTATTTTGTGAGACAGTATTAAGATCTTTCAAAGCACAGAGCTCAGTCTGTGTAAGAAATAACCAAAGGATTCCTGAGTGGGGAAAGTGTTGGGGACTGCCCAGTTCAGTATGATTTCCTCATTTTTCTGTATGACACCATGCCCCTTTGTGCAAATCATGGGGTCAGTGATGGTTAGTGGTAGAATTTTTGTCTTCCACTAGAGGGGCCTGAGTTCAATTCCCAGTTAATGCATCTCATACACAACCACCATTCATGTGTCAGTGGAGACTTGTCTATTATTATAAGGCTGAGCAAGTTTCAGCAAATTTCTAGACTAAGATACAGGATCAAGCCAATTCTGGTAATCTAATTCCAAAAATCAGATAGTGCAAACCCAAGGGATCACAATGGTATTTGCCATTATGGCAATGGCAAAGGCCTAGGTGAGGTTGTACTTTTTGTGCAGGATAATGTTTCCATGAGTTGGGGGCTCATTTGATGGCAGCTAACACCGTGGACAAACTTAATCACTAGGTTAAATCAGATTTTGTCAATTCAAATGTGCTTCTGGCACTGATTAACTGTGTTAGCATGGTCAAATCTATTAAGTTCTCTGTGCCAGTGAAATATATTTTTCTGTATTACACCATGCCCCTTTGTGCAAATCGTTCTGCCTCGCAAGTCTGGCTAGATCAGAGCATGTACATGGGTAAAGATAAGAGCTGGAAGCACAGGGAATATAGGACAGATAGACTCCTCAGGACCAATATTGAGTGTGGCCATACCAGGAGGGTAATGGGAAGGTGGGGGGATAAGGGTTGAGCCAATCACAAATGAGTTACCTATAACCCCCCAAGGGGGATTGGCAAGAGACAAGAGGGTGGGGGGGACACTAGACAGTGCAAGACATGAAAAAATAATAATTTGTAAATGTTCAAGGGTTCATGAGGGTGGGAGTGAGGGGGGAGAGAGGGGAACATGAGGAGCTCATTAGAAAGGGCTCAAGTAGAAAGAAAATTATTTGAAAGCGATGATGGAAACATATGTACAAATTTACTTGAGACAATGGATGTAGTATGGATTGTGATAAGAGTTGCACAAGCCCCCAATAAAATGATTTTTTTAAAATAGTGAAATGATAATAATAATTAATGTATGTAGGCATAAAAAGGTAGCTTGCAGACACTAAGTGCTATTTAGGTGTTAACTTTTATTATATCTCTTAAAATAAATTAAGACACATATTAAATCTTCTTAATGTGTTTCTGATTACGAAAAATTCTGGACCAAGTGTGTACTTGAAGTCATCTTTATCTTTGTGTCTAGAGCAAAGGCCTTCTCCCCAGAGGCCATTCAAACAGTCCTGAGCAGCTGTAGTCACTACATTTTCTAGTACACATACCCTCCACTGGGTGTTCAAAGCCCCTAACATCAGGGGCTTCTTTGATAGCCTCCATCCACACATAACAAGGCTACACACACAGTAATAGTACACAGACATAGTAGGCCCTCATTCATAAGTGAATACATTATAATTCATGGTATTTCTTTGCTTTTGGATAAACTGATACACTTAGATCAGCAGGGTGTTTATCCTAGTCTAGAAAGATCTACTATAGTGAATGAATGGTTTTGTGAGTGAAAACATGGAACTAAATCATTTCTTCATAAAAACCCGGAATGTTCCGAAGGTGAGGCCTAGGTGGGAGGAGAGGATAACCAAAGGTATCACCCTCAACAAAAAACGAACCCAATGTCGTCCCTGAGTTTTTCTCATTTTGTTGTATTTGCTTAAGTGTCTCCATGAAATAACAAGAAGCCCAAATGCAACCCCAGGACTGGAATTGGAAGCATCGTGTCTGGCTGGTGCAGAATGCGTGGTTGAGATGTAATCTTCTATGTGCAAACTTAACGTGCCAGTTGTTTTATTTAGGGAGAAAAAGGTGGGGGGATGCATTAGAGAGAAAGTCCACAGCATAATTAGGAAACAATCAACACGTTTTTCTTGCTGTCCTAATTTTTTCTTCACTTTAAAATGCTCCATTGAGTTTAATTAAACTTGCCCTAGGCTTATAAGCCTAGCAAACTGGGGAACATTTTTTTTGAAACTCCTTCCCTGTCAGAAAGGTTTTCTTCAAGCTGGCCCAGTATTGCTGAACTTCAAGATTTCAGGGCTGTTAAAACAAGTATAACCAAATTAATGTAGATTATCTTTATTCTTTCCTGTTGATTTGAGCAAAGGAGACAGGAAGTAGGGTACTACCAACTAAAAGACGTCTATAGGGTTGTTAAGGATGCCGGGTTGGGAAACAGGAAATGGAAAGATGATTCCATGAGGCTAGGAAGGATGGAGACAGGGAGGAATAAAGGGAACATATCCGTGATGAATATATAGAGATAGGTAGGTAGATGCTGACAAAAAGAGAGCTAGATGGGAAGGTATATAGGCTGAAAGGTAGACAGATAGAAAGATAGATGATACTGTCTAGTTGACTCTGATTCATTGCAACCTTACATAAAACAAAATAAAAATTTGTCTAATCCTGCGTCATACTCTCCCCAACATATTCTATATTGTTACAGCCATTGTTACAATCCATTTCCCCAAGGGTTTTCCTTACCTTCATTTACCCTCCTATTTTTCTTTATCCATTGGTCCTTCCTGATAATACGCCCAAGCAAGCAAGTCAGATGATGTTCTGTTGTGAACAATTAGGTTGGCCTTGGCTAATTTTCAGAAGTATATTGCCAGGCCTCTCTTCCTAATCAGTCTTGGTCTAGACGTTCTAATGAACGTCTGCCGGGGGGGACCTGGCTGGTCTTGGAAATACCAGTAGCGCAGGCTCCAGCATGACAGCAGCTCATCGCCACCACATCACAACATATTGACACTGGCAGCAAGGAGGAATCATCACTTTATTTTAGTACACTCTGTTAGAAAGTTCCTCTCTCTCTCAAGTTATTTATTTTTTTATGGCCACCTCTTGCTTTACTTTAGGAAATTGCCATTTCTTCACTCCATGGGTTCCCAGTAGAATTATGCACACTTTTAGTCTGCCCACCACCGTTCCCCACTCACCTAGACAAAGAGGCAAATGGACATGTGGTCTTACTTGATCAAGAGACTGTCTCTCAGGAACTTGAACCTCAATGATACAAACACTCTAACCGTGAAAGTGTAAAGGAAGCGGGGTAAACGAGAAGAGTCATTCTAGAGAGAGGTTATGGTATGAACCAAGGCAGAGATGCGTAATGAGGATCCAGATCCAGTTACATCCAGCTGAAGTTATAGAGAATGAAGCTGGAGAGGTACAAAAGGCATTTGTACCCATTAAGGCAACTGTAGAGGGGAATCGTTTCTAGTGTTAAATTACATTGTTCAAAGAATATTTGGGGACACAGAATTCCTAGATAAATCTTCCATCTGATATATAGAGGATAAATTTGGAAAATTAATTAGTAGACAAAATGAAAGCTAAGAAACCATCTAAAAGGCTGCTGCAATAGCTCTTGAGGAAGGTAGGAAGGGGCGATATGAGACTATCAGAGAGAGCAATATTCTGGACAGTCAATAAGTAAAACTTGTGGAATGATTGAATATGGTCATCGAAAGCAAGAGGGTTAGCGAATGAGTTTAAATTTCTAACTTAGATGGAAGGATGGGTGAAATTTCTTAAACCGACAAGTTATAATTAGAGGAGTAGGTTTATAGAAGTAAGGATAATTGAATTTTTAACTTCTTGGGTTTCCAAATTTGCATCCAGATAGACATTGCATAAAATAATTGAATATTAGTGTCTAAAATCCAGACCATGTTTCTAAATAGATGATATTGATTTGGAGATTTCAGAATCATCAGCTTGTACATGGCAACTGATACTTAGAGAGATTTCTAGAACACTTTAGAAGAGTCATGACCTGGGAGAATATCAAAATTAAGAAAGATGCATACAAAGGAGACAAGAAAGGAACAATCAGAGAGGATAAAAGAGAGAAAAACAAAGGATCGTGGCAACCAAACAATTGAATTTTAAGATAGTGGGAATAATAAGTGTCAAGTGTCATAGTTTATTAACCTACAAATTACATTATTATTAACCTATAGATTAAAGCTGAAATCTTGGCTTAAAACAGAAGAGACATTATATCCTATACTACCCGGAAAAGGGGGATAGTTAGTGAATAGAAACTATATAGTGGGTGTGGTAGTTAGATGATTTTATGTCAATCTGAACTTTTATGAAAGAGTAGAAATGGAGTCCAATCTGTCAATCTAATGATGCATCCTTGGAAATGTGGCCTTCTTATAAGAAGAAACTGAGATCTTCTTTCTCTTGTTCTCTCTTTTCTCTTTCTATCTCTCTCTCCAAATTTGCCTCCTGCCTGATGGGACTCTGCTGCCAACTATGAGAGCTGAGGGCACTTTGGCATGCTCCCATCAACTTTGGATTCACATGACTCCGTACCCACCAACCTGTGATCTTCCTGATTCCTGGCTCACCACTCTGGTCAGCAGCATGCAGCTATGTAAGTCTGAAGAGGGGTTTATGGACTAGCATTGGACTTATGTACTTGAGTTGGGCTGGGCTGGAACGCCTTCTTGATATATAATTACTTCTTGATGTCAAGCACTTTCTTATACATAGATTATTGTCACTGGATTCGTTTCTCTAGACAACAAGGCCTAACACAGTAGGGTTTGGGAAGGTAAAACAGAGGGCTGGAGGAATCTACTGGAAAAAAGAAATAGAAAATTCAAGAACTTGAAGAGCTCTAGTAGCTTAAGGAAAGAGTCCTGGTGGCTAGGTACAAGTTGGGCTGTTAACAGCAAGGCCCACAGTTTCACGAGCCATAGGAGAAAGGCCTTTCCTACTCCCATAAAGAATGACAGTCTCAGAAACGAATGGGGGCAGGTCGACCCTGTTTCGTAGGGTGAGTATAAGTTGTCCTTGACTTGATGGCAGTTAGTGAGTTGCCTGAATAAAGAGAACCTGTTGAATGACTTTAAACTTGATTAGAAAAATAACACGGTGTCATAGGCGTAATAAAGAAATAGAGCCATTAGATTTATGATTGTAGAAATGGCAAAGTCTGTTCTGGGTGCTGACAAGTTTAGAGTGATCATCGTATCAGGAAGTTAAAGGGCAAGGCAGTCAAAGGTTTCTAAAGGTAGAGACCTGCAGAAATCATGAGTTTGGAATTTTCGTATAGATACAACACATGGCTTATTAAATTTGCGGTGGATAGGAAGACTGAAAACTGTTTCAAGTTCCCAATATGCAAGAGATAAAGGAAAGTCTCTTGATAAAAGGATTGTAAGCCCCAATGTCACAAACTTCAAGTATAGGAATATGTACTTGAGGAAGAGAGACAATTGATTTAAAGGTCGAATACGGCCAAAGCAGAATGCTGACAGAGAAAGAGAGAGAGATGGCTTGGGAAAGACGATGGCTTGAAGATATCAAGTCCCTGGTTTTTATGTCATTTCTGGTGTTCTGGTTCATACCATCATACTGTTTCCTCTAATTCTGTGAACCCTCCCAGAATCTTCTAATAAATCCTGTGTTGCTTAAACTAGTTTGAGTTGTGCTTTGGTTACTTGCAACCAAAAGGCCAATGTCTACAACAGTCTGGGTTGTGTCCTCAATGAGCTTTAGCTCTGAGGACTGTGCAGAGAATACACTTACAGTGGAACTGCCCTACTTTTATGCCTAGTGTGTTTCGCACTAACTCTCTGCTGCCTCAAATTCATGCTGAACCCTGTAATGGAGAAAATGTATCCAGACTGCTCTGAGGAGAAAGTCCGACTCTGAGAGAACAAAGCCACTGGCAATGAATAGCTTAGATTCACAGAGAAGGAAACAGATTAAACTACTAGAAAGTTTTTGGCTGAAATCACCAAGATTGTATTCGCTAAAGGGACTGTAGGGTAGATGATTATTTGATCTTGTATCTTGATAGTGCACATACTAAAGTGCTGGGTACAGCATCTCATGAAATCTTGTTAGCTAAATGAAGTTAAATTGGCTGAATCCATAGATCTTAAATATCGGAATGCAGACACATGGGGAGAAGGTGTCAAGTTGGAATGTGCAGACTGGCTAATCAGATAAGGAGGGGGATCAGTTTAACTCTGTTTTTTTTGGGCCATCTTCACTAATAGCATCTGAAGGGATAAGCAGCATGTTAATGAAATCTTCAAAGCACTGGAAAGAGTAATAATAAACAAAGAATCTTAAAGAGATATGAGAGATGTGCTGATAAAAGTTAGGAAATTAGAGATGAAAATATTCCTCAGATCACTCAGATCTCAAATGCTTAATTCGAAAGAAAAGGAAAATGACTGAGTAAGATGGAATGTTCAGATTTTAAAAGGATGCTAGGGATCCATGCTAAATACTCAGGAAGGGTTATTACAGCCCCGAAGGAAAGTAGGGGTCCTATCATGTGCATTCAGCCTCATTTAAAAAAAATGAAAGAGGAGAAATGCATCTCTAGTCTTAGAGAAAGGACTGTGGGTGGCACAACAATTAAAGTCCTTGACTGCTAAGCACAGAGTGGGCAGCTCAAACTCAGCCGCTTCTCCATCAACAAAAAGATCTGGAGATCCACCCCTCTAGTGATCCTAGGCTGAAGAATCCTGGGGGTAGTTTGATTCGGTCCTGGAGTGTTTCTGTGAGTTTGGATCAACTCCCCAACAAACACCAACCAGTTTTAGAGTGGAAAAATACTTGCATAACATGAGAGCAAATGGAGAATGCAGAAGAAAAGATTGGTCGTAAACACTTGCTTAACATGAGAGTAAATGGAGAATGCAGAAGAAAAGATTGGTCATCTTAAATACCCAACACATTTATACCATTAAATGTTTGTAGTAAAGCAACAACAACAACAAAATATGAGACTAATAATAAGTATTATATTTAAAAGGCTTCTTAAGTCCCCAAAGAATAAAATAGGTACTGTATTAGAAAATGTACAAATTACTTACTCCTGAATAAAGACAAAAAGCAAATCAGTAATATATGAAAAATTTAAACATTATTTAAAAATTTTAAAAAAGGACATAACATTTTTTACCTAGATAATAGAACAAGGACACTATTATCTAACGCTGGTAGAAATAATATTAATAACTGAGGCTCATGATCCAAAAAATCCTCACTTCCCCTGTGTCCGTTCTGACTCAGGAAGACCCTGGTGTGCTAGCGGGTTACAAGTTGGCCTGCTAACCACCAAGTCAGCAGTTGGAAACCACCAGCCACTCCACAGGAGACAGAAGAGGCTTTCTACTCCTGCAGAGTTAGTCTTGGAAACCCACAAGAAAAGTTCTACCTTGTCCTGTAGGGTGGCTGTGAGGCTCACAGTCGAGTACTTAATATGTAACTTTTAGGCATGAATACTTGGAAAGTAGGGTAAAAAGAATAGTATGAAATTAGAGTAGGCTGGTTTGTAATTACTAAGAGAGCCTAGAATTTCAGTGGATAAGTTTATCAGTGTAAGAGTCCTGGCCAGGTGTCCACATTAGGTGAAACAGTTCTCCCGGGCCATCAAAAGACATATCCATTCAACCATCTTTTTGCTCTACCTGTCCCTGTGCACTATCATCATCCATTTACAGCGGGAGCAGGCGAACATGTGTGCAGGAGAATGACTGAAAGGTTACTGTCGCCTATTCCTGAATGTGACATGAAGCAGTTCGCGTCAGATGCCACAGGAGAGGCTAGTCATTGGATGATCCTAAGTACAAGGAGGCTGGGAAGCATAATCTAGCTGTCTGCTCCAAGAAGGGAAGTACAGAATTTGACAGTCGCCTGGAAATCTCTCCCACTGACTAGTTAAGGTACTGTTCAGAAATTAAGTCCATTTTCTGGAGTTGAGTGGTGATCAGTCCTATAAGTGAATTAATAAACTCACGTGTATCCATTGATCAGGTGATCTCTCATAACATTTATCATTTAATCCTATGACATCTCTCTGAAGAAAACAAGACACAGAGATGCCTGTAAAATGTCTTCAATCAGGCAGCTACCGGATGCTAGAATTGAACGCAGGTCAACTTGATACCACAGTCTAGTTCTTTATTCTTTGATCTAGACCATACCGGCTAGAGCAGATCCACAGGGAATTGAGAAGCTCCATCTTCCTTTAAAACAGCCACATACAACCATGACTCACTTTCAAGTCAACATTTACTCAGAACTTACTATTTGCTGAGCTCTCAACTAGTCAAATTAACATGCACTATGTCTTTTAATACCTTTAGCAACCAATAGAGGAAAGCATTTTTCATTCCTACAATGTGTAAACTTGGCAAAAGTCACATGGGTGGAAGCAGATTGCAAAGCCCAGACCCATCACGATTGACACCATGTCTCCTCAGTGAGGGTTCATACTACAAGATTTTTGAAAGAGGTGAAACCCATGCTCCAACGCCAAAGAATTTATGAATTGGCGGGGAAGACAAAACACTCGCCTGCACATACCCGCTTGTTGCTTATTCTTAAGTGCCCTCCAGTCAACCCCACAATTCATGCCAACCCCGTATACAATGCAATGAAGAGCTGCAAAATGCTGCGTCATCCTTCTGATTGGTCGTAGATTGGGTCCGTTTAATCCACAGGATTGTCATGGGCTGATATTTGGAAGTAGTTAGCGGGTCTTTTTTCCAAGTCCACCTTAGGCTGGTTGCTCCGCTGACGTTTGCTCAGTACCATAACAGCATACAAGGCCCAGTGACGGCTGATGGGGCGCTACATGTCTAGCCCTGACGGGGAATTGAATCCAGGCTTTCTGTATGGAAGGTGGGGACTACTTACTACAGCTAACCCACCACTTCCCCTGCCCATACACAAATAAACTAAGTGCTAAAGCTGAAGGTTATGGAAAGAGCACCAGTGATTTGCATTTCAGAGGAGGCCAACAATAATGTATACTGGACCTGGGGAGGAGAGATCCCTGGAGTCAGAATTTGAAATAAGTGTGTGAAGAGAAACATGGGAGGCTGGAAGAGAGTAAAACAGACGGAGGCTTCCGCCTGTGGGAGATCAGAGGCATCAGACCAGGGGCAGTCACAGGGTTTTCGGACCCCCAAGGGCAAGTCCTATGGATGATTGATTATCCAGACAAACAAACAAGCAAGCCAACAAAACGCTGAACAAATACCAGATTCATGAGGTCCTGCCTCGATTATTTTCTCTTTCAGTGTGAGTGATCTGAATTCTAACTTGTTTCTGGCTGAAGGATTCCAATTCTTGGTTTGAAATACCTTTCCCCACTTTTTTTTATGAATGTGCAAATGTTATAATGCAAAGGTGAACTGAAAAGCTCTTTGTCTTCAGAGACTGGAATATATTGCCCTAATATTAGTTGGTGTTATTACTCTTGTAACAGCTGTTTTCCGATTAATATATGTGCAGTTTACTTTGTTTAGCCAGGCTTATAACAAGAGATCTTACTGGAATGGAGAGTAGAGACCTTGGGGAGAAAGGAAGAAGAGAGTTCCTTGACTCCAAAATTCTAATTTTAATGTGTGGCCCAATTGTCTTCTGTCCCAGAAAGGGCATGCATACATTCATAAGGAAAATTCCCCAGCCTTGTGGGGTAGGGTGTGGGTGGGGAGTAGAAGGGTTATTAACAGAAAAGGATACTGTTTATTATTTATTTTACAAACAAGATATTCTAAAATTCCTTTCAACTAAAAAAGGATGGTTTTAGGGGAAAATGTCTCCTAAGGTATTAGCATGTTTCAACCCTAAAGCAGCCTATCTTAAATCAGGACTATTGTACTGTTGAACAAAGCTATGATATTTGTCTTCATACTCGTATGGATCATATTTTGTTCTGAGTGGCATTTTGACTGGCACCATGAGCATGCTGGATCCTGACCGGGTATGTTGTTATTGTTGCTAGGTGTTGTTGAGCTGACTTCAACTTCCATGTCCAACAGCGTGAGAAGACCCTGTCATGCACCACCCTCACAATTGTCCTTATGTTTGAGCCAGTTGTTGCCGCCACTGTATCTATCCATGTCTATCCATCTCAGCACATAACTATACATGATCAGTGAGGTGCTAGCTACTTATTGTCCAGTTCAGCTTGATTTCCAAAAATTGGAAGATGCCCTTTCCCACTTACAAGAGAGAACTTCCTTTTTCTATTTGTTGCAGGTGCTTAATAAATATTTCGCTCCAAGCATGAACCAGAAACTCTTCTGTCAGGAATACAGCCACAAACCAAAAATAAGGAAATACAACAAACAAACTAGACTATAAGGTATTTTACTTTCTGTGAAGCAAAATAATTCAGGACATGAGGGTAAGGGAAATGGATGGATGCTCTTTAGAATGGTTTCATTTCGGAAGTCTCTGAGAACTAAAACTTGAGACAGAAGAACTTGAATTGAGCTGAGCAAACAAGTTATGTGGCTATTCAGAGAAATGCCATAAGAGCTCATACAAAAGTCTGAGGGAGGAATATACTTGGAGTGTCTGAGAAACAATAGGAAAGGCAATATGGCAATATGGCTGACAAAGAGTGACTGATGGGTATTCTGGCAGGAGGTGGGCCAGAGAGGTTATATGAGGCTCGTTCCATAGGGGTCAACTTCACCACGAGCATGAAACCTAGTGGCTGTGTCTAGAGCAGTCAGAAGGAGGAAGAATCACTCTCATCACAACGCTGATTTGGGGGAAGTACATCTGACCGCCACACTCCCACATATTTTTACCAATACTGACACCAGAGGTCCTGCACTCGCCGCTTCTCTGTTGGGTTCCATAATGTGTTGCAAAGGCCACATAAAACTGAAAGACCACGTCAACGATTACGAAGTTTATCAGGGAAGCAACAGGCTGCAGTCCTAGATCAGAAATAAGTTGCAATAATAGCAATAATGACAGTAATAGCTCGAGATGCATTGTGTCAATCGGGGCAACTTCCAGCCAAGACAGCTCTCAGCTCTGTACCCAAAGGCAGGCTGTGCATCTTTGTCAATTTAGCATTCTTCCAATTCTTGCCCACTTGGGCGGTGCTACAACTCTTGAATGGCACTGGCAAGTGCCCAGACACACTTCAGTCCATCAGCAAGGCTCCTGTCCAAAGGTACCAAGCTTTCTTTCTGACTGCACCTGCCAGGCTCTGTGCAACCGCCCCCCCCCCCCCGTCCCCTTCTGGTGCTGGGCCGGATTCTGTCTGCGTGTGAAGCTTGCCTGTCAGACTGTGCTGTCGCCAGTGTTCCAGCCCCATTTGTCTCCTGAGTCTAGGCAAGTCGCAGTACCGAGACTCCAAGTCCCCAGGACACGCTCTGCTCCAGGTTCTGCTTTGTGATGGGAAGGCGCTCCTCCTCAACTTCAGTAAGATTAGCCGCGTTATAAGCCTACACCTATCACCCAGACCACAAATGAATCCTTCATCTCATAAGCCACAGCATACGATGTCGCATACTAATTAACCAATTACTGCAAGGGTTTTCAATACTTTATTTGCATAGTAAAATATCCATTTCCCTTGTAAGACTGATCATCTTGGCAGCATTACATGCCTACAGCCAGAAAGGGCATCTAAAAAGAGAAACCATGGCAATGGAGAGTGTATAGAGCAGAGAAATAATACTTTCTCATTTATTTTTGAAAAAGTACTTATTGTTGCAATTTAACGGATAAACGGTGGTAGCTAAGAGGGAAGACGGTAGTCTAAAGCCCGTTGCTGAGAGGAGAGATCCAAACCAAGAACAACAAGCTCTTGTTATCAAATTCATTCCAATTCATAGACACCCTGCAGGACAGAGTAGATCTAGCGTCGGGGTTTCTGAGACTTGAAATCCTTACTGAAGCAGACAGCTTCCTCTTTCTCCCACAGAGCAACAGGTGGGTTCGAACTGCTGGCCTTGGCGTCAGCAGTTCAATATGAAGCCCACCACACTGCCCAGAGCTCCTTAAGAGTAGAGACAGAAACAACAACAACAACAATAAAAGGTCATTTTCTGGATAGATTTGAGAGAGAAATGGAAAGAATATGTTAGTGGGTTCAATTTCATTCACTCACTGCCGACTCAGACCTGTCCCTGTGAGTTCCCAAAACTGTGCATCTTTACGGCAATACAAAGCCTAGTCTTTGTCAGTGGTGGGTGGTTTCCAACTGCGACCACTTGTAACCATTATGCCATCAAGGGATGAATGCACCTTTGGGGAACTGAATAACTGAAAATACAGACTTTGGATTTGAATGGGCTGAATAAGTGGCAGGGGAGCACGTTTAAGTGGAACTCTCCATCCACATGCTAACTTTGAGATGCTGATTAGATACACAAGTGGAAGTGATGGATGGATGATAAGATCCTGGAATCACCGTTCAGAAGACAAGTCAGAGCTGAAGTCATCAGAGCAGAACATAGACGATTGAACAGCCTAAATGTACTGAGGCAAGTACGCCACCAGAGAATAAAGGAGCTCTTTCAAGAAAGGACTCACACGGCTTTCTAGTGCTGCGATTTTTTAATTAAAAATAAAGGAAATCAAAGGAGAATGAAAAGTAGCAGTAATCAGTGACTTAGAAAGAAGTCTAGGAGAGGTAAGTATCCCGGAAGCTAAATGCAAAAGCGGCATCTGGGAGGACACAGAAATCAGAAGCAGGCAAATAGTAGCCATGGTTTCAAGAAGAGACAGGAAAAAGGAAACTTCTCAGATTTGATGTCCGTTGATTCAATTACTTGCTCTGAGGATTGCTTAACGAGGGTGCAATTAAATGCTACTTGATGACGAAGCTCATCCTCCACCTCACCCATCTTCTCATTGGACGTGAGAGCTGGTGCCTCTGTCCTCTTATAGTTTCTAGTTACTTCCAACCAAGGAGGAATACCAAGCAACATTTCAAAGGAGGGGATGATCTTCACTTAATTGAGGCTTTCCTTATGCAACATCATCCTGATCAGGTTATCATTGCTGGCATTCTCCTAATTTGATCATTTCTGTAGGGTCCACACGTGACCTTGAACTAAGATTTGTGGGTAGATAGTAGGTTTTAGAGCTGACAGTAATCTAAGGTTCGGTATCCTCTTTTCTATTTTAACACACGAGTAAACAGGCGGAAGAGCTTGCATAGCAAGTACCTAGCAGAGCTGAAACCTAAGAACGCCTGTACTATTCATCTGGAATACCTGCTCTTCATTGCGCCTCTGCTTCTGATTTACTTGGTAAAACTGGTGGTACAAACAGTTAAGCAATTGGCTACTAGCTGAGAGGCTTGCGGTTCAAACCCACCCAGAGGAAATTCAAATGACAAGATGAACGATCTACTTCCAAAAGCTCCCAACCTTGAAGACCACATAGAGAAGTTCGACTCCGTGCACAGGAAACCCACAAGAATTATCGTCAGCTCCCCTTGAGGACAACTGCACACAATAACACAACCACATGTCTGGTTTACGCCCAGTAAAATACACTTTATTTAATATAAAGAAAAATAAATATTAGCTGCTTATATTTATAAGGAAAATATGTGTAAATCTTATAAAAAATCTTTATGCCATTCGTCTCTCAGAACAGGAATTTTTTTTAATCTCACACTTTTTAAACTCCTTCTTTAAAGGTGAGCGTATTTTAAATGACACTATCCTCATTTTCACCCAAGAATTTCTCTCAGTGTCTGCTGTGATACAGAGTTTTGTACGTGTTTTAGTTTTAGTTTGGTACTTGGGATACGAAGGTGGGGGTGGAGGATAAATATAGCTGTTGCTTTCATTACAAAAATAAGATACAATGCTTCAATGTTTATATTCTATCTACAAAGTCAGGCTTTGAATTACTTGGGTCAGTGAGCTTGATTTTTAACTACATTGTATTTATATTTGGCAAATACCTGAAAGAGAGAAACTGAGCTCCCTCCATTACGTTTGCTGCTTGTGAATTTTTGACATTTTTATCCAGGTCAAATCATTGCATTTATAGAATACTTATGAATATTCTCCTTGGGCTTCCTTGGTCATGTTTTCCTGTATCAGAATACTACTGCAGGTACTATTACCAGAGTTTTCCTTTCATGGATTTGTGATTCAAATAGTTAACAATTTTTGATGAGGTAAATGAAAAGTGAGGTCTGTGTTTCTTCTCAACCAGCGTCACTGGGCGAGGCTCCCTTCACCTCCTGACGGGCTCTCCATTTCATTCCTCAGTGCAGCCACAACCAGAGTAGTGGGTTTTGGAGTCCTGGAAATTGCACTCCACCAATAGTTTTGGTTAATGCATGTTTTTTGTTCTAGTTTAGGATTTTATCTCATCATAAAACGTTCATTATCTTTCAGTGACTTTTTCAGAGACTGTATCTCCAAGACCAACAGGATCATGTTAACAACTTTATGAGGGTTGAGCTTTCCTGAGAACCTCATGATTTCCAACAGCTCAGCAAACATCAATTTAGAGCTGCCGTCTTCCTTTGCAATATAACAAGTACTTTTAGAAGCTAAATTTTCGTTTTGAAATTCACGGGAACAAGACAGCAGATTTCTAGTGCCTGGTATGACTGCTCTAAATATCACATGCAAATACCCGCAGACAGGGAGGAAAAACCGCAAAGCAGCAACAGCTCTATGAGCTAAAACAGGGACGCTTTATGAACGAGACACTAAGGTCTGGGGCAGAGAGAAAGTCTATTAAGTAATCTAAGGGCCAGTTGCTGTTTGGTGCAGATGTTAAGTGCTCAGATCCTAACCCAAAGTTCGGTGTTTCAAATTCACCCAGAGGGACCGAGGCATCAGCCCCCGGAAGACCCTGTGGAGCGCAGGTCTGTCTGAGACACATGGGTTGCCGTGCAGTTGGATCTACTGCTTTGGCTTGCTTATTTTGATTATGAGCATCTCCTTTGTCTTATCTCATATTTATTTCTTCTTCAAATCTGTCATTTTTGTTTTTAAGATCAAGAATAAATAATGAATAAATATGAATTAAGATAAAACTCCATCCATATTACCTGCTTTTAGTTTCTTAAACACTAACCCCTGAGCCGTCGCTAAGTTAATACCTCCTCAACTTTAAATTTCCACCTGGAAATGAATCTTTTCACCATGTATTCTATGATGTCCCGTGTGGGGCAAACCCTTCGGAGAGTTCTTAGAATGTGATAGTGTAGCACTTGACTAGCATCATGCCTTGTTTCATTGAACCTCCCCATATCAGATTTGGCTGTATGCATTAGCCAGAACAAGGCTCCAGGAATTGACAGAATGCCCATTGAAACGTGTCAGAACGCTAAAGAAGCATTGGAAGCACTCATTCATCTTTGCCAGGAAATTTGGGAGACAGATACCTGGCCAACTGACTGGAAGACCTTCGTATTTGTGTCCATTCCAAAGAAGGGAGCCCAAGAGAATGCTCAAACTTTAGAAAGATACCTGGATAACACACACACACACACACACACACACACACACACACACACACACACGTAGACTTTTGCTCCAGATCATCTAACAATTATTGCAGCAGAAAATGACAGAGGTTCAGGCTGGATTCAGAAGAGAATGGGTCACATACAAAGTACTCAATGAATATTGGTTGAAAAACTGAAGTGTACTTATTAAAGGAGAGGATTAAAAAACATTCTTGAGGTTTATCATGTGGTAAATGATGGGGGTACCCACCCCCAAATGATGCTAATTTGCTTTTTTGATGTGAGGGGATAGTGCATTTGGAGTTCATTTCACCTGGTCATATTGTTAACCAATCTTTCTATTTAGATGTTCTGAAAAGATTGCCTTACAGTGTGCAACAAAAAAGGCCTGATTTGTAGCAGATGGGGGACTGGCTTTGCCACCACCACAATGTATCTGCTCATGCAGCCATCTCAGTGCGCCAGTTTTGGGCAAAATACAACGTGCCTCTCTTGCCTCATGCACCTTACTCTCCTGACCTCACTCCACAGGACTTCTTTTTGTTTCCTCGGATGAAGAGGGACATGAAAGGATAGTGATCTGAGGACATAGAAGAGGGGAAGAAAAACATGAGGGAGGCCAGCCATCCAAACAAATGAGTTGGAAAAATGTTTCCAAGAATGTAATTGCAGATTTGACCAATGTATTACGTATAATGGAGAGTACTTTAAAGGTGATAGGTTATTTTGTGTAAAAATTTAAAACATAGTTTGGGGGGCAATTGGTTTTTTTTGGGGGGGTACCCCCTCATATGACAGTTCAGACTTGCTTGGACTCAGAGTGTTTGATTCAAATCTCATATTGGACACTTTCTAGTTTAACTGACTCTGGGTGGTGGTGGTAGGTGGAATAGAGCTGACTATGTTGACGACGTCAAAGCAGAATGACACCCTGTCCAGTCCTGCACCATGCTCACAACCATTGCTCTTTGTTGAGCCCATTATGTCAGCCACTGTGTGAACCTGTCTCATTGAGCACTTCCTCCTATTCCCTTTACCAAGCATGATGCCCTTTTCCACGCACCGGTCCTGCCCAAAGAATGTGAAAAGAAGTCTTGTCATCTTTGCTTCTAAACAGCATTTTTGACATCCTTCCAAGACAGATTTGTTTGTTTTTATGGCATTGCACATGACTTTCCGTATTCTTCACTAATCGCACCATGCAAATGCATCCATCTTCTTCCTTATTCATTGTCCAGCTTGAACACACAGCTGAGGTGATTGAAAATACCTGGCTTGAGCCAGGAGTGCTCAGGCCTCAACGTGAAGCCTTTGAAGAGGTCTTGTCCGGATTTGCCTTTTGCAATATGTTGTTGGGTTTCTGACTGCTGCTTCCACGGGTGTTGGTTGGTTTTGGACCCAAGTCAAGTGAAATTCTTAGCAACTGAATTTTCCCCCATTTATCCGAATTTTCTCTATTGGTCAAGTTGTGAAGATTTTGACTTCCTTGACTCAGAGTTGCAATTCATACTGAAGGTTTCAATGTTTGATATTCAAGTTCCCTTGAAACTTTGAGCTATCAAGTTTGTGTTATCTGCATAGTGCAGGATGTGAATAAACCTTCCTTTAATCCTGATGTCTTGTTTTCCATCTCTTCCAGCTTCTCTACTTATTTGGGTGAGTTGTCCATACTCTTTTCATTCAGGTCCTTCTCTAAAAAATGAGATTAAAAGTAGATATTTCCTTAGATAGTTAAAGTGACTCATGGAGAAACAGTTCATATAGCTCTCTGACCGGCACAAAGTGTGTAAATTTTTTTTCTTATTTGTTATTTTAAAACAATCATATTATTTGTTAATAATAAAATATACTTACAGATTTGGGTATGAGGTGTTATCGGAGCAATAGTTAAGAATTTTGCTGGTAAATCTGAAAGCAATGAATACGTTTATAGGATAAAATTCACAATTGTATAACAATACAATTATCTACAAGTACATACAATTTCCAAAGATGGAGCTAGAGTTTGGCATGGAATAACTTACTAAATTCTCCTTAGACATTAAGAGAAATGAATGGTTGATATTTGTCCTTCATTAATGACTAAAGAAGTATAGACTGGATTATGTACAGCATAAAGTTAAAACATAATCCGTTGAGAATTAAATTAAAAGCAAAAGTTCTATTTTCTAATTTAATATAGAAGCATTAAAAAGGCAAAAGTGTTTATCTAGTGATACATGGAATGGTACTAAGGATAAAATAGGGTACAAAAAAGAGAACTGCCAACCATACAAGTAAAAATAAAAATCCATAAAACATGGTAAAATCAAGATCAAATGCTAGTTGTGAAAATACAAACAAATACATTATATACCCCATTAAAAAATATCCTATTTAAAAAAAAACAAAGTTTTGCAGGCTGATATTTTTTAAGACCGTGTAATCCTCTAAGAACAAAATAATTGTATAAGATTTAAATGAAAGATTCATTAAAATAATCAGAAACTCAGTCTTTTATAATTTCCAATTTTTCTATAATAAGCAGGCATTAGAAAAATGATTAAGTTATTACATATAAAGCTCTTATGAGAGTCGTTGGCACAGAGTAAATGTTACTTAAGAGTTACTTTATAGTATTAGTCACTACTATGGCTACGCCTCTGCCATCCTTGTATTAGATCTAGAATAGTGTATTAGGAACTATCAAAAACATGCTGATTTCAGTCAGATTTTTTTAAGATCCTTGATTGAGATCTGTGGTGATAATTTCAGCTATCTATCAAATGGCTTATTCACTATCATCCTATCCTTACTTATGAAGTAATGAGTTACATGTAGCATATACAATAATAACGGCATTTAATTTGTTCTACAATTTAGAGAGTGACTTCATCTCTCTATTGCAAGATAATAGGACAAATAAGTACATTTATAATATAAAATATTTACCTTCCTTTCATGTTAATTCAGTTACCATATTCATTTATCTCATTCATTGATTCACTTACTTAAGAAATATTGTGCATATAGAAATGTGAGTGGAAACATACGTAGTATCTGCTTTCATAAAGATGAAGTACTATGAAGCAATAATTAATTCATTAACCAAATTGAACTTAAAACCCACTCTTCTATGGGAGCACGTCAGCATGTGATGTAGAAGTGTATTTTTGACAGTGGAAAACTTGCCAAGATTTTTACAGCAAAAGTATTATCCTCAAGGGTTATTATGAACAAAGCTTCCTTGCTTTTGTACATGGCAAATCCATCGTTTTAACACCCAGCATGCTGATTCACCAGAATAAAGAATTTTATATTTAATGGATTCTTTGTTCCCATCTCCCAAATTAACTCTGAAACGCATCCGTTTCTTCTTTGCTTTCTTGAAGCCTATGCATTATGTCTTCTGAAGATGTGTGTGT
The DNA here is from genome assembly GCF_000313985.2 of Echinops telfairi. Classification (NCBI taxonomy): domain Eukaryota; kingdom Metazoa; phylum Chordata; class Mammalia; order Afrosoricida; family Tenrecidae; genus Echinops; species Echinops telfairi. Next base: position 31,827,684 of record NW_022104341.1, on the reverse strand, counting down.
TTTGCAGTCACTAGTTGGTAAGAAACACATGTAACCAGCAGGGCAGGATGAAAGAGCAGGCTCATCCAGAAGGGTCATTATGGAAGCAGAGTGAACCCTTTCGACCGATTTGTAAGTACGGGAGGGACACCTTGCTCCTCCCCCAGTACAATGTGCTTGCCAATGAGGGGAGGGCTGTGCATCAGGTCAGTCAGACTTCTTGAGGTTGCACAGGCACCTGGAGAATGTGACTTGGGCTTGAAAGGGGAAAGCCACACTTGAAGAAAGGGGAAAGTGCTGTGTTTTGTTGCCCAAACTGCCCTGCATGCTTTTTCAATACCCCTCGCAAGTTATTTGAAAACGATTTTAGTTATAGAAATAATATCTGACTGCAATCTTCTAGCCAAAAATGAAAAACACTGAAAGTTCAGGTCAAGGCCCTGTGACCAACACTCCTTTACTCTAAGATCAAGTCTGATGCATGGAGGTAACACAGCTGTGAAATTGTTTACGTTGTTTCATTTTCTAAGACAAATAATATTGTGGTGTAGATAGGCTGGAACACTTCATTTAAGGCTGTATCTTACATCGTTTATAATGACAACACAGACACTGTCTACTGCCTACCTCCTTTATTGTTCTAGTGCAGAGCGTGCCATCGTGTGGATATACCAAAGTGTATTCATCTCCTACTTGATGAGCCCTGAGGTTCTTCCCCACTTCTTCCCTCACTACGAGGTGACAGTCTTGTGAAATGCCTGTAGGTCTTCTAGTGGGCTCACACCCTATGAAAGCAAGCTTGCGAAACGAGTTGGTGAAAACTCCTGAAAAGTTGTCCGTGGCTTATAAGTTTATATTTCCCAAGAACGGCATCAAAAAACAAAATGGTATGAGCGTGGACCAATCAGAAAGGAGCCCTCGTCCCTCAGGATCCTGTACTTAATTGTCCTTACGGAACAAATACCTGCACTGGGGATTCCTGTTTTCAGTGCCGGCACTGAGGGGAGTGTTCACCCTCTCGCATCTTAGCTTGTGGATGCTGTTTGTCTCTGTCAAGCATGGAGTGACGCTGAGTTGTGGCTACATGTTAGCCAAGTACGTATGGCATGAGTGTGGCTTCAGCGTGTGCTTTCATTGCTGTGAGGGATCATCAAGTTGGTCCAAAACATTGCCTTTTTTTTTTTTAAAGAAAACTTTCACTTTTATTCAGGCAATGCCTATAGATCATGATATTTTTTATTAAATACTTTTATTGGGGGCTCTTACATCTCTTATCACAATGCGTACATTCATCCATTATGTTAAGCACATTTGCACATATGCTGCTATCATCATTTTCTTTCTTTCTTTTTGTTAGTCTTCTCGTCCATTTATTGCTTTACTACCAAAATTTTGTTGTTGTTCTTTTTTTAAAATCATTTTATTGGGGGCTCATACAACTTTTATCACAATCCATATTTACATCCATTATATGCACATTTGTACATTTGTTGCCTTCATCATTTTCAAAATATTTGATTTCAACTTAAGCCCTTGGTATCAGCTCCTCATTTTGACCCTCTCTCTCCAACCTCCCCCCATGAACCCTTGATAATTTATAAATTACTATTATTTTGTCAAGTCTTACACTGTCCGACGTCTCCCTTCACCCACTTCCCTATTGTACATCCCCTAGGGAGGAGGCTATATATAGATCCTTATAACTGGTTCCCC
>NW_022104341.1:31802053-31825014 GCF_000313985.2 Echinops telfairi | reverse complement strand
GAAATAGATCTACATGCATATATTTATAGGTTTAGTATTAAGGCAGCAGATGGACATTGGATCTCCACTCAAGTACTTTCACAAAGCAAGAACATTGTTCTTTTAAATTTGAATTCCATGATGCACAATTCCCCGATATGATTGCTGAAGACAAAGCAGGTGCACAAGCAAATATGGTGAAGAAAGCTGATGGTGCCCGGCTAACATCTGAGGTCATCATCATCTTCAAAGCATTCTCTTCCCACTTGAGCCCCTGATATCAGCTCCCCATTTCGTCCTCCTGACTCCCCCACCTGCCCTGCCTCACGAACCCTTGATAAGTTATAGATTATTATTTTCATATCTTACATTGTCCTCCATAGCCCCTCACCCACTTTTCCATTGTTCGTCCCCCTGGGAGGGGGTTACAGGTGGATCCTTGTGATGATTTTTAATACAAACACAAAAGAGGAACAAATGTTTTCCTTTAATCAGAGTAGAGGATTGTCTGGGAGACTGACTTGTGTGACTCCAGAGGCCAAAAGGCAAGCCAACACTAATTGGAACAAAACATTGACTGGTCTTGTATTAGCCTCACAATCAGTGTCAAGCTTGAGCCCGAGGTGGCAGGTACTGCATCAGTCCATCGCATTGAGTCTCTTCCTTGTTTTCACTACATTTACATTTGCTACATTTGTACCCTCTACATTTACTAGCCTTTTCTCCATCTCCAGGGACCAGTCCCTTCTGATGATATGTGCTAAGTATGTGGGATGAAGTCTAGCCCTCTTTACTAACTTCTAAGGAGCATTCTGGCTTTATGCCTTGCAAGACAAATTTGTTTCTGAGTACATCATATATTAATTATTCTTCTTCATGACAATTATTCAAATGCATTAATTTTGCTTTGATCCTCCTTATTCGCGGTCACACTTTCCCATGCATGTGAAGCAACTGAAAATGCCATCGCTTGGGTAAGGTCCTCTAAGTGACAGCTTTTCTTTTGTTTTTTTAACACTTTTTAAGCCTTTTGCAACAGATTTACTCAACACAATACACCATTTTGATTTCTTGACAGGTGCATATGACTGAAATAAAAGAGTTTGTTCATATTTTTCATACGAATTATAACTCAATTTAAATACCTAAATTCAGTAAATGATCATCAGTACAGCTCATAATGGAGGATTCTCAAAGAACAAGGCAGTTTGGCACTTTTTCCTCAATAAATTGCATTTTTAATCCATTCTATCCCTAAGGTTACATTACAAAGTTTTAAAAGATATGTCTTCATAAGTCAATCAGATTTTCAGTTTAATCCTTTCTAGGATGTTATATGCTTCAGGCACTTCAGACCAGTTTAACCGCTAAAACGTCTCAACGTTTTTTAGCTATGCCTGTTTTTAAAGAAGTAATCCTACAACGATTTGGTTTTTATACTTGTTTTAAAAAATCCGTCTTCTGTAGTCTCCTTCTGCAGGGTGGTTCTACATGCTTTCCATAGCGTACAATCAGAAAAAGAAGGTCGTGAGATGCACGAAACATTCCCTTTGCTAACAATTCAAAACATTGCAGTCATCTGATTTCATTATTAAACAAGAGGCAGGCATATACCTGTCACAGATTTCCTTTAAAAAGAACAGAAAATGGTAATCGTGTAGCATCTCAAATCCTGCAAAGCACATTCCCATCCACCAAATGGAAGTGCCTTGCAAGGTCTAATCATGTGCCTTAGAATGCTATTTCCTTTAGCAAAAGCCCAGCAATAATAACTACATTTACATATGGATGATCTCTTACCAACAATGTCTATGCTATTGGAATCTTAAAAAACAAATTAAATGAGTATTTTCAAAGCAATTAAAAACGGGTGTGACTGTGATTCAGGACTTTGGACATGTCATCAGGAAGGACCAGTTCCTGGAGAAGGATCACACGCTTGGCAAAGTAAAGGGTCAACGAAAGCCAGTCAGACTCTCAGGGAGGTGGGTTGACACAAGGCTCTGACCGTGGGCTCCAAAGTCGCCATCGTTGGAAGCATGGTGCAGGGTCGGATTCTGTTGTTTGCTGCGCGTTAGAATTAACCAGGCGGCACCCAGCACAACAATGGTAAGCTAGAGAGAAAAGTATGAGCCAATCCTATTTTCCATGCTCCTTGCTCCAACAACTCAGAAATATAGTTATTTTGTACTCTTAATCCTAAAGCAAATCAAAGATATATTTCATTCAAAGTGCTCATGGCAGAGGGACATTGGGAGGCAATTTCCAATTCTATGATTCTAGAATCTATTAAACCTCTTGTTCTTATAATTATCTTCACATTCTCTCCATTACTTTACATAGATAGCAGAATAAAGACTCTGCAATTTTGATTACTGAATTGTTTTAATCTCATTACTTCCTCACATCCACTTTTCTCTTTAATTTCTAATTTGAAACATATTAAAATAATAAAAAATTCAATGATTCTAACAGTAATTATTTGACAGGTCTAAGATCCTAATCTACCAAACAACTTACTTATTTCAATGAAGCACATGCAATTTGAAGCATTAAGGGAAAAAATAATTTTAATTTATTCTGTAAATGAAGAGCATAATATTTAATTTGAAAGCACATCAGTCTACTCAAACTGAATCAGAGAGGAGTATAGTATAGTACACTGTTGAAACCTAAAATGTAAGTTGCCTAGTCAATATAGCAAAGTCTGACTTCTTTCATTGAAAACATTTATTTTACCAAGAGGAGGGGGGCATGTTTATATGAGTTGTATGAACTCTAAACCAGGCACTGTATCAGACTCTTGGGAGAGATGATGAAGAAGATGAAGAAAGACTCATCTTTAAGGAGCTCATAAGTCAATAAACTTCACCTGACTTGCACTAAGAGTCATGGAAATGATATGTGACAAGAACTTTACAGGCAAGAGTGATTCTTCGGGCTCCAGGGAGTCAGAAGGAATAGTTAAAGGGGATAACTCAATGGAATCTCCTGGAGCGATCCACAGGAATTCTAAATTGTGGAGGGTTTTATATGAGGAAAAGTTGAGATATATTTTAAATCAACTCAATGTCTTGCTATTAAAAACTCATTTAATGATTCTATTTTCTGAAAAGAAAGATGTACAATTTCTTCCTAACTTAGTAGATCTCAAGCCATGTTTGTAGGAGCCTGCCATATATGGCAAGGCACAAGCCACGCAAGTTTCTACTTTCCTCATCTCCCTTCCCTCAACACTCGTCTCCCTCAGCAAGAAAAACATCTATTTTCTACAGTCTTAGATATGTTATTATGACACAAAAGCTGAATAATTGTTTGAAATGCTCTGTTTTGCAAGTTCAGGCTTATTAATATATATGTGTACACTTATATTAAATGTATATAAAATGTATTGGAAAGCTCACCTTTTATATATACACATAAATGAGGTATAATTATTTATATACATGCAAACAAAGAACTCTAAGAAACTAAGAAACTCTAAGAAAATAAGACCTAAAGTATCTGTCCCACTCTTTTATATTTCCAACCTAATTCCAATCAGTAAATTTGCATATAATGAAAATAACGAGGTCAAGTATAAGTGGAGCCTTCAGTATCCTTCACACTTGCTAAAAGGATGTCTTGCAAAGCTGCAGCGTTTCACAGTTGAAATTATTCTGTGAAGTTTCAGATTTAGATTTCAGCTACTCTTTATTTTTTCCCATGAATTCTTCAGCATAGCACATTATTTTAAAAACAAATTCAAAAATTTATACTAGCCTTTGGAATATTTTTCTTTTTCATCCCTTTTTTTTAACATTGAAATCTACCAATGCATGATCATGTGATTTTCCATGAAATTATTTTCTTAGTCTAAGGAAGAAGGGTAAAAGAGTTCTGTCTGAATTCATTACACAGAAATTATATACACACACACACAGGGTTGCCAGGTGGGGTAATGAGAGAGATGGAAGACAAGAGGAGAAAGACAAGGGCAAGTTTCCTTTCTTCATTGCTTGCAACACCTTCTACTCAAAATGTAGAGGTGTTCAATGGATAAAAGATCACCATTTTAAAAGCTGTTGCATGGGTCAGCACCAATGGAGGCCAATGAAACTTGCAGAAATAAAGGCCAGTTTGAACTGAGAAGACTTTCACTACCCCATAGCCAGTAGAGGGTAGAGACGCGTTTGCCAAGTGACTACAGCTTCAGGAATAGCCGTAGGTTAAAGCAGGCGTCTATCTTGGCTTTGGTTGGTTGGAATGAGGATAAACAGGATGTAGGCATTCTTCATCTATACAGCTAAGGTTTTTCTATTATCTGAAAGGAGAAAATCCAAGACTGTGCTTTGTCATATAAATTGAATAATCAACAATATGACTTTTTCACCTTTTCCTCATTGGGATATTGGAGATGCATGTCTATTGGCCTGAATAGGGAAGAATTATAAGTGTAAAAGCAAATGTATATAGAGGGGACATATTTTCATTAAAACTCAACAAAACCATTTAGCCCATGTCAGTCATAGAAATGTGATGATTCAGGCAAGGCTGAGATTAAACTTTTTTTTCCTTTTCTTTCCACCCTCCCCCAAACTGTATCCAGCTTTATTAAAGATATTTTTCATAAGTGATCATGGTATCCAAGCAGGACACGGGCAGATGATCGTTAACAATATACAACTTCCAAACTCCCTTCATCAACGGACCGCCAGAATGAGAAAACCACTGTGAAACCCAACAAAGTCTTCAACTGATGTTCTGAACAGGGAAAGTTTAGAGTGAGGGTTGGCACGTCACATTTAGCATGCTGTTTGAACAACTTTTCACCAGTCAATCCTGACTTTCGGAACATGAAATGAACACGGCAGAATTGCCAATATTAAGAGCCACAATCCGAATAAGGGGACCACTGTTCTTTTGAGGGGTGCGCGAGGATGGCGTCATTGAAAGTCCAGACCTCCTAATTGACTTAGAAGTGATGTTTTGAGGTCAGGTCTTAACATGTCTCTGGGCTTGGGGGAGTCAAGTCTATGCTGAAGGAAGAGAAGAAGCCAAGGGTATGAGGAAGTAAAAACAACTTGCATTTTTTCCCTCTCACAAGGGCATCTGTGGGAAGGTGGCTCATGTGTGTCAACATCAGGGATGCCCTCCTTATGGGAACCCACAGGGAGGTTCTCACAACTAGAAGGGCAGGGGTTGCCTTCCACATCAATCCAGCTTTTCAGAGATCCTATTAGGGACATTTGCCCCTTCCCTCAAAAAGCAACAGTAAAGTGTTCTGGGTGCTAACAGCATAGCTTATAAAAAAAAGTAAAGCAAAATTCTGCATTTTTATAAAATGACAAAAAAATAGTACTTCAAACTGTACAGTCACCAGAAGTACACAGTTCTCGAAAATGTACCTTTGGCTTTCTGTGCCTGGTCTGTTTGGGGAATATCTTTTCTGCAGGGTTATTCCCATCCTGGCCAGCATCCACTTTCCTCTTTTTCCCTTTGGGTACCTTGTCTCCCCTCTTTTCGGGGGCCTTTTGAGGCTCAGGCTTTGCTTTTTGATGGAATGGGTTTAGCAGACAACCTTGCAGATCTCCTGTGAGATCTTTCACCTCCGCTTTACCTCCCTCACCATCCCCTTCAGCCTCTCTCCTGGTCATGGTGGCATGGTAACGGCAGCAGGGCACAGGCAACTGGACACAGAGATGTGGCAGCGTGGGTTTGGTCCATCTGGAGGTCAATCTGGCCTTGTCTTCACACTCTCCCTTCCTTTGTCTAACTGGGAGGCCATGAGTGGTGTGAATGGTTAAGGCACTCGGCTGCTAGCCAAATGTTTGGAGGTCCAAATATACCCAGACAGGAAAACCTGGTGATCCATTTCCAAAATAGCAGCAATCAGAAGTCATATAAAGAAAAAAATCTTTTCTGATAGACCCGAGGTCACCATGACAGCAACTGATTTGGTTTTACTGATTAGGAAGAGTTTGATAAAGCAAAGAAACAAACATATGATCTGATTTGGTCCCTGGCTTGACTTTGCCTTTTTCTCCCATCACTCTTTATACCCTAGGCTCCAGACACATGGCCTTCTGAGTCTGCTCCACTTCAGGGCCCATAGATTTTGTTTACCCATTTGCCTAGAATGTTCCCACCCAAATCTTAACACAGCTGACTTCTTCTCAATATGTCAGTCTCTGTCCTAATGCCATCTTGTGTCGTAATCCCCGCACCCCATCCCTCTTTCTAAAAGTAGCACCTTCACACACCCCAATATATAACCAATCATTTTCTTTCTATATTCTGTCTAGCACTTGTCATTATGTGACGCCTATTTATCCACTATATCTATCATCTACCTACTTATATCATGTCTATATATCTATATTTTTCTACCATTAAATGTTCTTCCCTATAAAATACCAGTCCCATAAAAACAAAGATATTTTCTGTCATCTCACTGTTTAATCCCTAGCATGGATCACCATGTTTCCAGCACATAATAGGCACCCACAAATTAACTGAAATACATTTAAAGACATTTCAGAAATACTGCATGTCTACTGCTCTTTGTTTTCAATAACTATATTCACAGAAAATGATTTATATCTATTTCTCAAAATTGAGCCAGTGAGATTTCTAGCTATTTTTATTCAGTGTAATAAAATTCAGCTTCAAATACAGTAAATGTATATGCAATTTTTGAATTTGGCAACAATTTGGGGTTTTTCACTATATTAGACTGACCCTGCCCCAAATTGATATGAATGATTAAGGTTCCAGTAATGTAATGATGTATGATTCACTAAATATCTCAAAATCCCCTTTCCTTTGTTAAATGAAATCTAGAGGAGATGACTAATTAGTCAATTTGAATGATTTCCAAATAACACCACCAGGCTGTGTTTGTCTATACTAGTAAGGTGAATTATTCATTAGCACTTATGAGAAGTGCCTGAGAACACAAGCAGTGGGAGTAAAACAACCTGGAATGGCTTTTAAATGACCTTCCAAGCAAGTTGGATTAACACTGGCATTATTCTCTCTGTATAAATTGAGTTAAAATTTTCCATGTGTCAGGTCTCAGAAGAAGGCCGTGAAAGAGTGCTGCCCAGAGAGAAGATGACCTTCTGTACCTCCCACAATTAGATTTTCCTGCGCGCCCCCACGTGTGTGTGTGTGTGTGTGTGTGTGTGTGTGTGTGTGTGTGTGAGAGAGAGAGAGAGAGAAGGTAGAAGAGAGTGCGGAGGAGAGTCAGAGAAAGTGATGAGGCATAGGAGGAAGAAAGACAGAAGAATGAAAGAGAAAGAAGGGAAAGGTGAAGCATAAAGGAAAGAAGGGAAAAGGAAATATTGGTAATAAAAGCTCAAAAGCCAAAGGATGGAAGGAAGGTGGGAGGATAATGGAGCAGGAGGGGAAGAAGGAAGGAAGACCACCTGTGATTGATTTCAGGGCTGGCATTCTCTTGAGCTGGCACATCCGCTTCCCAGGCTCCCAGGAGTTCTCCCAGATGTGCAGGGTCACCTGACTTAGTACTGATTAAAAGTGTAAATTGCAACACAAAAAGGGTGGAGGGAGTAATTGTCACATTGTTCCTCTCCTGTGAGGTCATATTCCCTGGCTGTAGCTGAGCCTGTTGCTAGGCACACCCCTCTTGTTTAATAAAATTGTATTAACTTTATCCCTGCCCTTGATTTGTGGCTTTTTCACGTTGTGAGGAATAAATAATAAATGATTGTAAAGTACTTGTACATATGAAATGCCACATAAATGCTTAATAATAATCAGCTTAGGCCAGGAAGCCAGGGGGGCTGAATAGAAATCATTGCACACAGCCTTAGTTGTTTATGTGGCTAAAATCATCCCGGGTGCTGTCTCTGCTTCAAATCTTCCAGCAGATTGAATTTTCACCCATTCAAGAATCCACTTCCCTGCAAACTACACAACCTTTCCCCCTCTATCCCTACAATAATGTCATTTATAACCCTAGAAACTAACTACAACAGCCTATCTTTGCTTTGCTTTTCAGCTTGTTTTCCACAGCACCCCTGCCCTCCTCGTTAGCCTTTCTAGATGGCTGGCTGGGTGATTTTTGAGTTATGTTCTACCCCACTGACAATGTCTGCTCTACCCTAGTTACCTTTGGTAAAGTATCTTGTCTCCCAGCCTCAGAGTTCATTACATTTGTTTTTTGGAAACCCGAGATAACCAAGTTGGTTCTCCCTTGCTGTGCTTCATTAATGCATTCGTTTAATTGTCTCTTCCCTCGCCTCTTATTCACAGAGCACAATGGCGGGCAGAGTGCACACAGCGGAAACCAAAACAAAGAGTGTGTGCATTTGGATAAGGAAGACCCAAACCAATGACCATGGACTCACTGGCAATTCATGGTGACCTCATTTGTGTCCGAGTAGAACTGTGTCCCATTGTTGGCAACGACGGAGGCCGCAAATGTAGATCACCAGGCTTCTATCCTGCAGCATCTCCGGGTGCGCTTGGCCTTCAACCTCCCAAGTAGCTGAGCTTCCGAACTGTTCACACCAACCAGAATGGGGTAAATAGTCAGAGACAGGAAGGTGAGCTATGGATTGTCATCATATAATCATTATGGATTAAATGATTATTTACTTCCTAAACAGATGTATGTTATTTAACATTTTTGAGGCCTGTGTGTGTGCTATTTTACACAGTTGAAATCCTCCAGGTTTGAATTGAGGTGGTTGATGGAAGGAAAAATTGTGGAGGCCTGGGGACGTAGTCTGGGCCTGCTCTCTTTGTCTTGCTGCACGCTCCCTCACCTCTGCTTACCCGCTCCGTTTTCTGCTGGAGGGAACCCAGCGATGAACCATTGATGATGGTGAAATTTTTGCTGATTTGGCCTCTATTTTTTAGCTATAGCCTATCATTTTTAAAAAATTCAATTTTCTTCATTTCTAGTAAAACAGTATATGAAAGAAAACATGTTACTATTGTGCTAAGTCTATGCGTGTTTTCCAAATTTAGAAACAAGTAAAAGTAAACTAACTATAATCATACTACTAACTATAATCATAAGGACCATTTTTGTCATTTAGTGTAGATCCTACCAGGTATTTGTTTTCTGCTTATATTATGCACAGGTGTACCTTAAGATACCTAACCCCCAACCTCAAAGTATTACATTTCTTATCAACATAGGATATACTTCACTTATAATACATATTTTCTTACCTCTTAAGCATAAAATACATCAAGGATATTGTTTCATATAAAAATGTTTGTATCATAATTTCTAATAGCTCATGTACCATTACACATATGAATTATTTGAAAATATTAGATATTTTGCATGGCTGAAAAAAATCTCCAAAATTAGAATTGCTGAGTAGAGGATGTATGTATTAATTTAATTTAATTTTTTTTACATTATCAAAATGTGTCCCAAAGGGGTCAGACTGGCTTAAACTCTAAACTACGCTCTATCAGGCCCCTGTCCACATACCTCCTGCCACCCTCAAACGTTAGTCCAAATGCAGTACCTTCGGGAAAGATGCATGTGAGATGCAAGTCTCATTTTTTCACCACGTTCCCATTCCTTCCCCGGTGGTATGAGAATTAGTGGTCCTTGGGTTTTCAAACAGGTGGGGAAGGCTGTAGGGTGCATAATTGCTTTTGGTAAAACCATCAACGTCCACATTTAGTTCTTCCTGCTCCACTTCCCCCAATTCAATTAGCCTGTTCTTACCAGGGGGAGAGTTTTCAAAGCATCAGATGAAGTGTTACCTCATGATTAATAATTCATGACAAGAAATGAAGATTGGGAAAGGTAATAATGCCCTCCAAGCTGTTTTTCTCTACCACTCCCTTGTTCTCGCTCACATAAAATTGTTGTCTCAATTGTTAAAACAAACATACAAAGTTTCACTGCCCCATAAACCAAAGATCCAAAGCAGGGAATTGTAAGCTTCTAGAAGGCCTAAATACTTTTGAGAATCTAGTGAAAGCAATGGAATTTTCCTAGGGGAAAAACAAAAAGTCACATGAAACCATGCACAGATATCTTGCCCCTCTTTCACGGGGGTGGGTACCCCACATGCAGATGATCCAACGGCTTCTTAAGTAAAATTTTTGGCAAAAAAAAAAAGACAATAATGAGTAGTCTCCAAAGATATCAAAAGTAGGATGGACAAGAAGTTTAATGTTCCTTAGTTCTTCTTTCTTGCCTAAATTTCCACAAAAAAAAAAACAAAAAAAACGGAGGAATTTCAATAAGTGTGTTTTATTTAGATAATTATCTTGGGAGAGGATCTAATTAAGTAGATGAATATTATTAAGAGTGTGACTTTTGGCAAATGTATATATCCAACAGGCCCAACAAAAAGGCGTGTGGGTGGGACATGACAGATTTTGAAATCTATTTTAAGAGTACTGTCAAGGACACTGTTTCCACCTTTCCAAATGCTCTCAGCAGTGAAATGTCCAAGGCAGCGAGGCAGACCCACTGTTTCATGCTCTGCGGCTTGGCATTCCTGTAAGTTCTTCCTCAATTGTCGTATCTCCACAGGCCATAACAGGGGACAACAGTCAGCAGCAATTCAATTTCGACCTCCATCTGCTGGCAAGAAGAACATAAGGGAAAATTAATGTGCACTCACACACTTGTCATGATCATAGCCTGATTTTGTTTTCATAGTGTAAGTTTATTCCAAGGAAATAATAATAATAAACACATTCAAATTCCCTCCAAAAAACTTACCTGGTAGCTTAAAATAATCATCTCCATTTGTTGAAAGAACAGAGATGCTGAAAATTTGCTTGGGCCACACATTATTTCACGGAGAAATATGGTTATCAGGGAAGCTCACTGGGGAACATTTGGGTGGTTCTTAAAAGTCTTACATCTAATATCCAAGCCAAAGATCAAGTTACATTAGCATTTAATCAACTTATATGAACAAACAACAAAATATTTGTGTCCTAAATGTTATTGTAAGATTTCTTTGCATATTTTGCTCCTTGAATTTTTCCCCCTCAGACCCGAGTCACAGTTCTCCCTATCAGCTATGTGATTCCGGGTAAGTGACTTTGTCTTTCTGTGTCTTCACTTCTTCCTCTATAAAGTGGGAATCAGAGTAATAATTTCGTTCTAAATTTGGCATGGGGGTAAATAAAAAAAAACCCTAGAAGATTCAACAATAATCCATAAAATCTGGAAATCTGGATATTTTTATTTTATCATTTATATATATTGATGAAAGATGAAGGCATTGAGTTGATACTCCTCAGTAGATTAAAGTTCTGGTCATAATATCAAATAGCAACCCTTTAATGCATGTCATCTTGAGAGAATTGTCATTTCCCAATGCACTGTTGGAAACCTGGCTTAAAATTAAAAGAAGTAGTCAGTATGTTGGATAACTCCTTTGTGTACAATCTTCCATTTCTCATAAGGTGAAGAAACAATTAACCAAGGCCAGAGACATTCCAAAAAGTTAATTTGCTAAATATTCAAGATACTGGAGATGCCTTGAAGAAACATCAGTAGATTCCCAACACACTCTACAAGATCTAAGTACTAAGAATGATACAGACCAACATGGGAAGCAATGAATTAAATATACCAGGTTATGTCTTTGAACAAATAATTTATTGTCACATAATACTAATAACTTTATCTGGCATATTTGCCTATGTTTCCAGACTTTGAACCACCTGCTTATTGAACATGTACTATTATTATTATTTATACCTACTCTTCATGTGAGAAAGAGGAGGCTGTCTGCTTGCATCAGGTTTTACATCTATGAAGCCTGAGGAAGTTTCCTTATGGGTTGGAATGGATTGGCAGGAAGGGTTTATTATTATTTACCAAAAAAATTGCAAACAGATGTTCTACAATCCACTGTTTTCATTGTTGAAATAATCACCTTCTTTCACTATCAAGTAACCACAAGTACTCAGGGAACCACCAGTTAGTACTAATGATTCTGTCCTATTCAGTTATGGTCCCTTATTGATCTCCTTCTTCATCAGTTTACCAATACAACCCCAATCGTTTACAGAAACAAAAGAAGTGATTTGGATCTGCACATGTTTCCTGGTCCTTCTCTGATAGAATCAAAAAACTTAAGCCACAACATTGAAATGTGAAAAGCAATCTGTTTACAGATCATTTTTCCCTGTCCTTTCTATTGTTGACATGCATCACAGACACAAATATTAGTCTTAAAGTTGACTTTGATTCATGAAATCTATTTAGGAGCTAAAAGTAAGCATTCAAACATGAACAATATCTTCGTAGGCAGTTAATATTAACTGCAATGCCTTTCTTATACTTGCATTGTTCTCTCTGGAGAATATTTAATGATATAATTTGATGAGCAATTCAATAAAAACAATTACAAGAAAAATATATATGAGGGAATTTTGGAAAATCTGTCTTTGCTTATGCCCATCCACAACCAAGATATAAAGAATGCTCCACATGAAAGATATGATTGCATTAAAAAGCATTATCAAACAAATTCACTGCCATCAAGTTGAGTCTGACTCATATAGGACAGAGTAGAATTGCTCCATAGGATTTCTGAGGCTGTAAAGCTTTACATACACACTGCTTTGTCTTTCTTTTGTGGAGCAGTTACTGGGTTCAAGCCATAGACCTTTCAGTTACCTGCCCAATGCTCACCCCACTACACCACCAGGGAGCCTAGAGAAAATGTTGGCAGTTAAAATGACAGATAACATTTAAAACCAGCAAACTCACTGCCACAGGGTCCAATCATCTGACTCTAAGCAACCTTATAAGACAGGGTAGAACTGTCCCAGTGGAGTGGCTGGTGCTTTTGAACTATTGCCCATGCAGCTAGTAGGCCAATCAGTAACCACAATGCCCCAGGGCTCCTTAATACATATCATTATGTAAGATTCACCTAGATCCCTCCTGTTGATCTTACTCCTGTAATTCAGGGTGAGCAGTTCAATACAACATAATCCAAGGAGGAATTTAGAGCTAGGGCTGTTGTTAATATTCTGAGGGGCCTGAATGTCAACAGATGTAATTAAATGTAAAGAGGCAAGTGTCACAAAAGCATCAACACAGTCACAGAGCGCAACCTTTCTACAGGGGGCCTTCAAGAGAAGTGAAATTTCAACAAGGATAAAACTTGTCACCAGATTATCACTTGGTGACTATGTCTGAGTCTTTATTTTGCCACCTGGAAGAAGAAGGGGCCTGGGAGATGGAAGGTTACATAGGTGTGACCGCTAAATTCTTATAATGCCTTTGACTAAGGACTTTGGAGGAATCGGAATGTATAGAAATTAGAGTAGCCAAAATGTAGGCAGGAGTGTCTGAGGCATTTTAAGTTGATTTTTAATTGCTTAAATAACACCCAAGGAAAAATATATATATATAACACCCAAGGATGTTATAAAGTGGTCCAATCAACCAGGTTACTCTGTAATAGTAACTGTCCACTGGTACTATTTTTAGTACTGAACTGTTTACAAATTTTTTAATGATGTTGGTAAATAAATAGAAAGAAGATATAACAAATTTACAGAGAGAGCAAAATTGAAAGGGAAAGCTATTTTTAAAGACAAGAAGTTCAATATGCAGAATAGATGGACTAAAATTATCAATCTAAAAATGCAAAAGCAGGAAGATCTTTCACCATGAAATAAGAGCAGCTTAAACTAATATCATTTCGATGACCTGAGCAAAGGATTATTTAAACAATGTGGGTAGGGTTCAATGGAAGAGCACAGGATAGTTAAGTACCTGAAATAATAATAAGCACTTAAATACCCCTTGCAGCTGTGAAGCCATGAGAGAAGGGGTTATTATGCTAGAAGTGCTAACAGGAGGGAAATAAACACCCTGATCACTCTTTCTCTCTTAAGTCTCCTACAACATCCCCATTTACCAAACTAAACTGGACACCGGAGAGCAAGTGATCCATTGATTTTATGTAGAACCAGGTATCTGGACTTGTTTATGTCTCATTTATGATTTAGAGGAATACAATTGAGGTTTGATAAAAACTAAAATCTAGTGAGGACTATGAATCTTGTTATACTACAACGGTCAGATTTTTTCCCCTGTAATGTGCAGGTAGTAAATATTTTAAAGTCTGCAGGCCATATAGGATCCATCTCCACTATTCAACATGACTTTACTTTTGTCGTGTAGAAGTAATTTAAACAGGTGATTAGCCATCACGCTCGATTTGCTGTATATGATGTAATTTGCTGCACAGCCTCCACTCTACTCTCAGAGCCCTAAGATTCCCAACGAGTATTGTGTTCATTAAAGATCTTACTTTAAAAGTATAGAATTTCTGAATTTTTCTGTGGTATGTGGAAACTTAAATGTTGCATACAACTTATAAGCTTTATAAAACTAATTGGGCTTTCAGCTCTCTCGTTCAGGTCAAAGGGTGGGCTCTTTCCGTGTGCGCCCTCTCGGGGATGGCCCTCGCTTTCTTCTTGTCGGCTCAGGACCCCTCTTTTGGTTCTGTGGACTCCTCGTACTGGTCATTTCTCATGTGCTTTGCCGTGCTCCTCAGAAGTGGCCATTTTGGATCGTGAACTTTTCCAAAGCCCCGCCATGGAGCCTTACAGGCTTTCCAGAGATGCTGGATAGTAAGGTATTGCCTGAAACTTCCCTTTCCCTCATAAAAGTTACTTGGATGTACAAAAATAAACAAATGGAAAAAAACTGATTATTATTCATAGTATCAGTATTTATGATTATTAGAACTACATGTGCTATAAGATACTTTTCTCCCTTATGCACAACAGAAATCTCCAAAATAGGATGCTTAAACAAACCCCAGGGAAATCTACCGAAGTATAATAGGGAATATTGAGAATTTGTCGATATTTACTGCACATGTATTTAAAACTTATTTTTTGAAAATAGTTCATGACCTACTTAAAATATCAGTATACTTTTACATAGAATTATTTTAAAATTAAATATTATATAATTGAAATTTATGAATATTAAAATAAGAAGCTCTAAAAACCCATTCCTCCATAAAATCAGTGAGAACATTGTCAAATAATTATAAAAGTAATACTCTTATGAACTCTTAAAATTAATAACAGGCTTGCAGATACCTAAGAAGAGTTTATTCAAATAGATAATTGAGATTTGATATTCTCTGTAAGAATAGCAAACACTGCAGCATTTTGGCATGTCCTCTTCCTACACTTTTCTGCTCAGCTCTGTAACAACATTGAAAACCAGCACCTTTGAGACCATCAAAACTGAGAAATCAACTATCCAGCAGTTAATGGAGGTGTGAATTTTAGAAAAAGCTATTCCCAAATTAATTATCGTTAATTAATTAATTAATTATCGTTAATTTCACCTATGTCAGAGCTCCCTGGCAAAGGCCCATCCTCGATGCTTGTCTTTATCTGAACTCCCTGGCAACTCACAATTCTCAAGAAGTTTGCCAAGTGAGAAAGAGAACAAAAAAATTCCTTTGCTTAGCATCACTGTTACTTCAAACTGAGATACAAGTCTAGGCAGTCAAGAGATTACAAAAAAACTTTAAAAGATTACCAAAATTTAAAAATAAAAACCCTAAAATAAAAGTAGATGAATAAGATCCACATGGAGCTTTGAAAGTTCTAACATATTCTTGGGAATCTAGAAGATCATGTGCTCATGCAAGACTGTGTACATGCCAATAAAATGCTTGCGAAGACTGTAAACTTCCATCATTATAAAATAAATTAAATATCTGGTAGACTTGTAAACTCTTGAATAGTAAAGACCTATTTCAACCCACATACTGGGGTGAGAGACTTACTGGCATTTAAACAAATCTCTGTTCAGTTATTAGTTGGCAATTAGTAGTAGACTAATGAAGACAATTCAGTAGATGTGCACACAACAAAAAAGTACAGACTACCCAATTATTCTAGAAAATTTTAATAACCTAGCTAACAGCAGCATCAACAATAATAGTATAGCAATAAAAAAACCCTAGGTGGAGAGCTAATCCCTAGAATTGTCACATTATATTATTTTAAATGTCCTACTTTCTACAAAAAATTATAAAACACAAAAGAAAGGAAAATGTAGTCCATACACCAAACCAAACATGCTTTCATAGAGTTGATGCTGACTCATGGAGTCAGCAATAGGACATTGTGGAACCGTTCCTGAGTTTCAGAGACTAACTCCCTGCAGGGGTAGAAACCCTGTTTCAAGTTCCTAACCTTTTGGATCACAGCTCAACACATAACCACTCTGCCATCAGGGCTCTCAGTCTATAGAATTTCTTCCTGAGGGACACAGATGTTGGACTGAAAACAAAAGGGTTTTTAAAAAATCAATTATTATACATATATTCAAAATTAATAAACCATATTTGAATAAGGAAAGCAAAATATAACAACATTGCCATATAAAGTAGAGAATAAGACAAAGGCATAGAAATTATAAAATGAAACCAAACAGAAATTCTCCATATTAGAAGTACAACAAATTAAATGCAACATTCACTAGCGGGAATAACAGTAGGTGTTAACTGGCAGAAAGAAGCAAACAAAGGTAGGTTGATTGAAATTATTCAGTTTGAGGAGTTCAGAGGGAAAAGGCTAAAGAAAAATAAAGTCTCAGAGACCTGGGAACCATCATCAAATATACCAATATATGCATAATGGAAATTCTTAAACAGAGGAGAGAGAAAAATGGGAAGAAATAGAAAAGTTTTTAGATTAATAAAAACAAATACAGGTTTTCTAAAACTTACACAATGCTACTAACAGAGTGCTGAGAAGAAAAGATATAGTTATGACTACCTATGGCAGTAAAGGAAGAAATCCCAAAATAAGAATATAATAATCAGCCTTATTAAGGGGGGGCAAGTTAAATGCAAAGCAATAAGAGGAGGAGAAGCAAAGGAGTAGAGCTGACAAATTTCAAAGCTAATAGAAGACAAAAAGTGAAAGTCCGTTAAACCCAAATTCATCTTGGAAAGATTAAAAAAGAAAAGACCGCATCGTTAATTAGAAAGACCAAGAAAAGAGAGAGAGACTACTCAAATATTGAAGGCAGTAGTACAAGAAGGTGCATTTCTACTAATCTTGTTGAAATAAAAAGGGTTATAAGCAGTATTGGGATTCAAATCATTTAGCAGCTGGTTTACCACCCGGATAACTCTTTTAAGTATACCAAGCTGTGCTTTCAGCAGTGATGCAGTGTCACCTGCATATTGCAGGTTGTTAATAAGCTTTTCTCCAATTCTGATGCTGCACTCTTTTTCATACAGTTCAGCTTCTTTAATTATTTTCCTAGCATTCAGATTGAATAAGTTAGTGCATGCCTTTTCTGATTTTAAATCATGCAGTATTCTCTTATTCTGATTGCATAACTGCTTCTTGATCCATGTACAAATACCTCATACGTGCAATGAAGTGCTCTGGAATTCCCATTGTTCTCAAGGCTATCCATAGTTTGTTATGACCCATCGAGTTGAATGCCTCGGCACAGTCAGTAAAACACAAGCGAACTGCTTTCTGGTATTCTCTGCTTTCAGTCAAGATCCAACTGGCAATAGATATTCTTCTTATGGTAGTGATATGGTCTCTTATTTTCCAATTTGAACTCCACAACACAAAGCAGTTGGGTGAACAAAGAAAGGAAATGTACAAGTCAATTATACGTTAGTCAAGGCCAACTTGGCCATCAAAGAACAAAGCTTCTCTTAGTTTCAATCAGCAGTCTGATAACCTGCTAACATCCTTGTCTATTGTACAGAAATGAGGATTCTCTTTTTATCTTGGCTGTCCTTAAACTCCCAAACCAGATAGAAATCTCTTTGTTTAATGATAACTAAATAAAAAATATGAAAAAGCAAATTTTTAAAAATAAAATATACCGAATAGAAATACAATTCTTTTCATTCTTAGATTTGTCAATCTAAGGAACATTTTCTTTAAAAAAACCCCATTATTTTGTGTTCTCCATGTTGTTTAGTGGATTATGGTTAACCTAGCTACAACAGGATATTATTCCAAAGTACTTCCATTTTTGTATTCTCTGTGGCCAGACTAAAACATAAAATTAAATATTTGTTGAATGAATGAATGATCTTCACCTATTAAATAAGATGACTTTAAGATAATATGTGAATGAATTGAAGTGAATAAAATCATTATTTATATCAGGAAGTAATTAATTGATACTGTAGAAAATAAAATAAGGAATACAAAGGTCATTTTTGAAAAATACTTGTAATATAAGGGAAAACTTAACTGAGGTTTAAAATCCAAAACAGTATAATGAAGATAGAGTATCCAGACCATATGTAAAAATTCTTGGGACTTAAGATGAAAGATGTTATTGAGGCAAATTAATAAGACAATATTATACTTATAAATATCATGGTAAGAAATATACATTTATATAAACCTACATAAATTAAAATTTTGAATTTCTATAGTCTCATATATTTTTCCCTCCAGTAGAATGTAGACTCTATGAGAGCAGGAATATTTGTTTTCAGGTTACTGCTATATTCCTCAATTAAAAGTTGTCTGATGCATAATAAGTGCACAGTAAGTATTTAATGAAGAGAATAACTAATTTTTAATTGATTAAAAATCACCCAATCTGGGCTTGAGGGGTGGTAGTGGTGGTATATGAATGCATGAGGAGCCATGATTTCCTTTCTTTCTTTTCTTTCTTAACAAACAGAAAAGAGTGTTAGCATCCCACAGGGCCAGTTCTACTCTGTCCTCAGGATGGCCTCAACGGCAGTGTGTTGGGTTCTGTTTGTGGTATAGGAAAGGCAGTCTGTCTCACTTAACTCTGGGGTCAGTCCTTGTTTCTCTTTGCCTCTACATCTTGGCTCCTTGTTGATCTTCATATGGTGTGGCATCTACATTTCCTATCTCTGCTTCTTTTTAAAATAATATTGAACTATAATTAACATAGCATACAATTCATTTGCTCATTAAGAAGGGCTGTGCAATCATTACAATCAACTTTGGAACTTTTTCCTTCATCTTGTACCCTTTGATGTTGACTCCCCATTTACACCATCCACCTCCTCTGTGCCCCCAGGCAATCATCAATCCACCTACTTTTCTGATTCTTTTCTTTCTTGCTTAATTTTCTCCTATCTTTCAAAAGAGTTGGACTCAATATACACCTTACATCAATACTGTCTCTTATGCACAACAATAAAAAATGATTCCCAAATGTGATTATACAACCAGTATAAAACAAACCACACTCACTGCCATGAATCACAGCAACCATGCAGGACAGGCTAAAAACTGACCCTCTGAGTTTCTGAGACAACTGTTTGGGGAAGTAGAAAGCCCCATCTTTCTCCCAAGAGCTGGCTGGTAACTTTATGGCTATCAGCCCAAAGGGTAACCACTAATGTCCCCCAGACTCCTAACTACAGGTAAAGAGTTAGCATTTACTGTACATAATTGGTAGAATGCTATTCAATCCATAGTAACCATGTTCTTTTTTACCTTTTTTTTTACTTTTTATTTGAATTGGATGAAGGTTTTCAGACCATGTAATCAGTCTTATATTCAACAATTCATATGCATTTTTTCTCTGTCTCAGTTCATCCATTATAATTTCCCCAATGTGTAATCACTTACCCTGCTTTCCCCCTGTATTATGAAAACCATCACTTATCACACTTTCTCCCTGTGTTATTGTTGTATCTCAATTCTGCATCTTGCTTGTCTTCTGGTCTTTAGTCCTTTGAACTTGAGCCAATAACCTCACATATACCTGATTATCCTAGGAGTCGTTGGCAGCCTCCCATCTTATCAACCAACGTTAGATTTGTTCATCACTATAACCGCAAGAGTCACTGTACCAAAAATAACTAGTCAACAGTCCATAATGTGAGAAGGTAGAATCTGAGCAAGAACCAACATTACTGAAGGAAGAAGTTCAAACTTCACTGAATGCAGTAGCCAAAAAAATCAAAAAAACAAGGCTCCAGGAATTGAAGGAATACCACCATAGAAATGTTTCAGAAAGCTGAAAAGGCACTGGAAGCATTCACTCATCTAAGGCAGGAAATTTGGAAGACAACTACTTGGCCAAATTACTGGAAGAGATCCATATTTGTACCCATTCCAAAGAAAAGTGACCAACAGAATTCTCAAACTCTAGAACAATATCATTGATATCAAACACAAGTAAAATTTTGCTGAAGATCATCCAACAACGGTTGTAGCAGGAAGGTCAGGCCGGATTCAGAAGAAGACTTGGAACAAGGGATAGCATTGTTGATGTCAAATGGATCTTGGCTCAAAGCAGAGAATACCAAGAAGATATTTACTTGTGTTTCATGGATTATGCAAAGGCATTCGACTGAGTGGAAGATAATAAACTGTAGAACACCTTGAGAAGAAAGGGAATTCCAGAACACTTCATTGTGCACATCTGGAACTTGTACATGGATCAAGAGGCAATTGTGCAAACAGAACAAGGGAATGCTGCATGGTTTAGCATCAGGAAAGGAATATGTCATGGTTGTATTTCCTCTCCATACGTGTTCAAACTATCGGCTAAACAATTCATCAGAGAAGCTGAATATATGAAGAAGAATGCAGCACCAGGATTGGAGGAAGGCCTATTCACAACCGGAGCTCTGCAGATCCGCTCCTTTGCTAGCTGAAAGTGAGGAAGAATTGAAGCACTTACTGATGAAGATCAAGGATTGTAGCATTTAGTGTTTACAGTTCAATGAAAGACCAAAACCCTCACAACTGGACCAATAGGTACTATTTTAATCCATGAAAAAAATATTCAAGTTATCAAAGATTTTGTCTTACTTGGAGTCATAATCAATGTTCATTGAAGCAGTCAAGAGATTAAAAGTGGTATTTCATTAGGTAAATAATGGCCAAGACTTCTTTAGAGTATTGAAGAGCAAGAGTAATTTAGAGTTACTTTGGGGACTAAAGTACGCCTGACCCAAGCCATCGTATTCTCCAGTTCCTCAATCTGGACATTGAATAACAAAAACCATGGAAGAATTTGATGCATCCGAATTGTGGTGCTAGAGAAGAATATTGAAAATATCTTGAACTGCCAAAAGGACAAACCCATCTGCATGGGAAGAAGTAAGTCCAGGTGCTCCTTAGAGGCAAACATGGCAAGACTTTGTCTTATATACTTCAGACATGTTGTCAGGAGAGATCAGTCCCTGGAGAAAGATGCCATGTTTAGTAAAGTGAAGGGTTAGCATCAAGGCATCAAGGCCCTGGACAAGATTTACTAACACAGTACCTGCATCTATGGTCTAGGGCATAAGAACAATTGTGAGAAGGACGCAGGATGGTGCAGTGTTTCCATCTGTGGTTATTGGATCACTATGGATAAGAACCTCCTTATTGGCACCTGACAACAAAACCACAAGCTCGTTATCTTCCTGAGATTCTTGGGTTCATCAACCCCAGAAGCTCTCAGCATCAGAAGAAGCCTCCAGTCAAAAATCAGACACATAGACTTGTTGCTTTCCCAGTATTTAAACCAGGTTGGCCTCAGATTTTCTTCTACAAAAAATGATAATTAAAAATAATAAGTAATACAACTTTTTGTGACCCCCAATTTTTTTTCTTTCAGAAAAGTATTTATTTTATACCAGGGTCCTTTGACAGAGAAATTGCAACAATAGTACAGAGAGTTCACATATATTCCAAATCTTTGATCTCTAACACTCTTGCCTTAGGATGGAATATTTTATTTTAATATCTCACAAACCAATATTGATACATGGTTACTACTTTAGTGCATACTTATTTAGATTGGCTCAGGATTCCCCTAATGTCCTTTTTATCTTCTGAGATCCCATTAAAGATGCCACATTACCCGTAGTTGTCATGGTCACGTGGCTTCCTCCTGGAATCTAAGTTTCCTAATATTTTTATGTGCTCAGTAGCATTGAGGAATATTGGTTAGATTTTGTTTCATTCTTTTTTTGTGTGTGGTTTTTTTTTTGGTAAATTGCTATCTATATATATATATATATATAACAAATATATATAACATATAACAAATATGTTTGTCATTTATATATTTGGGTTTTTTTCTTTTACATCCTTCTATCCATTGTGTCAAGCACATTTGTACATGTGTTGCCATTATCTTTCTCAAAACAGTTTCTTTCTACTTGAGCCCTTGTTATCAGTTTCTCATTTTTCCCCTCCCTCTCTCACCTTCACTCCCTCATGAACCCTTGATAATTAAAAAATTACTATATTTTTTTCATGTCTTACACTGACCAATGCCTCCCTTCATCCACTTTCCTGTTGTCCATCCCCTTGGGAGGGGGTTATAAGTAAATCATTGTGATCGGTTCCCCCACCTTCGTCTTACCCTCCTGATATAGCTACTATCAATATTGGTCCTGAGGGTTTTATCTGTGCTGGATCCCCTGTGTTTCCAGCTCTCATCTGTACCCGTGTACATGCTCTGATCTAGCCAGATTTATAGATAGAATTAGGGTCATGATAGTGGGAGAGGAGGAAGGAAGCATTAAAGAACTAGAGGAAAGTTGTACGTTTCATCGGTGATATATTGCACCCTGACTGGCTCGTCTCCTTCCTGCGACCCTTCTGTAAGGGGGTGTCCAGTTGCCTACAGATGGACTTTGGGTCTCCACTCCGCACTTCCCCTCATTCACAATGATATGTTTTTTTGTTCTGGGTCTTTGATGCCTGATACCTGATCCTATTGACATCTTGTGATCACACGAGTTGGTGTGCTTTTTCCATGTGGGTTTTATTGCTTCTCAGCTAGATGGTCACTTGTTTATCTTCAAGCCTTTGAAACTACAGACACATATCTTTTGATAGCCGGGCACCATCAGCTTTCTTCACCTCATTTGCTTATGCACATGCTTTGTCTTCAGCAATCGTGTTGGGAAAGTGAGCATCATGGAATACCAGGTTAATAGAACAAAGTGGTTTTGTGTTAAGGGAGTACTTGAGTAGAGGTCCAATGTCCATCTGCTACCTTAATA
>NW_022104341.1:31777244-31799724 GCF_000313985.2 Echinops telfairi | reverse complement strand
GTAGGGTAGTGTAGATTTTAGTAATAAGGCCTTTGTCTGATGTGTCATTGCTAAAGATGTTTTCCCAGTCCGTGGGCTCTCTTATTACTCTCTTGGTGAATTCTTTCAATGTACACAGGTATTTTATCTTCAGGGTATCCCACTTGTCAATTTGTGACTATTCTGTATTTGTGTCCTTCCCTAATTCTGATAGCCTATGTATTCCCTGTGCCAACGTTCTCAGGTTTGTCCCAATTCCCTCATTGATAGTCCTAATAGTTTGGGGTTTTACTTCAAGGTCTGTGATCTACCTTGAGTTTATTCTTGCACATGGAGTGAAATAAGGATCTTGTTTCATTTTTCTTCAAGTAGATATCCATTTTCTTTAGTACCACTTGTTGTAGAGGGCATCCGCTTCCCATTTGATATTTTGGGGGCCCTTATCAAAAATCAGTTGTCTGTATGCTGATTATCTTATTTCTGAGTTTTCAGTTCTTTTCCATTAGTCTGAGTATCTGTCATTTACCAATACCATGCAGTCTTGACCACCGTAGCTGTATAATACATGCTAAAGCTAGGTAAAGCAAGCCCTCCCACTCTGTCCTTCTTCTTGAGGAGTTCTCTGTTAATTCTGGGCTTCTTCCTTCTCCATATGAAGTTGGTAATCAGTTTTTTCCAATTCTTTGAAGAAAGATGATGATAAGTGTATCGGGATTACATTAAACTTATATAGTGCCTTGGCCAGAACTGACATCTTTATTTTATTGAGTCTTCCAGTCCAAAAGTATGGTATATTCTTCCATTTGCTGAGGTCACTCTTGGTTTCTTGTAATAGTGTTCTGTAGTTTTCCTCACACAAATCTTTTGTATTTTTAGTCAGGTATCTCCCTTGATATTTCAATTTGTGCTCGGCTATTGTGAAAGGAACCACCTTTTTGATCCCCTGTTCTGTGATCTTGTCCAATGTGCCTAGCATTTTAATAGACTTCTGTTTGTTGATCTTGTATCCTGCTATTCTTCCATAGTCCTCTATTGCTTCTAGTACTTCCCTTGTGGAGCTTTTGGAATTTTCCACTTATAAAAGCATATCATCTATGAATAACAATAGTTTCACCTATTCCTTCCCCTAGAAAATCCCTTTGATGTCTTTTCTTTGCCTTGTGCTGTTAGCTTAACACCTCCAGTGCAAAACTAAATAAGAGTGGGGACATAGGACACCTTTATCTGGTCCCTTTTTTTAGTGGGATTGTTTTTGTCTTTTCTCAATTAACTACCACATTGGCTGTTGGTTTTCCATATATAGCTTGTATTACATTGAGGAATTTTCCCTCCATTCTGATCTTCTTGAGTGTCTTAAACAGAAATTGGTGTTGCATGTTGTCAAATGCTTTATCCACTTCTATCAATATTACCATGTGGTTCGTAAAATTTTTCATGTTAATGTGAGGAATGATACTATGATCTTTTGTATGTTGAACCATCCTTGCATGCCTGGTATGAATCCCACTTGTTCATGGTGAATTATTTGATTTATTTACTTTTGTATTCTATTGGCCAGCATTTTGTTATGAATTTTTGCATTGATATTCATTAGGGATATTGATTTGTAGTTTTCCATTCTTGTGTAATACTTGCCTGGATTTGGTATAAGAGTTATACTAGCTTCATAGAAAGAGTTTGGGAGTTTGCCATCATTTTCTATGTTCTGGAAGAGTTTGTGTTGGATATGTATCAGTTCTTCCCTGAATGCTTGGTAGAACTCTCCTGTGAATCCATGTGGTCCAGGGGATTTTTTGGTGGTAACCCCTTGAAAACCTTTTCTATTTCTTCTATTGCTATGTGTCGAGATTGTTGACATCCATTGGGGATAGTATAGGGATGGATCGTTTTTTCAAGAATTTGTCCTTGTCTTGCAAGTTGTTGAATTCATTGGAGTACAGTCCTTCATAGGACTGTGTAATTATCCTTTTGATTTCATTAGGGTCTGTTGTAATACCCCTCTTTCATCCCTCATCCTTGCTATTGAAATTAGTTCCTTCCTTTCTTTGTTTAGTTGTGCCAGTGGTCTGTAGGTTCTGTTTTTCCTCTCAAAGAACCAACTTTTAGCAGCATTTTTCTATAGTTTTCTTATTTTCCCTCTCCTGAATCTCAGCCCTGATTTTTATTATTCCTTTTCTTTTGCTATTAGTAGGATTGTCCTGTTGACACTTCCCTAGTTGCTGTAAATTTTGTGCCAGCATATCAATCATAATTCTTTCTTTTTCATGTATTTATATATTGCTATGAAACTTCCCTATGATAACTGCCTTTGTTGTGTCCCATAAAGTTTGGTACATCGTGTTCTCATTCTCATTGGTTCCCAGAAATTTCCTAATTTCATCTCTTATCTGGGTCAGTACCTACTCCCTTTGCAAGAGAGAGTTATTCATTCTCAAATGTTTGCCTTTGTTTTCTTCATCTTCTTTTTGTTGACTTCCAGCCTTATGGCACAGTGGTCTGAGAGAGAGATCTGTATGATATCAATGTGAAAAATTTATGCAGATTCACCTTATGCCCCAGCAAGTGCTCTGTCTTTGAATATGTGCCATGTTGGCTTGAAAAGAATGAATTTTTTATGTATTTGGGTGGAAAGCTCTGTAAATATCAGGTCAAATTGTCTAATTGTAGTGTTTAGATCTGTATCCTCCTTGTTAAGTTTAGTTCCCTGTGATCTATCTTTCTCAGAGAGTGGTGTATTGAAATCACCTCCTATAATTGCTGAGGATGTGATTTGTTTTTCATCTTTTTTTTTTGATTTGTTTGTTTTTTGTTTTTTGTTTGTTTGTTTGTTTGTTTTCATCTTTTGGAGTGCTTGACTGATGTATTCAGTAGGTCTCTTGTTCTGGGAATATATGTTTAAAATGCTTAGTGGTTCTTTGTCTACCATTCCCTTGAACATTATGTGGTGTGCCTCCTTATCTCCTTTTATAGTTTGCACTTTGAGGTCAATTTTATCTGAGATTAGGATTGCAACCCCTGCTTTTTTGATTGCTGTTTGCTTGGTATGTTTTTCTCCAGCCTTTGATTCTCAGCCTATTTTTTTCTGCAATCTTGAGATGTTTCTCCTATAGCCAGCAGATTGATGGGTTGTGTTTTCTAAGGCAGTCTTCTAACCTCAGCCTTTTAATGCTTAAATTCAGTCTATTGATATTCAGGGTTATTACATCCATCTGAGGACTCTGTGATGTCATCTTATACTTTTTGTATTGGGTGTTTTCCTATTTCCCTTTCTTATCAGTGTGTCGTGCTTGTGTTTGTGTGTGTGTGGTTCGTTTTTTACTTCTTTCCATCCTTAAGCCAATGATATCTTGGGGTCTGTTTTCACTTTGTTGCCCTCTGGATGAGGTTGTTCTATGTGGCAGTCTCTTATTTGTGCTCAGTGAGTGCTATTCTTTTGCCAATACTGGGTCAACAAGGATCTTTCATAGAGCTGGGTTTCTTTTAATGTATTCTTTGAGTTTTTCCTTGTCTGGGAAAACGCTTACTTCTCCATCTATCTTGACAGATAATTTCGCTGGATAGAGTATTCTTGGGTATATGCTGTTTTCCTTCAATTTTTAGAATATGTTATTCCATGCTCCTCTTCTTCATAGTGTCTGCTGATAGGTCTGAGCACATTCTTATTTGGGAACCTTTGTATGTGATTGCTTGTTTTTCTCTAGCTGTTCTCATGATTTTCTCCTTTTCCTCAAAGTTGGATAGTTTAACTATTAGGTGCCTTGGTGAATTCTTTTTGGGATTTAGTATAGGTGGTGTTCTGCCAGCCTCCTCAATGGTTACCTGGTTTGCATTCATTAAATTGGGGACTTTTTCCTCCAAGAATTCCCTCACTATTTTTACAGTTGACTTCTTTATTGTGTTTTCCTCTGGTAATCCAATTATTCTGTCTTGTTCCTCTTCACAGCATTAGACAGAGCTCTTTGGTTTTCTTCAGCTTCTCTTACGAGCTTATTAGACTTTTGTCACATTTGTTAAAGTCTGCTTAGCAGTCTTCTAGGTCACTGATGCGGTTCTCTGCCTCCTCCTGTCAGTTGATGAAGTCCTTGAGTTTGGTACTGGCTTTTGTTATCTCATCCCTAAGCTTTTGTATTTCCCTTTGGAGTATGGTCTTTATCTCCTCTATCATTTCACCCTTTTTCTGTATTGTTTCCCTCATATCCTGTATAACTCCAAGCAGCATTCTGAAAATTTCTTTCTGTCACCGTTCAATGTCTGATTCTTCTATGCACATCATTAAGTTCTGGACACCTTCCAACATTGCCTTTTATTTCTCCTGTTTTTTCATTGAGGTCATTGTGGCTGATTGCTGTTTATGTTTCATTGTTTTAGAGGAGCTTGGTGCCATTTTCCAGAGAGTTGAAAAGTCCTGAGCTCTCCCTGGGAGACTGATAGGAATGTTTCTTCCAACTGCCTGCAGCTGGTTGCACTATGAGATTGGCCTACCACTTTATCCTCCTGTGCCTTCACTCTTTCCCTAGTCAACCAGTATTCTGTTATTTGGAGGACAAGTTGGATGGTCCTCTCAGGGGATGCTAATTGGCTGCTTGTGGACCCACGAAGATGGTGCTGCACTGGATGATCTCACAAAAAGCCATGATGATGTGGCTCAGGGCAGCTTGGGGTGCTACAGAGGGCATGCTGGGGTGCCTGTGGCAATGGGAATGCCATAGAAGGCGGGTAGATATTTCTGCTTTGGTGTAGATAGCTTCGGATGGTGGGAAGAGGTTCCTGCAGCAGTGCGGAGCACTAGAGAGTGTTGGCCAGGTTGCCTTAGGCTTGGGAGGCACTACGGCAGATTCCCTCAGTCACGTGGGACATCAGAGGATAGGCAGGAGCTCCCCAAGCCACACAGACAGGACTTTCCCTGGAAGAAGATGGGTGCAATTTCCCCAGCCACATGCTAAGCACTGAAGTGGGTGGGCAGGCAGGCAGGATTTCCCTCAGAAGAAAGTGGGTGGGATTTTCCCCCAGAGGGAGGTGAGCGGACTCTCCCCAGCCTTCTGTTATGTTGCAGAGGGTGGAGCTCCCTAAGCTTGGTGGAGGGGAGGCATAAATGCTCTGGGCTCAGGGGAGTGGCCTGGAGGTCGGTATTGGTATGTGAGATAAAAGGGAAGAGAAAAATAAAAAAACCCCAAAAACTTAGCTCACTGAGACTATGGTGGGAAATAAAGCAGAGGGGGAAGCAAAAGTAACAATAAAGCTGAGCTCTGATCCATGACTGTGGGGCTGCAGGGGTTTAAACCTTTTCCTGAGGCAGTGGCTGTTTTGAGATAAAGCCTTCTGGCCCACCAAATGATCCTGGCTCTGGCTGAGACAGTGGCAGGGCTAAGGTTAAACCCTAGCTGGCCTACACAGTGGTAAGCCAAAATCCCACAGCTCCTCAAAACCCAGTGGATCTGTGCCTGATGCTACTCCTCCGACCTGGCAGCATGGAATTTTCCTCTTAGTGACTGTCCTGCACTGGTTTTTGCAGAGTCGCTCTGGTATGTGTTACTCGGTTTTCCCCAAATTTTAATTTATAATTAATATTGCTTTTGTGCATAAACAAGAGATAATTTTATTGCAACTGTAGCTCACGAAAATTGTTTGAAGGAAGCTTAGGATAACTTAGAAACTTTATCAAAATAAACCTGGAAAAGGACAAAGTTCAGTGCACAAAACAGAAAGATCCCTAGTAATTTAAAAATCAATCAAAGTCATAGAATTATGTGTACAAATGCTAAAAGTTCAAATCTGTAATTGAGAAAAGAATTGATGCTAATAAGTCTACATGGCACATTTGGAATGGACTAACTAAACCATCAAATGTAAAAATGAAGAGGCTACATTTTTAGCCTCTTTACATACATTATCGTTTAATTTACGTACATCACATGTAAATTATAATTAACATACATTATAGATATATACATATGTACATACACACATATGTAAGCACAAAGATATGGTCACATAAATATTTGACCATGTGCAAATTGTGTGGATAGATAGATAGGTACAGGATATATGTATGTTTATGACTTGATATGGTGAGAAAAAATTAGCAGGTATGCAGAGAAAACAGAATGGCAGACATTTCTGATCAATGGTAGCCACTCCCCTGCTTACATGAAGATGCACTGACTGGATAGTCGGTATATAATACTTTCCAGGTCAGACAAGGGCTGAGATAGTTGGGTCTACTACATTTGAACAAAACACAAGAATTCACTCTTGCACTCCTCACATTTGTACATTTTCCTTTCCTAAAATCACCTTCTGATATACATGTGGATGTCAACAGGACAGCCCTGTAAGATAGTAAGCTCTCTGCCTATGACTATTTATTATGTCTCAGCAAGGGCATAAATCTATATCTCAGGGGGAAAAAACATATGGATCCTAAAGACAGAAGGAAAAATGTATTGGTTTAAAAATAACCAATTAATGCTGGTGACTAGACCAGAAATATCTTCCACCTTTACACTAAGACATTTCCAATTAGTTTCTAATTGATACACAGTAGAAAACTTAAAAATAGTCCTCTTTCTCTAACAGTTGTTTTTGGTGTTGGTGCTGTGTAAATGATGCCTAGACAAAAATGGAATAGAACACATTGGCATATCCTACTAAGTGTCATGAACACACACTTACAGTTGAGTACACTACCCCATACGCATGATTCCTTTGATATTTCTCAAATGTATATGCTTCCAAAATAAACACCTATTAATTCAAAATCCAGTCCCACAAAAGATGACATAACATTAATCCAATTAGCCAATGTGTTGATGTTTATTGAAAACCTACCCAGGAGAGAAGTGTTCTAGAGTTTATTTCAAGGAATGCTATCACCTTCTACAGTTACCTAACCTAGAAAATTCAATTATATTTAATTCATCTCTCTCCTTGCACCATAATTAATCTGATTCTAATCGATCAGTTCACTTCTTAAATATTTTCCAAATCCATTTGTTCTCTAGCACTACTATAATTATCCCAATTCATGGTTTTATTACTTCTGCTCTAGATTATTAAATTAGTCTTCTATGTAGATGTCCTGTATCTCAACAATGACCTTCCTAATTAATCTCCACATTACCAAAATTGTCTAAATATGTCGGTTTTGCATTTCAAAGCCTTCAAAGGTTGTACAGTATATAAAAATACAATGTGCATTTTTATAAATCATCTGTGAAATTAAAGTTTGGATTATTTTATTTCCAAGCCCCTTTCCCAGGGGACATGTCACAAATGTGTGCTTCTCTATACATGTGCAACACACAAAGAGCAATTTCTCATAGAGTTCAATAAAAATAACTTATAGTTGCTATTAGATTTGATATCTCTGCCTGTTATCAATTTATACATAAGATCAGTCACTATCAAGGTAATAGCAACCTGTGTCAACTCCAAGTGTTGATGAATAGGACTGTGTTCCACAGGTTATCCATGGTTGTGACCTTTCTGACACAGAGCTATAATTGTTGTTTTTGTTTTTTCCTCTGAGATACCTTTGAATGAATTTGGACCTAACAACCTTTTGGTTAGTAGTCAGGCACCTACTTATGTGCACCCCTGAGGGACCTTTCATTTCTATATATAACGTAACATATCAGACGATTTTGAAAGCGTGCCCAATAACATTGAAACAAAAACAAACAAACAAACTCACTGCCTTCAATTCGATGCCAACCCTAGAAACCCTATAGTACAAGGTAAAACTACCCCTGTGAGTTTCTAAGACTAATTCTTCATGATAATAGAAAGTCTGTATTTCTCCTGCAAAGCACCTTGTAGTTTCGAACTGCTGACCTTAACCATCACAGCCCCATCTGTAACCACTACTATACCGCCAGGACTCCTAATATCACAGAGAGAATATTTGACATGCATTACTTTTAATAGTTGGCTCTGATTTTACAAGTAAAGCATGGTTCACTTTAGAGAGTGAAACATTTAGAAAATGGTCCATGCAGTATCATGTACTACATAGTAAATGCTATTAAAATCTACCCACAGTCCCACTAATCACTACTGCTATATCAAATTATTTTCAGTTTTTCCTTAAATGTACAAATAAACTCTAAAATTTGTATGCTATGTAAGGTGCTGTAGGGGTCACGCACGGGGTTGTGAACAACTAGGTCAGCAAATTGAAACTGCTAGCTCCATGGAAGAAAGACAAGGCTTTCTACTCTCGTGAAATGTCACAGTCTCAGAAACTCACAGGGGCAGTTCTACCTTGTCATAGAGGGTCACTACGTGTCAGCATCAACTTGAGGGCAGTATTTTTAAAAATCTCACTTATGAATATTTTGCATATTAATAAGCATTTTAAAATATGCTTTTAATAACATTAATTACTCCTGAATCACATTCCTAATTATTTCCATAGTATAGATGACTATCAATGGAAATCCTGGGATTAAAAAAAAAACCAGAATAGTTTTAACTTTTCATCACATGTAGTGTTACATTTGTCCAGTAAGTATACCAACTATGCAGGGAAAATTCATCTGGCCAACACCCTACCAAGGATTTAAAACATAATTTTTTTGTCCTTTTGTTTTGAGACCTAGGTTTGATTTTTATTTTTAAAAATTACTTAGGAGATTGACCTTATTTATAATTATTGGTCATTTTGTTTGCTTCTATTGAAAGTGTCTACTCATGTACTTTGTTCATTTTCCCCCCACAGGGTTATGAAATAACATTTGTTTTGCCAGCAGGATTCAACTCACATGGGGAAAAGTATATTCATGAAATGTGCCTTTGAACCTGCATTCAAAAGAAGTTAGGCAGAGGTTAGTGGTGAATAAAGCAATTGCTTTCACTTAATGACACAGGTGGGGAAAGAGATTGTTGAACATGTTTTTCTTGAAAATAAAATATCTTTGGCTTGTAATGTAGGTGTACATACAAATAAGGTTCAAAAGTACTTTGCTGCCAGGAGCTGCTGAAAATACAGTGTACATATTGTGATACTTCTGTATCCCAACATTTATTTGAATGAGTATATCTAGTTATTCTTTCATTGCTAAGTTTAGTAATTGATAAATAAAATAGCAGAAGGTCTAAAAGCTTATGAGTCGGCCATCTTTCCAACTGCTAGCCTATTTGTGCTCCAATAGGAAGGATGTTAAAAAAAGTATTAGTCCAAAATCATAGAAAGCTTTATTAAACAAAAATATCAAAAGACCCTTGCTGGAATGGGTGAAGATGTGCAGCAAGCCCTAAAATCATAAAAATAACGAGGCTTTCTGGCTAGATAAAGATGGGTAGAATCCTAGGGAGTCTGTCCCCTGGTCACCCTTCAGTTTGGAAATGAATTCATCCCTCTGGCTCAATTTTCATCCAAGCAACAGACAGATCATCAGGGGGAATTATACCACTAGAGAAATGTACACATCTTATCTTAAATAATCAACCACCTGAGATCAAAAGGGCAGAATTCCCCCAAGGACAACGTTTAGAAGGGCTAGAAGAGAAGGAGAAATGTAAACAAAAGTATAGAGTGGAAGTGAGATTAGTGGTGTTACATTGTGAGGCTTGAAAGCTGTGACATAGAACAAAATGTATGTAATTATTGAGTGGAAACTCGATCTGCTCTGTAATCCTTGTACCTAATTCAAAATAACAAGTTTTTAGAAAATGAGAAGCTAGTGTTTTTCTGTAAATCCTCCATCTAGGTCTATGTACATCTGAAGGTTGTGTTTACATCTCTCTAACTCTTCATCATCTGTATAACCCTTTGCCCTCAAATTCTCCATTTTCTGCTTCTGCACTTTATCACAGAAGTTTTGACATCCTCAAAGGACCCATTTCATGTTCCTTTTCATTGCGTTTGAGTTTGGGGTAACAAACAGTAACCTAAAGAGGCACGGTTCGTGTTGTAGAGTAAATGGAGTAAAGTTTCTCAACAAAATCCTCATAGGATAGCCATTGCTAATGCTCAAAAAATGATCAAATGCATTGTCATTATGTTATTAAAAAAAAACCCTCGGTGCTCCTTTCCTGGCCTTTTTCTTATCTTTTCAATTTTCAATTCTCCTATTGATCTTCATAGCAAGGGACTGTGTTAGTTGAGGGTTCGTGGAGAAAAATCTATGAAGATAACCCCTTGGGAGTCCCAAACCGAAACAGAAATACCATTATAACTTTCTGAGCGGAGCTCTGCCAGAAATTTCACTGGCCCAACCGATCCTGAAAGAAGCCACTGTTTACATTGTCCTTTTTTTTGGAAAGCACCCTGAAGAGACTAAGCAAGTGTTCTACTGAACGAGCATCCCTGCAACCAATCACTGGTGACAGAGACGTATTTGAACATGCACTTGCTTTGAATAAGTCTGTGTATGTATGAACTAGAATCCTTGTATCCATACTTTTAGACTTAGCTTTCTCTATCTCCCTGTATCCATTGCCACTTCTGCTCCCTAAGTTGAGCCTTGTCACAATTTATCATGACTTTTCTGGCAGCTTCTGGACACTACACTCACCCCCAATTAGTGCCGTCATTTCATATATGAAATTAATATCTTTACTTAGTTTACTAGAACTCCTGTTATAAAATATCACAAAGTGGTTTGTTTTAAAGAGTGGAAATTTATTCTCACAGTTCTGGATACTCTAAATCTAAATTTAGGGAATTAACAGGACCACACTAACTTTTCACTCTAGGCTAAAAGTCTTCCTTGTTTCTTTCAACCTCTATGTTGTTGTTATTTTTAAATGCCATCAAGTCTGTTCTGAAGCACAGTGACCCTACATACAAAGGAAGGAAGTACTGTCCAATCCTGGGCCATCCTCACAGAGCTTGTCATTTTTCGGTCCATTGTGGCAGCCACTGTGTGAGTGCATCTCATTAAGGATCTTCCTTTTTGCAAGCACGTTCTACTTCACCAAACATGCTGTTCTTTCACTGGAACTTGTCTCTCCTTACACCCTGTCAGTCTCCTCCGCCTCACTTGTTAAGAGCCATCCTGGCTGTACTTCTCCCAAGACCTGTTTGTTCTTCTGGAAGACCAGGTTTCTTTCAAGGTTCTTCACAACACCATAATTCTAATGTTTTGATCTTTCTGTAGTCTTCCTTTTTTATTGTGCAATTTTCACATGCATATGAGGTGATTGCAGATACCATGGCTTGGGTGAGACTCACCTTAATCCCCAAAGAAATATCTTCACTCTTTAAAACTTTAAAATTTGTGCAGCAAATTTGCCCAAGCAAGACGTTGGTTTATTGACTGCTCATTTCAAGAGAATTAACAGTGGATCCAAGTAAAACGAAATCTTTAACAATCTCAACCTTTTGACCCCAATATAATTAGATCTGTAACAATTTCAATCTTTTCTCCATTGATCATGATACTGCCTGTTGGCGTAATTATATGAATTTGGGCATTCTTTACATTTAGTTGCAAATTATACTGAAGAATGTAATCTTTTATCTTCATCAGCAAGTAACTCAAGTCTTCTTTGGTTTCAACAAACAAGGTTGTATATCTGCACATTGGAGGTTACAAATAAATCCACCTCCAATCTTGATGCCACTTTCTTCTTCATATAATCCAGCTTCTCTAATTACTTGCTCAGCATCAGATTGAATACGTATGGTGAAGAATACAATCCCGGCACACATTTCCTAAGTTTCAAACATGTCCTCATCCTTTGTTTTGTTCAAATGACCGCCTCTTGGTCTATGTACAGGGTCCACAAGAGCACAGTGAAGTGTTCTATAATGCCATTCTTTAAATGTTATCCAGTTTGTCCTTATCTACACAGTCCAATGTCTTTGCATAGTCAATAAGACACAAAACATCTTTCGGGTATTATTTGCTTTCAATCAAAAGCCATTTGACATCAACAGTGATAAGTTATTCCATGACCTCTTCTGAATCTGGTTTGAATTTCTCGTAGATTCTTGTCAATACATAGCTAAAATTGTTTTTTAATTATCTTCAACAAAATTTAATTAGCATGTGATATTAATGTTATTGCTCTGTTGTTTTTGCATTCTTTATGTGAAATGACCACAAACAGATCTATTACTGTCTTTCAAATTTATTGGAGTAGGATTTTGAGTGCTTCTAGTACTTCATCAATTTGTTGAAGCCTTTTCATTGGTATTTTATCAATGTCTGTTGCCTTGTTTTGTCTAATTCTTTTATTGTAGCATCATCATCTTACTACAATCGTAGGTTCTTGGTCATTTTCTATCTCTTAAAATGGTAGAAAGTCAACTGATTCTTTTTAGTACAGCAATACTGTGTACTTTTTCTATTTGTATTTGATTCTTCTTATGTCATTCAATACTTTTTCTCATAAAAATCCTTCAATACAATATTCTTCCTTTTTGACTTTCTAATTCGAGATCTTTGCACATTTCATTATAGTAATGTACTTTGGTATTTTGGTATTCCCCGGGCATTTCATCACTTTTTTCCCCTTATGGCTCTGTTGCATGCCCTTAGTGCTTCACATTAGTATGATGAGATCAGATCGTGCACAATCCCTGCACCGTGTCTCCAGCATTGGCCCCCGCAATGCTATGGTTTAATGAGGGACATCATGTCTCGTGGTGAGGCCACCCCTATGGTCTTCACTGCTCGTTTTCTGCTCCGAGCAGGAATATCGTCCTTGGGGCTTGGAGGGGCAGGATGTCCTCCTATCTCCTCCCTCTCCCTCCTTTTCATTTCTCCCATGTGCTCTAATCAGATTGCCCCCTCTCCCCAAGCTGTAGCCCCAGTGCTGTCCTCTGAAGTGCATTCTTCTGAGGGGGAGAAGGGGTGTCCACATAGTTGGGATTGGGGCTGGCCCTGCAGACCTCTCTATTGGTTATCTGGTATGTGCCGGTATGATGTATTCACGTCTTGGCACATTGGGTTGAAAGCTGGTCTCTCTCCCTCTCCTGTGGAGATGTAAACAATACCCTCCCCTTGGGTGGGTTAGTGCCCTGCTCCCTCCCACCCCCAACCCATGTAGTGTATCCCCCCACCCCCTGCCATTCTTTCCCCCTTCTATTTAGTTGGCTGCCATATGTATTCCTGGATTGGGTTTGGCTCCAGCCATAGTAGCTATACCTCACTCCAGGGATGTACGTATATAGTAGCTTTTCCCCTCTGCCCCATTTTTTTGAAAAGTTGCATCAGTGGAATCATGTTGTACTTGTGCTTTTGTGCTTGGCTTACTTCACTTAGCATGATTTCCTCCAGTTCTTCCCATGTGATGATGTGCTTCATGTATTCATCGCTGCTTTTTAGGGATGCATAGTACTCCATTGTTTTTTAATCCATTCTTCTGTTGATGGAAATTTGGATTGTTTCCAGCTCCGTGTGATTGTGAATTGTTCCACAATGAACAATGGAGCACAGATGTCTGGCCTTGGTTTGTTTCTTGCCTCTTCTGGGTATATGCCCAGCAGGGGGATTGCTGGCTCATATGGCAGCTCGATTTCCATCTGTTTTATATAGCGCCAAATTGATTTCCATAATGGCTGTATATACCTACAGGTCCAGCAGCAGTGGACTGAGAGTTCCTGTCTCACCACAGCCCCTCCAACACTTGTTGCTTTCTGATTTTTTTAATTGGGCTGTCTTTGAGGGTGTTAGGTGGTATCGCATAGTGGTTTTAATTTACATTTCTCTTATGGCTAATGATCAGGAACATTTTCTCATATGTTTATTGGTCATTTGGATTTCTTCTCCTGTGAAACTTCTGTTCAGGTCTTTTGCCCACCTCCTTTGTGGGCAGTTAGTTGTTTTTTTTTATTGTAAGCTTGCAAAGTATTATAGATTTTAGTAATAAGGCCTGTGTCTGTTGTGTCATTGCTAAAGATGTTTTCCCAGTCTGCGGGCTCTCTTATTACTCTCGGTGAATTATTTTGATGTACACAAGTGTTTATCTTCAGTATATCCCACTTGGCAATTTGTGACTCCTCTGTATCTGTATCCTTCCCTATTTCTGATAGCCTATGTATTC
The DNA here is from genome assembly GCF_000313985.2 of Echinops telfairi. Classification (NCBI taxonomy): domain Eukaryota; kingdom Metazoa; phylum Chordata; class Mammalia; order Afrosoricida; family Tenrecidae; genus Echinops; species Echinops telfairi. The sequence goes on along the minus strand of NW_022104341.1, from coordinate 31,785,750 downwards.
CCTGTGCCAAAGTTCTCAGGTTTGTCCCAATTCCCTCATTAATGGCCCTAATAGTTTGGGTTTTTACCTCAAGGTCTGTGATCTACCTTGAGTTTATTCTTGTGATGGAATGAGGTAAGGGTCTTGCTTCCTTTTTCTGCAGGAACATTTTTTTCCAGCACCACTTGTTGAAAAGGGTATCTGCTTCCCATTTGATATTTTTGGGGCCCTTATCAAAAATCAGTTGCCTGTATGCTGATGTTTTTATTTCTCAGTTTTCAGCTCTTTTCCATTGATCTGAATATCTATCTCTCATTATACCAGTACCACACTGTTTTGACCACTGTGGCTGTATAATATGTGCTAAAGTCAGGTAGAGAAAGCCTTCCCACCCTGTCCTTCTTCCTGAGGAGTTTTCTGCTTATTCTGGGCTTCTTCCCTCTCCAAATGAAGTTGGTAATCAGTTTTTTCAATTCTTTGAAGAAGGATGTTGGTATTTTTATCAGGATAGCATTAAACTTATATAGTGCCTTGGGCAGAACTGACATCTTTACTATATTTAGTCTTCCAATTCACGAGCATGGGATATTCTTCCACTTGTTGAGGTAACTCTTGGTTTCTTGTGTTCTGTAGATTTCCTCATACAAATCTTTTGGGTTTCTTCAGTCAGGTATCTCCCTTGATATTTCAATTTGTGCTTAGTTATTGTAAAGGGTACTACATTTTAAATTGCCTCTTCTGTGATCTTGTCTGATGTGTATACCAGTCCCACAGACTTCTGTTTGTTGATCTTATATCCTGCCACTCTGCCATATTCCCCTATCATTTCCAACATTCCACTGTGGAATTTGGGCAATTTTCTATATATAAAATCATATGGTCTGCAAATAATGATAGTTTCACCTCTTCTTTCTCCAGGTGAATACCTTTGATGTCTTTTCTTTGCCTTATGTTGTTAGCTAGGACCTCCACTGTGATGTTAAATAGGAGTGGGGACAAGGGGCATCCTTGTGTGGTCCCCTTTTTCAGTGGGATTGTTTTTGTCTTTTCTCTATTGATTACCACATTGGCTGTTGGTTTTTCATATATAGCTTGTGTAATATTGAGGAATTTTCCTTCCATTCCTATCTTCTTGATTGTCTTAAAAAGGAATGGCTGTTGGAGAGTGTCAAATGCTTTTTCCAAATATGATACTATCGTGTGGTTCTTATAATTTTCATGTCAATGTGGTGAATAATACTAATGGTATTTCATATGTTGAACTATACCTGCATCTCTGGTATGAATCCCACTTGTTCATAGATTTTGGAGACAGAGTGATCAGACTCGACTGGAAAACACTGTAAAGGCCAACAAACAGAGCTTGAACTATTTATAGGCTTATTCATATTTGTCAGTGGCTTTCTTTTTGTTGCTGTCATTTTGTGGGTCTTGAATTTCTTTGTTGTTTTTCTAGTCTTTGCCTGTTTTTTTGCACTTATTACTTTAGCTGCATGACTATCCAGATAAGATAGGTGGGGTAAATAATTCAGAGATGAAAAGAAGGGAACCAGTGGTTCCCAGGTGGATACAGAAGAAGGGGAGGTGGGAGAAAGGAAGCAGGGTGGGGGAGGGAGACCAACACAGGGACAAGGCAACAAGTGAACTAAAATCAATGGAGAGAAAGGCATAGGATGCCTAATGGGGCTTAATCAAGGACAATGTCACAGCGAGGAATTACTAAATTCAAATGAAGGCCGAACATGATGGTGGGACAAGTAAAAGGAAATAGAGGAAAGAACCAGGAGGCAAAGGACATTTATAGAAGCCTAAATACAGGAATGCTCTTATGTAAATATATATAATGAGAGTGGAATAGAAAGAACTATGTACTCATATCTATATATTAAGAATGAAGTTTGCAATGGACATTGGGTCTCAACTCAAGTACTCTCTCAACACGAGAACATTTTGCTCTAATAATCTGGTATTCTGTGACACTCACCTTCCTGACATAATCACTGAAGACAAAATGGGTGCATAAGCAAATGTAGTGAAGAAAGCTAATGGTGCCCAGCTATCAAAAGATATAATGTCTGGGGTCTTAAAAACGTGAAGATAAACAAGCAGCCATCTAGCTGAGAAGCAACAAAGCTCACATGGAAGAAACACCCAGCCTGTGTGATCATGAGGTGTCGATGGGATCAGGTATCAGGCACCTGAGACTCAGAAGAAAATCATACCCAGTGTGAATGGGGGTGGGTGGGTGGGATATAGAGGAGAGACCCAAAACCCATCTGTGGACAACTGGACATCCCCTCACACAGGGGTCACAGGGAAAACATGAGCCAGTCAGGGTGCAGTATAGCACCAATGAAACACACAGCTTTCCTCTAGTTCTTTGGTACTTCTTTCCCCCCTCTATCATGACCTCAATTCTACCTTACACATCAGATTAGACCAGAACATGCACACTGCTAAAGATAAGAACCCACAAGACAGGGAATCCAGGATAGATAAACCCCTCAGGGCCAACAATGAGAGTAGAGATACCAGGTGGATTAGGGTAGGTTAGGGGGAAAAGGGGGCAGTTGATAACAAGGATTAAACTATAACCCCCTCCCAGGGGATGAACAATAGAAAAGTGGGTGAGGGGTGATGCAGGAAAATGTAAGATATGAAAATAATAATCTCTAACTTATCAAGGGTTCATGAGGGAGGGAGGGGGAAGGAATGGGGAACTGATATCAGGGGCTTAAGTGAGAAGAGAATGCTTTGAAAATGATGATGGCAGCATATGTGATTGACACAATGGATGAATTTATGGATTGTGATAAAAAATGTAAGAGTCCTCAATAAACGTATTTAATAAATAATAATCTACTTTGTAATTTCAAACTGCCCTTTGAAATTTTCTGCCCAGCTCTTTTACTTCATCATTCCTTCCATCTATTTTAGCAACTCTACCTTCAAGGCAGGTTTCAGAGTCTGTTCTGCCATCCCCTTGCACTTTTCTTTCTTCGCCCACTTTTTAATGGGTTTTTGCTTTCTTCATGTATGATGGCCTGCATATCATCCCACAGCTCGTCAATTCTTCTGTCAGTGTTCAATGCCTGTAGTCTGTCATTAATTCAGGTGACATGACTCAAGGTCATCTTTTGGCTCCTATAGCTTTTTCTGTGTGTTTTATTTTCTTTCTTTTTAAAATTTTTTATTTAAATCATTTTATTGGGGGCTCGTACAACACATATCACAATCCATATATACATCCATTGTGTCAAGCACATTTGTACATTTGTTGCCCCATCATTCTCAAGCATTTCTTTCCACATGAGCCCTCGGAATCAGCTCCTCATTTTTTTCCCCTCCCTCCCCGCTCCCCTCTCCCTCATGAACCCTTGATCATTTATAAATTATTATTATTTTGATCATATCTTACACTGCCCGACATCTCCCTTCGCCCACTTTACTAACCTTTACCCTGAGCTTTCATGTGAGCAATTGATGGTCTGTTCAGAAGTCAGCCTGTGACCTTGTTTTGGCTGATGATACTGAGTTTCTCCTCCTCTCCTCCCACAGACGGAGTCATTTTGACTCAAGTGCATTATATTTAGTGATGTCCACAGGTATAACCATGGTTTATGTTATTGATGAAAAAAGACATTTTCAATGAAGAAGTTGTTAGTCTTACAAAACTCCATCATGTAATCAACAGCTTCATTTCTATCACAAGAACATATTTTCCAACTACTGATTCTTCCTCCTTGATTGCAACTTTTGCTTTCTAATTATCAATACATTGATTGCATGCTTGATACAATTCAAACTGAAGTTGAGAAATTTCTTCAATTTCTTCATCATGAGCTTTAGTGGTTAGTGTGTAAATTTGAATAATAGTTGTATTAACTGAATTTCCTTGTAGGTGAATACATATTATCCTAGCATAGATAATATGGTATGTCAAAATAGATCTGGAAATGTCCTTTTTGACAATTAATGTGATGTGATTCTTCTTGATTGGGTCATTTCTGGCATAGTAAACCAAATGGTTGTCAATACCAGTCCATTTCAGTTCACCAATCTTCATGCATTTCATTTTCAATTTTTCTAGATCCATACTACATACATCCCATGTTCTGATTGTTACTGGGCTTAGAGTCTCAAGCCTCTTCACTCCTTGGTTCTTGTCCTCTTCACCAGAAGGATTTCATGTGAGAGACAAAATTCAAACGAGAGTCATAGAAGAGGTTTGGACAGAATGAGTACATTTATTGAAGGGAGATACTTTGGAAAAGACATCCAAAGGGCCCTTAGCGAGTCTAAAGGATCTGGCAAAACACAAAGCTGGACCTTATCTTAGCTAACGGTGGACTTCTTACCAAACGCTGCCTCTCTGGTGGGTCTTCTACTTTAGATGGCTCTCTGTAGTGCCCATTCTCCTTTCAGGTATGCGTCTTCTGGCACCCCATCACTCAGGCACCCAGACTTCACGTTCTTGTCTCAGATCCAGAACTCAAATGTCTATCCAGTCATGGTGGGGGTTGTGTGAATATCTTTGTTATCCTGGCCATTACATTATCTCTAATCTCCCTGGTTTGTTCAATTGATAAGGAAAGGTATTCTAATCTGTCCTTCACCTTCCTTTGTGCTTCAGGGGGGGAGTGGAAGCCTATCTCCAACTTCTTTGATTCCTGTCCGTTTCCTTCCATTTATCACATCTTCCCACCACCCCTCCCTCTTGCCATTTTCTGACTGGCTAACATGATTAGTAATGGATGTTGCTTCTCATTCTGAGTCATTCCCCATCATCAAATGAAGGTCCCCAAACAAAGCTTTACTCCATCTATGTCATGGTCAGCTCTATTTTGAGAAGGCAGTTCTTCCTAAGTCATATTTCAAGCACCTTCCAATCTTAAGGACTCATCTTTTAACATACCTGAAAATGTTCTGTTGCTAATCTTAAGATTTTCAGTGGCTACTCTCTAGGAAGTTGATGCCTTATTCCTCCTTCCCTGTCTATTCTTAGTCGGGGAAACTGTTGAAACCTATCCACCATAGGATACTCTTCTGATATGTAGAATATCAGTGGCATAGCCCCCAGCTTCACAGCAACACGAAAGCCACACATTACGCAGTACAACTCCAGGCATTTCTAGGTATTCCTTGGCTGTTTTTGCTAGTATGTGACTCTGTTTACAAGTCCATTTTCTCTTGATAATGCGTGTCATACAGGGTTAGGACCTCCTCTGCTATGTGCTGGATCCGCCTCCATAGTGCTCATTGACAACATCTGCAGAGAAAAACTCTGTTTCTCCAAACAAGGTCACATTCACAGATAGAGAGGCTTTAGGTTTTAACCTATCTTTATGAGGACCACAATTAATCTATAACATACCTATAATTAAGTATAATTTTTTTCTCTTTAAGAAGCAGTACATTTTTATTAGAAAAATATGATTGACAGAAAAACAAAACAAAAGGGGTGTACTATTTGCTAGCCTCATCACTTAGAGATTACAAACTAAAATCTTTCTCATTTTTTCAGCCTCCGTTTATACAAAAAGAGTTTCATTCTGCACATGAACATGGTTTCTTTAATTCATTGAATAGTTAAAACATTTTCTGCAACATAATTCTGAAGTGGCTGCACATTGTGCTATTGTAAGAATGTTTGATTCAATTCCAAAAGTTTGCTAGTACAAACAATGCTATAGTGAGTCCACAGTGAATCTTTGTACTGAAAATTTTCTTTAGTACTTTGGAAACATGACCTCATTATTGTTTGTGTTTTGGTATTGTGGGTTTGGGGAGTTATTTGCATCAATGTTGCTGTGGAGAAATCTGATATCAATTTCATTTTTTCCTTAGAGATGAACTGCTCTTCCGTTCTGGAAGGCAGTAGAAGTTACTTTTGGACTTTGATATTTCCAGTATGACTTTTATTTTATATCTTTTATTTGGTGTTTACAAGCCTTTTTCTTCCCAAGGCATTTGACTTTTCAAGAACCCTATGACATTTTTCTCTGTTATGTGAAAAGCCATATTGTCCTCGCTCTTTTTCTCCTGGTACTCCTTATGTCCCAATAATGGCACTTCTGCTTCTTTCTTCTCTAACTCTGTTTCCTATATCCTGCCTCTTAATTCTTTCGCATTACCTTCTGGCAGTTTCTCAATCGGATCTTGTAACTCACTAATTTTCCTAACCTGTGTTCATCCAAATGTAATTTTTATGACTTCTGGTCTTGTTTTATTTTTTCATAAGTATTTTATCATATTTTAAAAACACATACTGATCCATTAATTGGCCTTTGGAAGTTCTATCTTACTGGTATTGTGTGTTTTGCTAAATAACTAAGTAGGCTCATTATTTTGGCCCATGAGTCTAAACTCCCATATATCAAGTTCTCTGTAGCCAAAGAGCCATAAGGAACTCCTAGTTTGTCAGACTAGTCAAGTTTAAAGAAAAGGGGAGGTAAGTGCCCAGTGTAGGGACCTCAGCAAAAAAAAAATTTTTTTTGACAACTTCAAGGGCAAGATTAACCCAAGCTGTTAACAATGACAGCAAGCTGATCCCTAATGTCATCATAATCTACCAGCCCTGGGGCTCAGAGCTCAGCAGTGGAGGAGGAAGTGCCTCAGAGCAGCTGGTAGGAAGAAATGTCTGCCATCATCGTCATTCTTTAAGAATTTTCTTGCCTTACCTTGAGCCTACCTTTCCGATCCACACACTGGTAGATCACCAGCAAAAGGCAGGCATGAATCGTCTAAATCCAATAGGTAATAAAATGTGAGAAGAAAATTGCACTTGTTTTGTTCCCTAATATATTCAGTCATGCTGGCTCTTCAGCGACGAACACTCACTTTTGGCTGTTCACCCTCAAAGACCTGTCACTCCGGTAAACCCCAATGTCTCCAATCTTATGCATTCCTGGTGACTTTTAACAGTGTTGTGTTACTGTTAGTCCTGAGAATATATTTCCTACTTGTTCTTCATGCTCCCAAGATTGATTTGTGGAAGAAAAAGTCAACACTGCTAGTTTGCCATCTTTGTAGGGATCAGAGATTTTTTAATGGAATCTTTATTCTTATCAGTTGCAGTTGATTCTTATTCATGGTGACCCACAGAGGTCACACTAGAACTGCACTCCAGAGGTCTTTTAATCACTGAATTTTGGAAGTAGATCACCAGACATTTCCTCCAATGTGCCTATGGGTGGACCCAAGCCTTCAGCCTTTTTGTTAGCAGTCAAGCTGTTAACTCCTTGCAGTACTCAGAGGTGCCTCCATAAATATACGCAAATCTCTAAAAATATGAATTACACGCCATGAACTCCCTCACTGCTATCAAGTCCAGTCTGACTCACAGTGATCCGATGGGACAGAGACCACTGGACCCCGTGGGTTTCTAAGGCTGTACATACGTATGGGAGCAAAAAGCCTCATCTTTTTTCCTTCAGAGTAGCTGGTGGGTTTGAACTACTGATGTTGAGGTTCACAGCACTGCACTTTTCAAGGTTTTATTTAATGGACCTGAAAGACTTTGTTTTTTTGTGTTAAACTATCCAGAGTTATCAATGAAAAACCCCCCCAAATATTTAGTAATTTAAATAGAGCCTTGAAAAGCCTAACATCAGTTTTCAAAAACAGGCCATAAATGAGCATATCTTGTATCTAACCACACGAGCTATCTTCCATGTCATGGACCCATTTGCCTTTACACTTGGAATGGCATTGTCTTTGCTTAGTTGGGATACTCCTACTTGGCCTTTAAGTTGTAACTTTCTCTGTGGCTTCTTCCTCACTCCCCCCATAAGTGGTCTCTTTTGGGTGTCTGTGCTCTTTTATAATATTTTGATTATGTTAACATGTTACATTTTATTACTTACTCTGTTTTCCCTAAACTGTGAAGTCCTTTGGTATAGAGATTCTATCTTACCTTCCTCTTATTGCAAATGACTTGTCACTAGTACCACATTAGATGATCAGTCAATGTTTGTAAAACCTACGAATGAATTTCAAATAACCAATAAAACTTGAGTTGAATGAACAAAATATTTTTAAGCACTCTCATTCCTTCTTCAAAACCACTTGTACTACTATCTTCACTTCGTGGTTGAGAAAACTGAAGCTTAGAGAAGTTAAGAAGCTGCCCAAGGGAGAGTTGTTTGAATCCCAAGATCTATCTATTTCCTGAGTCAAGATTTAGCTAATAGGCTCTTCTGCTTCCTGCTGGTTCTATGTTTTGATAATTGTGGAAGTCAGGAAGAATACTCAGAAAAGTACTTGTGTTTGGTTTGTGTGTGTGTGAAGTTGCTATCTCAAACCTAATGTAATCCAATATTTGAGAGGTATCACACATACCATCCAGTTATTTCAAAATAACTTTGAAACAAAAAGGATAAAAATATGTTAACTGAGTTTCTTTCGATAATATCCTGGCAGAGATTTTTTTTTTAAATCAATTTATTGGGGCTCATACAATTCATCACAATACATAGATCAATTGTGTAAAGCACATCTATACATTTGTTGCCCTCATCATTCCCAA
>NW_022104341.1:31771429-31776570 GCF_000313985.2 Echinops telfairi | reverse complement strand
GGCACCATCAGCCTGTCAACACAATTGCCGCTGTGTTGATTTTGACTCATAGCAACCTGTGAGACACAATCCAATCTAGATTTAATAGTTTAATCTTAAAGTACTCCTCAGCCTGAATTGTCTTCAATTACATGTTTTGATAAGAGAATGAGATGGGGGTATACTTAGGGTGGTACTAACAAGCACACATTGCTTGAGGTATTTGGCTAAACAATAGATCTATGTTATTTAATTTTTAGTATTATCTCAAGAAAATGTAAGCACATATTAATGGTAAATTCAAGGAGGTTCAAAAAGTTTGCCCAAAGTGTTCATTTCCTTTTCCATGAACTTTTTGAAGCCACTTCCCAGAAAGAACTGGGGCAATGAGAGTTCAAGTGTAGACTTCTTGGCATCCTGGGATTGATCCCTAGCCAATGCACCTCATATACTGCCCCCACCTCTCTGGTGGTGGAGGCTTACGTGTTGATGTGATGCTGTGTTGCTAAGATTTCATAGTTACTTCTGAAAAACCCTATCTGATCTAAACCGATTCTGGGGATAGAACAAGATGGATGCGCTTTGTTCTATTGTAATGCGGTCCTTATGAGACGGGGCTTACTCAGTGGCAACTAACAACAACAGCACGCAAGCTTACTGATTGTGTCATCTTCATGAGAATCACTACAGGTGCAAGCTGTACATAATGGTGCGCATGGTAGGTATATCTGGCTTAAAGGATGACTCCATGAGACTACATAGCCCTCAGGTCAAGTGTTCAACTGTTTTCATCTTCGACTGTGTCCACCAAGCTCACTGGGTGGAGTAGAAGACCCAGGCCAACTGATATCCCCTGCCATGTTCTTGTTATTTCAGACATGGAGACATCGTCCAAGGTAAATGTCACTGATACATAGTCCCTTAAAGCTGAATAAAAACAAAGGCAGAACTTATTGATTTTTAAAAATTAATTTCTTTCTGCCAGACTTCATTTAGGCCCATTGCCGATTTTCTTTGTGAACACCTGGGCAAGCAGAAATTTCCATAGCTGATTAAGAACTTGGGACAACTAAATTATACAGAGCCAAATTTTTCTTGTCATTCAATAGAAAGAGAAAGGAAATCTGGAGAGGCCTGTTGACGATTGAAAATGCTAGGAAGAGTAAGAAACATGTTCAGGAAAATGTCTCAAAATACAAGGGCTATAATCACACTCAGAGTATTCTCTCTGAATTTATAGATTCTTATTTTTGAAAGGTTCTTTGCTTCGTTAATAATTTTCAATATATATGTATATGTAAGAACTTTACAAAAATAAAAATGAAAACCATATACCATTGAGCCAGTTGCAAGTCTCAGTGACCCCATAGTGACCTTTGGTTGTTTTAGCTATGCTTTTTTTAATACTTTGGCAAATAGAGGCTATTATTTTCTAAATATGAAATATGGAAATCCAGGATCTTGGAATTCCTATCAAAAGTGAGGTGTAATTGTATTTAATTAATTCCTAAAGTCATTATCCCCGACATGCTATTTCAACATTCTGTAGGAATAAAATCACTAATATCAGTAATATTAATAAAATAATTAGTTATAGGTATTTTGATGCATAAATAAGCTTGTGTACAGATCCCTTATGTTCAGAATATCAAGAATGTCTCAATATGAACACCAATGTGGAAAGAGACTTCAGAAAGAAAATTGTTGTAATTGAGGATTCTTTGCCACCTTCCCTTCTGCGAGACACATTGTAAATGAACCTTTGCAGGCTTCTCTCACTAATACTGGAAGGATCCTCTGCTTAGTAAAAGCAATGGAAACAAAATGTAACAGGTGCAGATTGTGTCAATTTTAGAAATGGGAAGATGTGCTCTAGTTCTGCTCCTGAACAAATAATCCTGGAAATATGGCAGGCTTTATTTCTTTTTAAATTCATAGGTCAAAATCCTTAGATTGGAAATAAACTGAATTCCCTATATTTGATAGATTCGACCTGATCATTTATGTCACACATATTATAAAATTTTTCTTTATTAAAGTCAGGCTTTAAATTTTGCTAAAAATTTCTCTGTCTCTCTCTCATTATCTCTCTGTCTCTGTCCCTCCCTCCCCTCCTCTGCTTTCAGTAACTAAAATACTACACTCAAAATGCTAAATTCATCTCACAGTACCTTAAAGATGACCCAGGTCTGGTTGCTATTCAGACATCCCTATTGCTGTACTAACGTATGGTAGCACAGAATTGTTTTGTGCTAGGGAACAGACAAATGACATGAATTGAAATTATGGTAAATTTAAATTGATGGCCTAATTAGTATTATCTCTTTTTGTATTCATTGTAAGAAAAATTATCCAGGAGGAACTCATTTTGCATTAATGTTGATATAAAGTGTAATTCTCCAGGATTTTCATTGTAATTTGGCATTAATTAATGCATCATTATTTTAAAGTGTTAATTAAATTGTTACAGAAAGGGACATCTGCAGTGAGTCAGAAAGGAAATCGCATGAACAATTAGTCTTGTATAGGTCTGTGGTGCAGTATCCGAGATCATGAACATGGCAACAGCATGGGGCCAAGGTGGGCTGCACACAGGAAGAACGTCTGCTCTACTCATTTCTGATGCAGGATACTGTTGATATTGTATGTGTATGTGTAGGGTATAGGTGTGTATTGATAGTGATAGTGTATGTTTATGATACCCCTTTCACTGTGTTGATGTGAACAATGGGCAGTGTTTATAGTCCTGGATATTCATTGTCTAGTTAGGACAAGTAAGACTGCGGTTCTCCACTTCTTTTTTCCGAGAGTTGTACAAAACCCAGCAATGATTTCCCATATCATCACAAAGAACGCCCATGCATATCCTCTTTGTAATACTGCCTAGAGATCTCAGAAATAGGCAGCTGCAGAAGGCAAGGCTGATATTTCCACTGGTAATAAACTCCACACAAAACTGTGACAAATCAGAGGGGAGATCATCCATGGTAATTCCCTGTGCAGTGGACCATCATTGTTAAGGCATCTGGAAATCATTGAAAGATATCACAGCCTAAGATGTCATTCCAAGGAATTTCCACCAAGATGTCATATATCAAAGAATCATGATAATCAGATTGAAATGTGGGTTGGCAATTCAGTGTAACTTGGTTGGGATTTGGAGGGAATTTATTAAGTCAGCCCCAAACACTCTCTCATCATTGTCCCATGGGACACAGAATTTGGGAAATCTAATTTTGTCAGCAATACTATCCAATATTTGGCTATGCTGGGCTCTACTGATAGGGCATTCTTTGTCAAGTGTTGTAAACCAAGGCATGGAATAAAAGGATATTATAGCATTATGCTATATAAAACTATGAAGCACATAGGTTGGCAATACTTATTTTTTAAATCATTTTATTGGAGGCTCATACAACTCTTATCACAATCCATACATCCATCCATTGTGTCAAGCACATTTGTACATTTGTTGCCATCATCATTCTCAAAACATTTGCTTTTTACTTCAGCCCTTGGTATCAGCTCTTCATTTTTTCCCCTCCCTTCCCACTACCCCCTCCCTCATGAACCCTGGATAACTTATATCTTACACTGTCCAACGTCTCCCTTCACCCACTTTTCTGTTGTCTGTCCCCCAGGGAGGAGGTTATATGTAGATCCTTGTAATCGGTTCCCCTTTTCCACCCCACCTTCCCTTCACCCTCCTAGTATCAACACTCTCAGCACTGGTCCTGAAGGGATCATCTGTCCTGGATTCCCGGTGTTCCCAGTTCCTATCTGTACCAGTGTACATCCTCTGGTCTATCTGGATTTGTAAGGTAGAATTGGGATCATGATAGTGGGGGGAGGGTAGGAAGCATTTAGGAGCTAGAGGAAATTTGTATGCTTCATGGTTGCTACACTGAACCCTGATTGGCTCATCTCCACCCCGTGACCCTTCTGTAAGGGGATGTCCAGTTGCCTACAGATGGGCTTTGGGTCTCCACTCCACATTCCCCCTCATTCAAAATGATAAGCTTTTTTGTTCTGGGTCTGTGATGTCTGATACCTGATCCTATCAACACCTCGTGATCGCACAGGCTGGTGTGCTTCTGTCATGTGGATTTGTTGCTTCTGAGCTAGATGGCCGCTTGTTTATCTTCAAGCCTTTAAGACCCCAGACGCTATATCTTTTGATAGCTGGGCACCATCAGCTTTCTTCACTACATTTGCTTATGCAGTAATACTTATTTTTATGAATATAAGCTAATATTGAGATTGTAATCTTTTCTTAAGGATTTACAATAAGAGTCTCTAATATATCACGTCTTTAAACTCTCCATATAAATAACTGTTTTGTGGAAACTTACAAAGTAAAATCCATTTCTACAATCCAGTTAAAGTCAAATATTTTTGTACAAAGTGGAAAGAGAAAAGATCAGGATCCATTCTGTTACAGGAATTAAGTTCTTGTCTTACCAAGAGAAATATTTACTTTTGGAAAATATAGGGCAATGCAAGAGAATTGTATTTAGAAGCTCCTAGGGGGGGGGAAAACTACCTAGCCAGCATGGCAGGACTCAGTTTTACTTGGCCCTAGCCTGTAAATCGAACTTTTAAAAATGTTTCCCTCAGAACACTCTCCAGAATTTCCTTAGGGCTAGTTAGGTGTTCTGGGAAATATAGTCCTTCGGGCAAGATCTTGTCGGGCTCTGCACATGCTCTGTCCACATCACCTCTGTTTCCTCTTCCTACCTCCCATCTCATAGTCCTTGGCAGCTCTTTCCTCGATACACAGTCTGTCTCTTTCCTCCTCTACATGAAGACACAAGCATAGATGCAGCTCTTTTTGGAGTCTCATTCATCTAATAGCCTGGTGCCAGGCTTGCTCAGTAAACAGCTGATTAATTGATTGATTCATGTAATTCATGTATAATTACTAAGAAGATGTAGTTTCAATAGTTCTATAGGTTTAATAGGTTCTGAGTGTGAACAATTTTACAGGAGACCAGTATTCCTACACCCATGGTTTCAAGCATTTCCATTTCTTATATATGTAATCATTAGGACAGGCTGTAAAAAGAAATAGCCTGAGAATTTAATCCCATGGTAATTAATGAGAAAGATTTGGAAACTTTGGCTTGGTGGAAAAAGTCTTATTCTATACTCAGAGGATAGTG
>NW_022104341.1:31753155-31771239 GCF_000313985.2 Echinops telfairi | reverse complement strand
CCCGAATGAACAGAGGATTAGGCTGAGGGAGTATATCAGGCTCTGTTCACTGCTTAGCAGAGAGGTACTCATCTACTCTGGGTCAGAATACCAGTTAGGCTAGGAACTATTTGTATAGTCTCTCTCTCTCTCTATATATATATATATATAAATATATATATATATGTGTGTGTGTGTGTGTGTGTGTATACACACATATATATATGATGGTCAGGATAAGCCTATCTTATATAGATATGACAGTACTACTGTGACAGTACTGACAGTTGGGGGTTGTGCACAGGAGGGAGAAGGTGGCAGGAGGGGAGCAGTGAGCCAATAACTACAGGGAAAGGGGATAGCAAGGGCTCTAACATTGACAGTGAGGAAGGTGTCGTGTTCTTGGTAGGGTTTGATCAATGGAAACGTATCTAAGAGGAATTACTGAGAGATAAAAGATGGGTAAATATGATAGTGAGGCAGGAGGAAAGAAAAAAGAAAAGGAAAGAAGAAGAAAGTTAAAATTATATATATAGGTATAAATATATATGTAAATATATAAATATAGGTGCATCTGTCTACATACGTATATATGTAACTACAACAAGGAAGACAATGGACTTTGGGCCTCGACTTAATCTCACCTACGCACAAGAACGGCTTGTTCTAATAATGTGGCACTATATGCTATTCACCACCAGACATGATCGCTGAAGACAAAATGGGTGAATAAGGAAATATGGTGAAGAAAGCTGATGGTCCTGGATATTAAAAGACAAAGCATCTGGGGTCTTAAAGTCTTTTAGTTAAACAGGTGGGCATCCAGCAGGGAAGCAACAAGCCCACATGGAAGACGCCCACCAGCCTGTGTCATCTTAAGGTGTCAATGGGGAGACCTTAGAAGCAGAAGTTATCAGAAACTCAAAACAACAATCAAATTCATGAGAAGGAGTGTAGACAAAGTGGATATCCAAAACCTACCTGTAAGAAAATTGGGCAGTCCCTCACAGAAGGGCCACACAGAAGAGATGATAAATTCAGGGTGCAGTACAGCACTGATGAAATACATAACTATTCTCTAGTTCTTTAATATTTCCTTCACTTACTATCATGGCCTTTGTTTAACCTCATTAATCTTGTTGGACCTGTGTATGTCCATTTGCATAATTAAGATTGTTTGATACATGAAAACCAAGAAAGATAACCCTTCAGAAACAGTAATGGGAATAATGATTCCCCGAGGATACAGAAGAGGGTGGGGGAGGAGGGAAAGGGGGAGCTCTTAGGAAAGATGACTGTATAACCCCACTTGAAGGGAGTGAATAACAGAATATTTGGTGAACGCATATATTGGATGAAGTAAGATATGGCAAAAAAATAAAAAGAATATATAATAAGAATAATAAGGGTTCCTGGGGATGATGTTGGGCAGGGAGGGATAAAGGGGAGCTGATATCAAAGAGTTAAAGAAGAAAGAATATGTTTTGAAACTGATTGTAGTAACAATTGCACAATTATGCTTGATCTAATTGAATTTTGGAATGTTATAATATCTGTAGGATCTCCCAATAAAATGATTTTAAAAAAGGTTTAGAAACCAAAACATGAACAATAGTGATGATTAGTGGGAGGTGAGGTGGAGGGTGGAATCAGACTACGAGTGAGACACTAAAAGAACCTGATCATCTCCTAGAGCTGGGGTGGGGAACGTGTTTTCTGCCAAGGACCATTTGGATAGTTATAATCTCATGCAGGCAACCCACTGCCATCAAGTCTATACTAACCCATAGTGACGCTGTAGGACAGGGTAGAACTGCCTCTGTGAGTTTCCCAGAATACTTCTACAAGAGTAGAAACCCTTATCTTTCTCCTAGCGGAGCTGCTGGTAATTAAGAACTTTGGACCATAGGGATCACAGTCCAATGTGGTACCACTATGCCAGCAGGGCTTCCTAACATGCACAAGCCATACAAAATTATCAACTTAAAATGTCATCTTCTAGTACAGTTCACAAACACAAGAAACAGTACATAGTCCAAATGCCCATTAGTAGATGAATCAATAAAGAAACTGGCACAGAAACACAATGGAATACTATGCATCCCTGTGAAAACTGTAATGCAGCAGGAAAAAATCTTTTGACATGGATGGACCCGAAAACCATGATGCTGAGTGAAATTAATCACAAAAGGACAAATATTAGATGAGACCATTACTATAAGGATAAACAGCAAGGCAAAGGCAGGCATCTGTTCTCAGGTCATGTAATCATCTAATCTAGTCTCCCAAGCAACAAGGTGGAATGCCTGCCCAATGTTCATGATCCTTTATCACCACCTTATCTGTACCTCTACATAGCCACTTTGATAGAGGATGCCTCACCTCAGCTGGGGTCAGTTTCTTATGTTGGGGGGACAAGTGGGGGTGTGGAGAGGGAGAAGATCAATTTAGTTCCTGTCATGTAACATTTGCTCTACAGTTACCCCAAATCAACAGACACTCCTTAAGGTGCTAAATGAACCTTAATGGAAATTAAAGTCAGAGGTGTGGGGGGCATATCCATCTCAGAGAAGGTGATTTCCCTTCTGTCAGTAAAACAGGTGGGGCAACCTGTGATTGGGAAAAATGCTTAACATTACTTATTAGATGACCCCCCCCACAACCCCAATAGGAGGTTATACTGAGTATTATATTCCTAAATGGGCACTTTGACCAAGTTTCTATCCAAGTCTTGGTGACCAATACCATGTGTTATAGACAACTGGGAGCTTAGACTCTGTCTTTTCCAGGTGTGCAACATTCTTCACAGGTCACATCAGAAGGATCTGATCTGGAAACTCCACTAAGAGAACTGGACTTCACCTTAAACTCACCTGCAGCTGATTAAGGGAACTGAAGCACTGCCTTAGACTTAAGGTTGTAATACCCTAGTGCAGTGGTTCTCAAACTTCCTAATGCCACATTCCTTTAACACAGTTCCTCATATTGTGGTGAGTATTTTTGTTGCTACTTGAGATAGTTAAGGTTTATTGTGCCAAAATGGCCAATGAACACATGTGGGATTAATTGAAGGGCAGAGAGATAAAATGGCTCTGTGAGCTTCACCTTTCTTTTCTCTTGCTCTTTGAAGATCAGACCAGTGTGCTGCTGCCTTGCCTGTTCTGTGCCCCAATTTGAAAGCTACACTACCTGTGGGACACCTAACCCATGGACTGTGTTGCTGTAATTTGAGGTTCCTTCAAGACCTGCTTCACCACGCTACTGGAATATACATCTCTTGAGCTGGAGACTGTCGGACACTGTCATCTGGCTGACTCTTGGTGACCTGCTTTGCTGTTTGCTGCCTGTGGCCAGATAACCTGAATTGCTTGCTCTACAGAAGACTACCTGGTGGCCCTCAAGACTAGAAGGACTGCCAGTGTATTAGCTGTCTCATGGAAGTGAGTTGCACTGAGCCATTTGTACTGCTTTATAGATCAATTAACTGTTTATTTCATATGTTATATATCTATCTATATAAATATCTATATATAATTAATAGTGTCCTGGTTTTGTTTCTCTAGAGAAACCTGTCTAATATACTACTTCATAACTGTAATTTTGCCACTGTTATGAATCTGGTGACCCCTGCAACACCGTTTGACTCCCATAAGGGTGGCAACCCACAGGTTAAGAACCACTGCCCTAGTGTGAGAAGCAGATGATTAATATCCCAAGGTTTGGATTTGGAAGTTGTTGGACTTTGAGGGTGTCCAATAAATGGAAATTCTTGCTTTGAAGGTGTCCAATAAATGGCAACTTAAGATACAACGTATTTGCTATTTTCATATGCTTTTTGCTTTTTTACGACATGCCTTAGTCCAGCAGGCATAGTTCTGCTTTGTGGATGAGCATTATTGAAAGTTTTGCCTTATCTCCAAGCCTCATTTTTTGGGTAAATAGTGTCTAGTCACTCAAAGTTTTTCACTTGTAAGTGAGCAATCCATACACTTTAGTCTGAAAACCTGTCCTATGCATGTATACTTTTCTTTTTTTCAACAATAATTTAAATTCTATATTATTGGCTAAATTAATGATACTATCAATAGCTATGTTGGTATAGTGGTTACACATAGGGCAGCTAACCACAAAGTTGAGTGTTCAAAATCACCAGCCAGCTCCTTGGGAGAAAGACGAGACTTTCTATTCCCATAAAGAATTAGCGTGTCACGGGGGCAGTTCTACCCAGTCTAATAAGATCACTGAGTCAACATTGACTCTCGGGTGGTGAACTTGGTTGTTGTATTGTGCCGGGTTGACTAGAGAAACAAATGCCAAAACACACGTGAAAGAGGGTTAGATCAAGAAGTAATTGTAAATCAAGAAAATATCTCAGCCCAGTCCAACCCAATTTGAATCTTTAAATATGGGTTTAGGACACTCCTGAAAAGAAGGTTCTGAAAATATAAGCCACACCCAGTGTCTTCAGCACTCAGGACATTCAAAAGTGAAGAGACTTACCTAGGGGGCCATTGGCAGATGGAAGAGAAAACAAGGAACTCTGAATTTTTAACTAGTGGTTTGTTCTAGAAGCTGAAAAAAAGAAATCTAAACCATGAAGAAACGTTCCTCTCTAGGACTGAACATTAAAGGGGGCCTGTGGCAGCCTGAAATGCTTGCTAGGTGACCACCTGGATTCACTTGTGGAGTGGAAGTAAGAGAAATACAGCAATAAAGAGTTGGGTCGAGTATGGCCACTGACACACATGGACCTGGTTCCCGGGTACTAGAGGAGAAGATGAGAGTGGGTTGATTGTCTGAAGTCCATGACCTAGCACACGGGGCCCATGGTCTTAAGGCAAGGGGACCAACAGGCACCTTGGTGAGGTTAAATGAGGCAGCCTACATTAAGTTGACCAGAACCTGACCAAATGAAGAGAAGATTTTCAAGTAGTGAACTTGTGCATATTACTGCTGACTTTATGGACAGCCTGTTCTGATTTGATTTTGCTAAGGGATGTAGACTCACAAGGTTCCAACAGGAATGAAGAATCTTCACATCAAAGAATATGATTTTCTCCTCAGAGGACTGAGTTAGTATAAGTGGGTACTATAGAAATTGGATACCCAAAATGGGGCGGATAAAAGCTTGAAGTGGCTGGCTTACAAACTTTCATAGGATTATGGTGTAGGTGTTCACTTAACTGAAATTGTTAGGCATAAAAATCGTTGTGTTGTTCACTTAAGGAATATTATGTTTAAATGAGGCTTTGGTACATATTGAGTTGCATGCATTTTAGTTTTCTCTGTTAGGTGAAAATATGATTTTATCATTGTTTCGTTAAAAATTATGTATGGCTAAAGAGTTGTGTAAAAGTGACAAGTTGACAAAAGGTGGTCTGTGGAAGTTACATAATCTCATGACAACTTGCAGAGGGGTGGATTCTAGTCTGTCAATCACATCACAGTTTGATGACCTTATTTGGAGGCGTGACAGAGATAAACAGCTCACTGGAGGGCAGACACCCTCCCTGCTTTGATTCTCTATGCTTCATATTTTTTATGACAAGACACATGGAGCTACGCTAGAGCCCTGGACCTAGGGAAGCCATGTGAAGACCCATGCCAGTGCTGAGATGCCTACACTGCCACTGGATCCACAAGACTTTCCACCCACTGGCTTGTGATCTTCCTGTACTCGGTGTCATTGCATGTGTTGTGTGTCTGAAATGGAATTTACAGGCTGGTATCAGACATATGGGCTAATATTGGACTTATGGACTTGATCTGGACTGACCTAGGATGTTTTCTCAATATGCAATTACTCTTTATTTAAAGCTCTTTCTTATACACATATGAGTATCTATGAATTTGTTTCTCTAGTCTACCCAGACTGACACAATAGCCCTAATCTAAGAATAATTAGTTCTTGTGGCATAGCCCTGCTCTTATTTAAGATACAGAAGATAACAATTTCTGAATATATGATCACTATAGGAAAGTGTGGTGAAAAAAATCAGGTGGTGACTCACTGTCAGAAAGAATAGCATCTTGGATCTTAAAGGCTTGTCTTAATACTAGCAGCAATCTAAGTGAGATGTCAGCTAAGTCCACATGGAAGAAGCACACCAGCCAAGGTTTTCCAAGGATGGTAAATAATAAAATCCAAGACCTGAGGAGGGAACAGTATTAGAGCTTAAATTGTGAGCATCTGGTTTTCAGAAGGCTAAGGATTACAGTGAAGGTGCAAAATCCATTTGTAGGGTCCCCACATGAATCCCTTCTGACCATTGGCCAGGGATGCGAATAGCCTTGCTATCAGATAGCATGCATTGATAGGTAGATGTAGTATGGTAAAAATTTAGTACCACTTTTTTGTTCTCCCTTTTGACCCATTTGAAATTTGTTCCAGCATTACTGCTTCAATCAAATAATGTCATTTTATTGACCATTCTATGCCATTCGGAAACAGTTTAAATTAGGCTCTCCATTTCATTCACACCCCAGTGTTGATTTATAGAAGGGGAAGAAGCTTGCATTACAAACAGTAAAAAACAAACACAACCCAGCTTTAAACTGAATAGAATATAGTCCTGTGTTCCAAGCAGAGGAGCCCTGATGGTGCAGGGGCTGGTTCAAGCCCACAGTCACCACAGAAGGAAGAGGAGACCATCTGTTTCAGTCAAGATTTAAAACCTCCAGAACTCTGCGGCGCAGTTCCATGCTGTTTTATACAGTCACTATGAGCCAGAGGTTGGTTGGTTTTGGCCTTTAGAGCAATACTTTCAATGGTTTAAGACTTCTTAATGAACCTGAATTTGTAAATTGTGGTTGAAGCAGAATGGTAAGTGGAATAGAAAACTTTATTTGTTAATTCCCTTCTAGGAACTTAATCTCCCTATTAAAAACACAAGGCCAGTATGTGGAATGCACAGCAACCGAATCTCAGCAGAGCCAGCTTCGTTAACAGTGGTACTCCCCTCAGAGATGGCGGTGGGTGGACTGTGCTGTTCTTCACAGACCCGGCAATAAGCCAGTCTCTGACTAGGCTTCTGAACGACCTCGTCATGCATTTTTCAAGTCTCTCATTCCAGAGCTTCGACCCATTGTTCTTCCCTTTCTGGCTATTGTCCAGCTTCACCCACATTTTAAACATTCGGATTGTTCCACTTCATTGGCCATGGCGGAACTGGTTCTAGCCAGTTCGAAGCCCTATTTCAAAGGCAATTGACCAGTTTCATCAGGACACAGATTTTCTCAGGAGCCTGCATGTTTCTTTGTTCACCACCGTTTGCTTCCAAGATTCCAAACTCTTTATTTTTTCGACAGTGAATTTCAGTCTCCAAACAACTGTTAACTTCTTTTGCTGAAGAGTCTAGCTACCTCTTTGTTTCGCTGTCTTTCATGCCATGCCCTGAGGTCTAACTCTTCCAACCTGAGTGGGTCTGTGGAGTTAATTTTCCCAAACAAAGGACTATTTAGTCTTTCTTGGGAAACAGAAGTTGCATTCAATTGTGGTTTTAAATAACTTTTGTTTTTCTTATTTCTCTGAGTCTGTCATAGTTTCAATGGTTACCTTGGGCTCTTTAGAAAATGCTGTTGCTTTGTTAACAATTCCTCTGCCCTTCACATCACATGCCAAATCCTTTGGGGCAAATAACATATGCCTAATTTCCTTTGTAGTAGGTGTTTATAAATGCCAAGTCGAGTCTTCAGCCCACTTGGGCACCAGATAAATAGTGCTCAGGAGCAAGAATCCAGTGAAATTCAAAGAGATGATGGGGAAAGCATTTCCCAGGCCCAAGGTGTGGAGGTCTGAAAGGTATTGTGCCAAACAGGGTCCTACCTTTCTAGTAATAGAGGAACTTCAGGAAGGAAGCAAACCCAGTTTCACTCTGTAGGCTTAAGAGACTCCACAGTTCTTGCTTGAATTTAGTGCTGTAGCCTGGGGTTAAAACTACCCTGTGTCCAATAATATACATCTTTGCCTGCCCTGAGGTCTTTCAGAAGCATTTTATCTTTCATATAATTGCCAGGGTGAATCCCTAGTTATAGCATACTCTACAGCATATAAAATAATTGTTGCAAGTGAACCCATCACATAAATATTAGTGATTGAAGAGATTGGTTGTGATAAATCAATGTGGGGTGACATATTTAATAAACTTTGTATAAACATTGTTTGCAACAGCTATAAATAAAATTGTCTTTAAGAATTTTACATGTTGCACATCCTTCTATTCATGGAGAGGCACGGGGCATTCTAAGCTGCACTAAATGGCAAGCCCTGCCTCTAAAACCGAGCCAGGCCAGATCCAACCAGGCGGGCATGGCCACACCACCTTCACTTTCACTGAGGCTCACTCCATTGGCTGAGCTCCCACCATCACTCGCTGGCCAGGAAGATTCCGTTCAGTCTGAGCAGAACTTCAGACCAACACCTCTCTTTCTTTCTTATTTTTGTAAAGAAAAAAGCCACACAAAGCATGATTGAGATGACATTTTACACTCACACAGATTTTGGCATAAATAAAAGAGATTTTGTTCAAATTCTGTCATCCTTACATATCATTTTAAAATTATCTTTCCCTACTGAGTTCATCAAATACCAGTGAGAGTCATATTGGCTCCCTCCAGTGGCTGAATTAGCTCTGCTGAAGACACCTGGGTATCTCATATGGCCAGGTAGCCTAGTGGTGCGAGGCAAACAAAACAAAAGAGCAAATAAACAACTCATTGTTGACTGACTCATAGAGAACCTTTAAGGCAGTGGTTCTCAACCTTCCTATTGCCATGACCCTTTAATACAGTTCCTCCTGTTGTGATGTCCCAGTATGCCTGCATGTGGGCGGAGCTGCCTGGAGACGGATAAAGGAGTGGTATTTGGTTCCTAAGGCCATCTGAAACATGGTCTCACGCGACCCCTGTGAAAGCGTTGTTCAACTCCCCAAGGAGGTCGCTACCCACAGGTTGAGAATCACTGCTTGAAGGTGAGGCAGAACTGCCCCTGTGGGCTTCCAAGGTTGTAAATCTTCACAGGAGCCTGAAGCTTCATCTTTTTCCTGTGGGCTTCACCACTGCCGGTGGGATGGTGGCACCATTTATTTTTGAGATGATCAATTCAAATCCCTTTTGGAGTTTTGCCCTACTTATAACATGCATCAGCATTCTATGAAAGATGTGAGGGAGGAGTTGACTTTTATTAATTTACCTCTGTGCTAGTCCAGGTAGACTAGAGAAACAAATTCATAGACACTCATATGTGTATAGGAATGAGTTTTCCCAAGAGCAACTGAATATTGAGAAAACATCCGAGCCCACTCCAGATCAAGTCCATAAGTTGTATATTAGCTGATAGGTCTGATACCAATCTATGAAGTCCAATTCAGAATCACGAAACAAATGCAATGATGCTGAATACAGGAAGAGCACAGGCCAGTGGGTGGGAAGTCTTGTGGATCCACTGGCATCGTAAGCATCTCAGTCTGGAAGGAGTCTCCATGGGACTCCTCCAGCTCCCAGAGCTCTGGCTGCATCAGGGTAGCTTCATGTAGCTTCTTGTCAGAAATGTCTCGCAGGGAGTGATTGAGTGTCCTGCCTCCAATGAGTTATTTATCTCCTTAGCACCTCCAAATGAGGTCATCAAGCTGTGACCTGATTGACAGGTAAACTCCTCCCCTTCACTCATAAGTCGCAAATTGACAACAGATTATGCAACTACCACAGCCTCCTGTTCTGCCACCTGTTCACATTTTACCAATGAAAATAAACCTGGCCAACTGGGAGACAATGGTGTAGCTGGGAATACTGGGAGGGCATGTAGATGCCTCATGCAGTGTATCAGACCACAGTCCTGACCTTACAACAGGTTTTTGCACATTTTTTGCCTTATTATTGTAAGATGCCAAAGGATGACAAATAGTAAAAATATTTAGGTGCCTTTTAAAAAGAGGTCAGATCTAATACAGTGTGTCTTCAGCTCTAAGCTTAATGAAATGTCACATACACGTTTGGAAATCCAGGTATGAACTATGGGCCTTATATTGTTAGAAATTTACAACTTTCACATTTATTTTTATTAGTAATATTTTAACTGCTCAATATATTTCTCTGGCATTAATGGGGGGGAAAAGATGGAATCATCAAGCAGCCAAAATAATCTCTCTAAATTCCCACTGAGTTTAATCAAAGGCCAGGCAATTTAATGGCTAAAGTTACTCCTATATTTCCAGTGTGCTGGATTCAAATCCCATTAAATTAGGCTGTAATTAAAATGCATCTGAACTATTTTTTCATTGCGTAATTGTTTTCTGATTCTTAATGACTCACATTAACCTCTTCCTACTCAAGGGATAAAGCGTGTGTAGGTGTGGTGAGGGAGGTGGAGCAGCAAGACAGGAAATAGAAGAGTTGAATTAGAAGACGAAGTGATGCCTCTTTTAAACATAGCCGGAGAAAAGGGTGTGCAGAACAGATGACCAAGAGGAGACTTAATTAGGGCTCAACTACTCAATTCATAGTTCTTGGGTTTTTATAAAAGCTAAGAACCAAGCTAAATCATGGGTAATTTGCCATTTTCTCTGATAGCTCTTCTTGACATGTTATTTTTCACTTGCCTTTTTATTCCCCCCCCCCCATCTTGAGAGCATGGTATCAGATCTTGTCTGTACAGCGTGCCACTTGCTTGCTGTCGCAGAGAGAAGTGACAACACTTGTCAGTACCAATCTCTTCATGTCTGCTCTCATCTGAGGCAGAGGGAGACACACAGCCTGATTGCCAGGTGTTTGTTGAAACTTCAAGTCATGTAACATGTCTTTCCTGTTCTCAGAACGGGAAAAGCAGCACCCCCCACCCCCACCCAACCCCAGGGTAGTACATTCTAAATCTTCTAAACGCTCTATGTGCAGAGCACTGGTTTAATCCATCTTTTAAGGGACAATTTTGGGGATAGAGATAGTAGGCTGGTGGGTTCAGGAAAGTTGAGAGGGGACCTGATAGATTCAGATGTGGTCAAGTAATATTGATGATAAATTTTTATAATCTATATTCAAGTCAAAGCAATATGAATATATGAGTTAAAAATTAATGACTGCTAAAAGTACTGTATATTAAAAATAGAAATAAATGGACTCATTTTTCTCCAACTTTATATACTTTTTAAACTTTTAACTATATCTACTACTATGGAGCTCTATTGTAATGTACTGACTTTAAGCATTATCTATTAAAGTCATCATAGTAGATGAAATCATTTTTATGTTACATACACACACAGACCTACCCCCCCTCTTAAAATAGATGTTTATCTATTTGGTGTTAAGTAAGCATATGTATAGTTGAAATATCTTAATTATTTTGATTATAAACATATGTGCCATTCGGTGAGCCAGGTAGTTGATACTGCTTCCATTTCTTTCACAACTTCTTGTTCTCTAAAATAAATACATGAGTCATTTCTTCCTCCACTTAGCTTCTTTTAATCTCTAGTTAATTATTGACTCATGTCCAGGACATGCTTGTTAATACAGTTTACCACTTAGTCAAACTAACAAGTAATCTCTCTCTTCTCTCATGGGATTTCTTGATGCTTCACATTTTCTGAGCCCATATTCAGCACTAGTCACTTCTAGAGCTCCTGTAAAACACTGAGCTTTGTGCAGTTCTGATGCATCTGTAATTCTGAGTCCTCTTGATTTTAATTTTCTTTTTAATGAGCATGTTTTACTGGAGCACATACTCATGGCTTTCTGAGAAAAGGTGATTTAAGAAATATCTTTCCTCTTCAAAATGCGTATTTTCATGCTGCTCTTTCCAGGAGGCAGCTCAAGGTTCCGCTCCCTGGTTCTAGACCCGCTTGCAAGGAAGCTTTCAGGGGAGAGATACAATTTAAACAGAGTCAGACAAAAGGGTTGAACAGAAGGAGTGAGTTCATTGAAGGGGATACTTTGGCAAAGAACTCTGAAGGACCCTTGACTAGTGTATCAGGCTTAGTAGAATGTATAGCTGAATATTTTATTCTGCTAATATAAGATCTCACACCATTTGCTGACTTTCGGGTGGGTTTTTTACTATTGACTGCTCTCTGGTGTATAGCGTAACTCCTCTTTTCAGGTATGTATGTGCATCCCTGCACCCCAGATTTGTGCTGTGCCTTTGTCTTCAGATTCAAAAGCCAAGCATCTATTTAGTCATTGTGGGGGTAGTGTGAACACCCAGCCTTTTCACATTCTCCGGTCTCTGCCATTGGTGAGGAAATGTGACTGATTTGCTATTCACCCTCCTTTGTATTAGAGAGGTATGTGGAGAAACATGTCCCGCCCCCCTTCATATTATGATTTCTGCCAAATCCCTGCCACCATACCCTCTCCTTCCTTTGCTATCTAGTTAACAGTACCCCTGCACCAACCCTCGTGATGCCAACCAAATGATTGTGCAAGTTGAGAGGCAAAGATCATCCTTCTCTAACGACCCTCTGCATAGAGCTGAGTTGATTTAGATGGCACCACTTCTATTTCCTCTCTGTGCAGGGAGCTGTGGGGGACATGAATGCATGGACTCAGGTAAGGGGCTGATCTAGGGGGATGAGTGGTAGACTGGAGTGCGTTGAATAAACCATCAACTGTAGCTTCAAAGCATGAAGCCTGGAAAAGGCCAAATGAACAAGAACATTAAAAATACAAAGGTCAAAAAGAAGTAGGAGAATAATGGAGGTCAAGGGGTCCAGGAAATGTAGTAGCCAGGAACCCCAAGACCAGACATCTGACCAGGAGCGCCATCCACGTGCAGCTTGAGCCCCTAGTTCCAGGAACTGGAGAATATGATCTTGAATGTGGTGTTTGGTTTACCCACAGACAGCATTCTTCTTTGAGCATGGCACAGATCCCACCTTGAACTACTGCCAGCATGCCTGGATCCCACCAATTCTGGAGAACAACTACTACCAATTGAGTTGTGGCTGCATTGTGAGTAATAAATCGGCAATCTTAATGTTGAGCTATACTAGTTCAGAATAAAGGTCGACATATATTTTCCTGTAGACACCACTCCAGTAGTTCCAGTGGCAATCCTTGAACTCCCTGCCCTCATAGCCAGGGGATCGGTGGCCTTGCTCTTTGCGATGTTCTATGGGTAGTGCTTAAGGGAATGGACATGGGGATTGTGGCCTTAGCAGCAGGTTTAGTGGACACAACATATGCCAGAGGCAAAGTCCTGTCCAGTTGGTTGGTAAACACAGACATACAGCGCTTCCCCTGACAAAGCAAATTCCCTTACAGGGAAGGGGGAATCCTGAAATATAATATGTGCTGAGTGAGTCTTATTTGTTTGGCCCACCCAGGTATATATTTCCCAAAGTAAATGTTAGCCAAGAATGCTGTAGTTATAGTGCTGAAGCAGGGCATGGTGTTCTGAGTAGAGTTGCCACTATTGTTTTGTATTTTGCAAGACTACAGTCTAAAAAGTGTGTGTTATCTCTTCATTTCTTGTGTTCCAGAATTTCATCTTAATACATTTTGGCAGGGCCTTTTCAGCAATCATAGGCCAAGCCGACGAAGGGTGGGGAGCATTCCATTTTAAAACTGCATGCTTTAGCTGCTTGACATTTTCTGATATTCTCTTAAACGTGATTTCTTCTCCTTTATAATTTCTCGCCTATTAATGTGTGCTAGACCGACACAAGGTTCTGTAAGCCCTTACTCTTCCCCATCGACCGCAAATTTTCTTCAGTTTTTCATTCTTTCTGGGATGCTTCTTGGTTTGCATTTTCTTGGCTTTTCTCTAAAAATTCAGTGACATGTATAAACATTAAGAACTCTTGATATTTTTGAGCTGGAGCTATTTTTCCGTCCCGTTCTGTTGTTGCTTCATGGATCTTTTCAATCTCTTTAACCTGCGGCGTGGATGACAGCTCAATGTAAAGAAACCGCAAGTCCTCGCAACTAGACCAGTAGGACGCATCATGATCAATGGAGAAAAGATCAAAGTTGCCAAGAATTTCTTCTGGCTTGGATCCACAACCAGGGCTCATGGAAGCAGCAGTCACAGAGATTAAATGACGCATTGCATGGGTACATCTGCTGACAAGTCCTCTTTAAAGTGTTGAAAACCAAGCATGCTTCCTTGAGGACTAGACACCTGGACCCAAGCCATGCTTTTGCTTTTTGTTTTTTAAATTACCTCATATACACATGAAAGTTGGACACCGAATAAGGAAGAATGGAGAAGAATCTCTACATTTGAATTATGGTGCTGGAGAAGAAGAATATTGAAATTACCGTGGTCTGCCAAAAGAACAAACAAATCTGTGTTGGAAGAAATACAACCAGGATGTTCTTTAGAGGGATGGATGGAGAGACCTCATCTCACCTACTTTGGACATAGTTTCAGGAGAGACTAGTCCCTGGAAAAGGATATTATTCTTGGTAAAGTAGAGGGGTATCAAAAAAGAGGAGGACCATGGAGGGTACTGATTGACACAATGAGGGCAACAGTGAGACCCAGCATAACAATGATGAGGAGACTCAGGGCTAGGCTGTGTTTTGTTCTTTTCTATAAAGGGTGGCTATGAATCAGAACCTACCCGATGGTATTTTACAACAATATCCCTCGTATGTTCTTCATTCTTTCTATTGGCCAGATTTCCTGAGTTTCAGTAATTTTTGAGGATGCATTCATTTATTTGTTAAAATGTCTGATAATCCTCTACTTTCTACTCATATTCTCTGCCCCTAGTTAGACACTTATAATTTGATTAGAAGCTACTTATATGAGGATACTTATGAACTATAGAGTTTCTCTCTGCTGCGAAAGATTGATAGTAAATGTTTCCCCTGCGACATCCAACTATATCTATTTTTTATAATCAACTAGTGTTTTAATGTGCCTGGAGAAGAATTACTCAATTTCTCCTCTGCTGCTAGCGTTCTTGAGCTAGACATAGAAATGGAATTGGTATGGATGCGAAAAAAGAGTTCTTTTTTTTTTTTAAGAGTTCTTTTAATATTCATTATACAGACTTTCACTTCTCATTTCTGAGGTTCCTATAATACCCCACCCTTGTTGTCTAATATTCCATCATCTTTCCTATGAGTGCCACTTCATTGTTGTGAAATTAGTTAAAGAAAAATGACTGGGTTCCTAGGTGGCCCAAACAGTTCCCTCTCAGCTACTAACTAAAGAACCGTGGTTTGACACACCCAGGAGTAAGTACATTGAAAGAAGGGCCTGGTGATCTACTTGCATGAAGATGCCAGCCAAAACAGTCCTATAACACCTCACAGCGTCATCAGTCCAAAGTGACTGAAGAGCAATGTCTTTATTTTTGTTTTTTTAATACCCTGATAGTAAAACCGATATAAAGAAAATTGGCATCCATCTGTTACTTTATTCAAGAAGTGAGTGCCAGGCAACCGACAGATGCATTTCCTTACTCCTTCCCTTTCTTTCCCATCACTTGAGTAAGCGCTCATGCTACTGACTATACAAACCTTCTTGGTTCCACCCTTAGATCCCGAGGGTCTATATCATGAGGCAATAGAGTATGATTCATGAAAAGCTTCGGGTTTGAAAAGAGAAAATCAGATGCTTGACCACTGATGCTACACAACTTTTCTGAATTTTAATGTCCTCATCATTACAGTAAATTAATTGTCTGATTCTTCATTTACCAACTATTTGTTAGGATTAAGTATCTAAAATAAGTCTTTAAATAACAGTGGTCTAACAAAAGGGAGACTATCAGTCCCATTTATGGCATGGACCTTGACTCTCGATAGCTTTTTGTTTCCCCACATTAAAGGGGCTGGGGGGTGGGGAGAACATTGGCATCATTTGGATAATAGAATCATTTGGATGAAGCATATGTAAAGTGCTTAGCACAGTTTTTTAAATATGAAAAAGCTCATTAACTGAAAAAATATTAAAAATCCAATCACTCAGGTTAATTAAAACCAATTATATGACAGGGATCTGGAAATATGGGCGATTCATTGCAAGTCATGAAAAGTGCATCCATCAGGTATCTGATGGTAACTTCTGACTTGCCTACAATTATGTAGAGTGAAACAAGCAATGGGTCATTCTAATTGGACTGCTGTTGGCCCGTGCTCTCTCTTTAAAAATGCACCACCACTCTCCCAGGCAAGCTCCTCCTTCTCACGGCACAGACTCGCAGCATGTCAGCTGGATATGGACGGTGATATCAAAAATACACACTCTGTATGAGGGCAGCGTTGACAAGGTTAGCACCACTGAAGATTGGCTTTTGCATCACTCTTATAAGACAATTAATTTATGTTTGAAATGGTAATAGCTTCAGTAAATTTCATATCTAATTTTGTAAGCATGCCACTGTTCTTTCATATCTCCCCTCTAGGGCCTGGCAGAAATATTAAATTCCACCTAAGACAAAATTATGATAACATGAGGAATTAAAAGTGTTTTACCTTTCCCACTAAATACCCTTTAATGATTTTCTGGAATGCTATCATTATTGTCTTCGCAATAGTAATGGAAAGAATGTGTTAAGTATATCTCCAAAAATTTTTAATTTTTGTTTCTTGTTCTGGGAATTTTTATGTTCCATCTCTCAATATTTTCTCAGAACCCACAGGAATAAAATAACATAATGATATACACTGATACTGCATTTCACTCTCTCTATATTTTACAAAGCAAGACTTTTTATTTGACTCACAAATTGTGTTAGTTTACCAAAGAGCATAACCCAATCTTCTCAGAGGTGGTTTGTTCCTTCCTGTTTCCAACAAAAGTTAGAAGATCAAAACAACCCATGAAGTTCAAATTGATTGCCACCATTAGAGGGTTTTGTTTCCTCACGGGTTCTGTACTCTCTTCTTCAAATGATAAGCAGAGAGTAACTGGTGATACATATCGGCAAATGCATCTCAGCTCAAGATTGGATTTCTTCTCAAATTATGACCTAAGGCATCATAGGATAAGAGTACTTTGTTAAGCTAAAATTTATTTTGTACCACTAGTTGTCACGAAATGTTTTAGTGCCAAAGCTAGAACACTTCACCTCCAATGTGATTTCTAAAACACAAAATCTAAGAGAGATGCACATTGGGTAGCTTGAGCAAGTTCAGCTCATTCAAGAGTCTGGTAGACTCTTGCTTTACTTTGCCAATAGCTTGTCTGTTTGATCTATCACCAACAACTCAATCCTCCAAACAGATGATATATTAAATGAAGGAATCTTTTCAAATCTATGGAGTACTTCAGTTCTCATCTTTGCAATGCATCATTTGCTACAAGGATCCATTCTATCATTTTGGAGTCAGAAAATGGATTGTTGTGCCAAATCAATATTCTGGAGGTGCTTAGGTAAAAACTACATTCTTCTTCCACTATTCTATCAGCCACAAAGAAAATTTTTGAAACTAAATTTATTCTGTATCCTGGGGCTCCAGATACTCAAACACGGAAAACTAATGCAGCAGTCTTCAATGAAGTCTTAACATTCCATTCTTTGTCAACTAATTGTTATAATAATGAGATAATAGAGTTGTAATTGAGAAAAAAGAAAATAACTCAATTTAAGCAATTACATCTGGGGAACTGAACTCTGCAGTCATATTTTGATTTAAAAAAATCATTTCATTGGAAGCTCATACAACTCATTACAATCCATACATACATCCATTATGTCAAGCACATTTGCACATTTGTTGCCATCATCATTTTCAAAACATTTTCTTTCTCCTTGAGCACTTAGTATCAGCTCTTCTTTTTTTCAACTTCCCTCCCCCACCCTCCCTCCCTCATGAACTCTTGATAATTTATAAATTTTTATTTTTTCATGTCTTACACTGACCGCAGTCTCCCTTCATCCACTTTTCTGTTGTCCGTCCCCTTGGGGGGAGGGTTATATGTATATCATTGTGATTGGTTCCCCATTTCTTCCCCTATCTTCCCCTTCCCCTCCTGGTATCACTACTCTCAATATTGGTTCTGAGGGATTTATCTGTCCTGGATTCCCTGTGTTTTCAGCTCTTATCTGTACCTGTGTACGTGCTCTGGTCTAGCTGGATTTGTAAGATAGAATTGGGGTCATGATAATAGTGGGGAGGAAGCATTAAAGAGCTAGAGGAAAATTGTGTGTTTCA
>NW_022104341.1:31730525-31752801 GCF_000313985.2 Echinops telfairi | reverse complement strand
CCTGATCCTATTGACACCTCATGATCACACAAACTGGTGTGCTTCTTCCATGTGGACTTTGTCTCTTTTCAGCTAGATAGCTGCTTATTTATCTACAAGCCTTTAAGACCCCAGACACTATATCTTTGGATAGCCGGGCACCATTGGCTTTCTTCACCACATTTGCTTATGCACCCAATTTGTCTTCAGCAATCATGTTGGGAAGGTGAGCACCACGGAATGCCAGGTTATTAGAATGAAGCATTCTTGTATTGAGGGAGTACTTGAGTAGAGGCCCAGTGTCCATTTGCTACCTTAATACTAAACCTCTAAATATATTTACATAGATCTATTTCCCTATCGTTATATATCAATATATTTACATATGTACATGCCTATATTTAGACCTCTATAAATGCCCTTTACCTTCTAGTTCTTTCTTCTATTTAATTTTCCTTTCCTCTTGTCTCACTATCATGTTAGGCCTTCATTGGGGTTTCAATGATTTCTCTCGGTTACATTGTTCTTGATCAAGTCAGGGGAGAAAACAACGGGACTGATGGAGAGGAGGAGCAGGGGAAAGGAAGTGGGTGTTAAAAAACTCAGGGACAAGGAAACAACAAGTGCTCTAAAATTGATGGCGAGGAGGGCATAGGATGCCTGGTAGGGCTTGATCAAGGGCAATGTAACTGAGAGGAATTATTGATTTTTTTTAACTTGTTAGCTTACAACAGAATTCACTGCCATTGCTTTATTACTGAAAAGAAATCTTTGGGAATGTAATAGCCATTACTTTTTGTGTCATCAATATGTTTTGCATTGGCAGTTCATTTTCCTTAGATCGACATTTGCTGGTGGCCTATTCTGGAAGCAAACCAGCCTTCCCCACACCTGTGTTCTTATTTCACTGCACACCAGAAGAACAAACGTGCCATAAGATGTGTTGAAGATCTTGGCACCATCTTGATGGTTAAGGGGACTGGCAAACTTGCTCTTTTGCCCTGAATGCAAAGTAGAACTGAATGGTAGTTCAAAGGAAAAATGAGCTGTAGCACAGCAAAGGGTGACCTAAGTGAAGGAATCTTTCCATTTGGGCTATGAGGACTTGATGTAAGATCTCTCTCTAAGAGATGTGGAGGATTTGTTTTACAGGACAATAGCAAATCACAGAACAGAGCAAGCTTACAGGACATGGGAAGAATGGATATCGGCAGTTCAAGGTCTTTAAGTGGGAGGCACTGAGGGCTGAAAGGGTTCTGAAAGGGTCTGATAGACTTCACTTGTCTTATGAGTCATGGTTCAGTGTTGGGCTCTTCACATGTGTGCAGAGAGTCATAATGTCTTTTCTACAAAGACATTGTAGTACAAGAATGGACAATATGGACATCTGTAGTATCCTTTCATAGTTGGACTTCTATGAATTCTTTCCAGAATGATAAATCTAAACTTACTATGATCTATAAATGCTTACTGCTCTGGGCCTGATCTATGAAAAGAGTAGAATTGAGTGATGAATTTTCTGTTCTCAGGGAGCTTACACTCTATGGAGAGAATTTAGAAAGGCTATACCTTAGGAGTGATATATGTTACTTTGTAAAAAGGGCACAGAAATATTTGTCCATTTGCTTCCTAATTCCATTTCTACTACCTCAAATGTTTCCACACTTTATGCTTTGATTTTTATAATAACAACCTGACAAAATGATAGAGCTGGAGGACAGACTGTGGTTTCCAGAGTTGAAGGAGAGGGGAGGTAGAGAGGTGACTTTAGCTATGTCAGAATAGCACAAGGGACCCTTGGGAGGGAATTACTCTGTACCCTGAAAGACAGGCCTTTGGGATGGGACTACTCTGTGTCTTTAAAGTATATCACAGATTTATACATGTGACAAAATTACAAAGAACTAAATATACAACACACACTTAAAATTATATACAGACTTAAATATCCACATACACACAGGTAAAACTAGTTAAATGTAAATAAGATTGGTGGAGTATGAAACTGATATCCTGCAAATGATACAATTATGTAAAATGTTCTCAAAGGTACTACTATAAAATCATAGAAATCTGTTTTAAGCAAAACTATCCAAATGTAAAGCTATTGTTTCTCAAGAGATGCTTCATCTAGGTCTATTCCCTTCTAAAGGCAGTGCTTCCATCTCTGTAGCCGGACACTACAGAATTCTTCTCTCTTTGCTTTACATCACGGCAAAAGGATGGCTTCGGCATCGTGGCAGGATTCCAATTGTGTTCTTTTTAAGTGTTCTTTCAGTTTGGGGAGCAAAGGGACGTCTGAGAAGTATGAAGGAGGAAGTGCGTGATTGTAAGGTGGGTGGGTAAGATTTCTCAGCATAATTCCCATAGGACAGCCCTTGTTACCATCAATGAATGAGCAGGTGAACTGCGATGGGGGGAAAATCCTGGCAAGCTTTCCTGGCATTTTTCTCATCAATGGAGTTTTCAGATTTCTTCAAACTTCTTCCTAATAAGACCCATTATCATCCTGTGCCCATCAAGAAAATCTATCAAGACTACCCCTTGGGAATCCCCGCGGCCATAACTTTCTAAACTGACCTCTCTACCTTGAATTTAATGGATTCATTAGATCCTTTTGTAAGTCACTGTTTTGATTGGACATTGCTCTCTAAATCATATTGTTAAATGCAAGACTTGCTTCCAGTTATAATGTGTTCCCTAAAATTGTCTTCACTCATTTTGGTATTGCTGCAAAGTCTGATGGAAAGACTAGCTCTTTGAGATAACTGGTCCTCTCTCAATACTTTCAACGATATTTAACAGAAAGCTTGCTGAGCATCAAAAAAGCTGCATAGAAACCAAAGTAGATTTCCTGGAAGAGTTCATGTTTCCTTAAAACTGAAAAGTCTGGACAATGTGAGATCCCAATTTCAGTAGCTACCACATCTCTGGTGATATTATGATCTTTTCTCACTAGTTTCTAGACTTCAGCTACATTTTTTTCATACACTGAAGTTGACAATCTTTCTTTTGTGGCTCGTCTTTGAGCTCTTTCCTGTCATCCTGAAAATCCTCAATCCATCTAAAAACTGTTGTTTAATGTGGGACAGCATTCTTGTAACTTGTTGCAAAGCTTCCGTGACTGGGACAATGTCCATTTAAGTTTTCTTAAGCAAATGATTTTAGGACTGACCTCAAAATTATGTTTTTCCATAGCACAAAAGTACCTTCTCTTTGCAGACACCCCAGTGAGACGAAGACAAGGGCATTACTGAACGAACTTGTCTGCAGCTGCCCACTGAGTGCAGAGACATTGGAAACATTTCACTGGGATTGATCCTTTGCACATAAAAAATGGAACTTTAGTAGCGATGCTTTAGAACTTACCCTTCTATCTCAAAAGGAGAAGGCTGAAACCCTAAGCAGATTTATTGATAAAGAGTTCATGGAGAAGGATCATGGAGATCTACATGGGAAATGGGCAGCATTTGAATAGGAAGAAAGGACGGTGCATGGCTGAATGCAATGGGGGAGCTGGAAAGGAGGTTTACGATAAGTTCCAAGAGAAAAGGGCTGTAGGCATGATTTGGTAATTTGGTGATATGGGGTGATAATTTGGTGATGTAGTTTGGTAATTTGATAGCATTATTTGGCAATTTGGGAATCTGATTTCATAGAGATTTCAGGAAAATGCAAGACTTTGAAGTCAGGCTTCCTTCCATGTATAGAGCCATTATAAGACTTTGATCTGTAGGATGGCAGTAAACTATTTAGTCTTTGAATACAGGTTTCTCTGATATCTTCTTTGCAGATATATGAAGATTAGCTCCGAGTGGATTAATGAATGGCTAGCTGAGCTTTGATGCACGCAGGCAGTGGTAGATTTCCTTCCTTCCATGCAAGAGACTAGGGTTCCATTGTGGCCAGCACACAACACACACACTGTCATCCTTTATCAATGGACGTGTGAATGCTGCTCGGATGTGGAACCGGGTTCAACAGTTTCTAGAACAGGATGGACTAAGAAGAAAGACTTGATGGTGTCCTTTCAGAAATCAGTCCATGAAACCCTATGGATCAGCGTGGTCCAGTCTGGGTACCATCATGGGCATGGCACAGGACTGGACAGCATTTTATTCACTGGAGGCCAACTGAACCCCACTATCAACAACAGATATTTAACACTTACGGATTCCTTTTCCGTTCCCTGGCACATGATTCTACAGGTAACGCAGAGGTTCCTGGCTCTATTTCAAGGCAGCAGTGACCGCTGCTCGCTGTTGGGGAAGACAGGGAAGAGGGAGACCAGATCTCCTCTCAGAGGAAGCAGCCCTGAATCACAGAATGCACCTAGTTTGAGGAAGGATGTGAGCAGTAGACTGGAGCTGTTCTCCATTTCTAGATTGAAAATCATACCTGGTCTAGTGAGAAGAGAAAGATACATTTTCAAAGCAGCCTTGTGACAGCCAGCAGCCAAGATCATCATTGCCTCTTGACTTTGCTTGTCATGGGCAAGGCAAGGAGATAAAGTCAGAATATACCTTGGGCTGTGACAGCGTGGTACATGGCTGACCCCAGGCAGAGTTGTGTTCCTGTGCCCCTGCCCGTGCACAGCCAGGATGGGAACTGCTGGGGAAACCAACTGGCCTCATGAGGATAATCCTTTACGAATAGCAACATCAGCCTCCACAAAAGCAACACACACAACTTTTAAAATAAAGTGTTTGCTCACATACCAACAGTTTTCCTAAATCTACTCTGAAAATTAGGGCCACTCTGGAGATGGATGAAAGATCTAAAATAATGACTTTCCAGAGAGTGGTTCTCCCTCATTCCCTCTAATTTAAAAATTCAGAATGATTACCGTTTTAAAAAATCTTGGTGTGTGTTTTGTGAATGTGTGTGCATGTCTGTGTTTTGTCTACAGTGAGTATTAGTACATTTTCTGTGATTTTCCTCCAAAGAAGAAAAACAGATTGGAGAGACTAAACCCAAGGCTGACAATATATAGTTTTGTAAATACAACATGTAACGACAGGAGCATTTACCAGAAGGCATTAGCTGTAACAATATGAATTCCACAGCTGAGCAGCATAAAACATATTTAGAGCTATTGCAGTAGAGAATGCTACTGAGGTAGTGGGGACTTGTTTATTGAGATGTACAGTGAAAACCTAAGGAGCGGATCGCACAGATGAAAGGAATTTAAATTGACTTCTCCAAATTTCTGCTGCTTTCAGGTAATAAAATCCTAACACTCTGGACTCTAAACAAAACCTCTGTCAAAATGGATGGTTTGTCTGAGATCCAGTCAGAAATGTCAGGCTGGGAAAATAAGTCACCATTTTTCCGCTATCGCGGTGTACGGCGGTGTTTCTCTCTTCCTTCATCCTTTCTATAGTTCTGTTTGTTTGCTGGTCTTGCTGATATTGATATATCAGGCATCTAATCATGAAAAACAATGTCCAAGTCACTAAAATGGCCTCCAGGCATCCCGTGTATCTACATTGGGGTTAAACGTCTGTGTGAAGATGTGACAGCACACCTTATAAAAGGTATTATTGAGTAATATAGACTTTCTGTAATAACCAAACAGTAAAGAATATAGCTTTTTAAAGGTCTCCCCATGGCTGATCTCATGACTCAAAGATAAGACACTGTGCTGCAAGCTAAGTAATAAAATCTGGTGGATACTCTGGGCTAGCTTGTGACAAATCATATCAAAGTATTATTAAAGAAAGAACTTGAGACCCAAGACTATTATTGATTCTTGACAGAATTTCTTATAAATAAAGTGTTGCAATCAGGTCCTGGACTTGCCAAGGTCCTGGTAGAATTCTTCCTATTATAGGGGAGGCTACAAAATAGTAACGTTCCATTAGCGACAGTCGAAAGCTTCTGAGTGCGGCACCACAAGGATGGGTCATGGTCAAAAGAGAACCAATGAGAACACATTTTTTCAAAGGCCTTTTCAGACACTCTGTGCTGGTCCCTTTTTGAAATGCGTAAAGCTGACTCCGAGCTGAAAGGCAGAGCAGCTTGTGCCCTGACTGTGTTAGCAGGATGAATCTGTGACCCTGCCGAGCACTAAGGACACACCTCCATTAGTGTCCATATTCTTACAGGGAAGAGGCTGATACAGTCAACTGAAATGACAGGGTGATAAATATAAAACCACTATCATCAATAAGACTGGAATGTAAAAGCACTTAGTTTCAGGCTAAGTAACTCTGAGAAAGTTTGGTTTCAAGAACCAATGCGTCATCCATCACTACTCTACCTTCTGTTGACAAAGTAATTGTAAGATATCTAGAATGGAGGTTCAATACGAGCTGACATTTTTGAAAGGAGGAATTGTGTGCCGTACTTACTCATTAAATGTATTTTTCTTCCGCTAAAGATGTTTCCTTTTTTAGTTTATGTATGAATAACTTTAAGTAAAGTTCCCTTGACACTCTGACTTGCTCTGAGTAGCACCTATGTTCATTAACATAAAGCCTGAAAGAAAATAAATTTAATGCAGCTTTTTTAACACTTCAAAAGCCTCTAACAAATTGATCGAGCGTAATTATGCAATCCTAAAGGGAATTATAAAAAGATCACAAAAGGTTGAAAAGTTCTAGTTAAAAAAAAACAACAAATCTTTATGGTGAAAATGAAAAGGAAAATAGGCAGTTAATGTGCAACTTGTGAATAAAAGTAAACTTCAGTTGTTCGGGGGTGTTTTTAGTTGTTGATTTTTGGTGTTTGTGGTGTGTGTGTGTGTGTGTGTGTGCTGTAAGTGCAGTCTTCACAGAGAAGAATACATAAGAGGCCACAACATAATCATTTCAACGAGGCTCAGGCAGTTTCAAAAGAATACGGTCCATTTTGTATGACTATGTGAACGTGGGAGTCACACAGACATGAGTTTGAATTTCTATACCTGTTGACAGTGAGTAAGGGACTTTTTCTTCCTGAAGACTTGTTTCCTCATTTGCAGCTGATGTGAGGATGAAATGACACACTATTTTGAAGCACTTACATTGTCGGGCATTTAAGAGTTGCCTACCACTGTATATTTCATCCATGTTCAAGAAATCCTGGTGACCAAGAGGGGTGCTATTTAACACCTTATTGCATTTTACCCTCGTTCATCAACAACAAACACTTCCGTCAAGACAACATTTACGTTTGCCTAATGTATTTCATTTTACCTAATGTATTAGATAATATTCTATGGTTTGAGCCTGCCATGGTTTATTCTATTAATTTCCAGTATTTTGCTGCCATTATTGATATTACAGTGCTGATTTATACAGCACTGTATACAGAGGCATACAGTTTTGTTTTCGGTAAGGAACCCTGTTTGGGCAGAAGTTTAAAGTGCCTACTTAGGAAAAGGTAAGCAGTTAGAACCAGACCTGCTCCAATGGTAAAGGTTACGAGTTGGGTTAGTAACAGCAAAGCCAGCAGTTTGAAACAATCAGCCATACGTGGGAGGGAGACAGGGCTTTCTACTCTGCCACAGAGGTACAGCCTTAGAAACTCACAGGATAAGTTTGACCCTGTCTTGTAGGGTCTCTATGAGTCAGCATGGGATTGACTGCAGTGAGAGTAGAGAGCGAGTCCTCCAACAAAATGCTCTGGTGGGATAGTGGATTGTGCAAAGTGCTGCTTACCACAAGGTCAGAGGTTCAAATCTGTCAAGTGTTCCAAGGAGGCTATGTGCTCCTATAAATATATAAAGCCTTAGGTACCCAAAGGGGCCATTCTATTCAGCCCTACAGGGTCACGTTGAGTAAGAATTGAGTGATGGGAGTATAGTGTGTTTGGGTTTTTGCTTCATAGTCATCTAACCTCTTTCTAAGAAAATCATGAGATGATAAACTTCTGGTTTTTAAACCCTACAGAATTTTGGGAAGAACCAATCATCCTCATCAGCTAAGAACTGGACAATGTTCTATCTATCATCTATCTATCTATCTATCTATCTATCTATCTATCTATCTATCTATCATCTATCTATCTACCTACCTATCTATCTAATTATTTATTAATGGGATGAATGTATCAATCCGGGCTGAAATGACTGCCCTTTTTTATTAGGAAGTGGAAATCTTGGGATTTATTTGTTCTCAATTCTTTCTTATATTATAAAGGCCAGTGAATGCCGCCTCCACCAAAGAGTTGGTCTAGATTCTTCCAATCCGATCCCCATTCCTGTGGTAATATAGACTTTGTCTTCATTTCCAGGGTACTGTGAGTCTCTGGAGGGCAGGGACTATGTCTTATTTGTCTTTTTACCTTCGTATTACCCAGAATTGAACTTTTCTGACAGTAAATACTTAAGAGATATTTGTTGAATGTCTATTACTTTGTTGTCTTATAAAACCAGGCTAAGGGGTGGGGGTGGGACCCAGAATTTGGAATAAGATTCTTAAACAGCCACACCCACCATGCCCTTAGCCATTTTACATGTACAAATTCAATCATTCTGACCACCATGCAGGGTCACAAAAATCCATTTGGGGCACTCAATAAATGTTGTAAGTAAAGGATCTATGCAAGAGAAATAGAAAACTGTACACCAACCTTTCAGAAATGTACTATCTAACTAAGAAAATGTACATGCAGGGGATGTGAAAAGCATACTACCACCATATGTAGGTTCCAACCTTAGACTGCCAGCCAGGAAACCTCAGCGGATATGTTCCCTATGGCCCCACGCCACTGTATACAAGTTATAGTGCAGAGAATGTATCAGTAAAAGGAACTGGACCTGTTGCTGGCATGAAGCTGCATTTATAGGCAGCTAGAAGTCCAAGGAAACAGGCTTTCTAACTGCAAGGGAGCAGATTGTGTAATGGTTAGGGCTATTAATGCTGGAGACAATCTACCTCGCTCAACATCCCAGTATTCACCTTTCACCTTTTCTGTACTGTGGTCTCCTTATCTGCAAAATGGGACTGAAAATATGACCCATAGTATTGCCTTTGGGAAGGGAGTGGAGTAAATGAGTACCATTTCAAACCAAGCACTTTATAAGCACTATCTGTTATTGCTCCCTGGAAAGCAATATAGTTCGACAAAGGCACCATTCATTCAAACCCTCAGGCTAAATTCATTCTCCCAAAAAGGTATGACCATCTCATCCCTTATTGCTGGTCAAGATTTCTCTTTATCCTAAATTGCATGAACTTCACAGATTCGAATGGAAGGGAAATGGAGAGCAAGAGAGAAAGGACTCAGAAAATAACCGAAAGGACCCTTAATTCGAAATCTGGGAAGAACTGGGACTGGTAGGTGATAGCATGCTGAATTTGAACCAGCTAGTTGAGAAGACAAGGCAGAGGAGCCAACTGAAGACCGTATGTATACTGTGCTTGAAAGAAATGTTTTTCAGATCCCTTACATGAATACTTAAAGCCAAAGCAAAGCTCTTGCTGTTGAGTTGAGTCAGACTCATAACAACCCTGTAGGACAGGGTATACTTGCTCCATAGGGTTTCTAAGGCGGTAATCTTTACATAAGCCCACTGCCACATCTTTCTTCCAGGGAACAGCCCATAAACTAGTGGGTACTGCCTTTTGGATAGCAGCTCAGAGTTCAATCACTGCACCATTAGGGCTTCTTTCATGCATCCTTACACAAGAGGACTTTTAAAAGTTCATGGAAAAAATGGAATGAAAGGATCATAGATCTTTCCCCAAAACTTTTTTGAAGCCCCTTGTATTCTTCCAGAAACTTTCCACGACATATTTTATTATACTCTTTATGGAGCTAAACCAGTCCAAAGCTCTGGAGTGTTAAGTGGCTTGTCCAGGATCACAGACACAGCAACTATTAGATTCAAGATTCAGGAGTCCGGCTCTATCTAATTTTAAGCTTTTTGTATGTTTTTTGAAAGTAGGAGAAAAATTCTTCGCCAAAAATCAAACTTAGGATACACTTTTCACTCTGGATACAGACTAGAGGCACCGATACATTTTCCTGAAGTCCAGAGAACAACTGAGATGGCCACATAGCGAGAACCCAGCCTATGTGCCATTTGTCCCAAAGACAGCCTGACACCTTCTTTACCCCAATGTGAAATTCAGAAGACAAAAATAAAATATTCTTTTGCTGTTTCGATGTTTTGTCGCCTGCCTTCTGTAGCGGCCCTCGGGTCCCTGGAGCATCTGAACCCATTTATTTTCCATCTGTTTCTTGCCTTCCTAAAGCAGTTTTATTGCACCCCAGAAGGCTTTACTTCTCTCAATTAGAGAAGGGAGAAGCACTTTAAGACATACAGGATGCACCAGAGACTTTACAGGTGGGCAAGGAAGATAAACAGGTTGAAGAGCCCAGGGACCCAGGTATCTGATTCTACAGTACTTAGACATGAGTCGGCCTGGCTGACTCTGGCTACAGGATTGCAAAGGATACCTGTGCCGAGGAGTCTGTTTGGTAGGGTGGAAGCTGAGTTTGCCATACAGGGATGAAGTTTAGGCTGCTCCGAATAAATAGAGGTAGAGAAGGCATACAGATTGGTGGGAGGGTAGATTTTCATGCATCTGTTAAAATGTAAAGAAGATTTGGAGTGCTACATGGCCATAGAGCACTCCAGAGCCTTGTCCCGCCGAAGCAAGACCATCTAAAGCTCGCCATTTTGTACATTAGCTGTTCCTAGAAAAGATTCCCCTATGAAACCCTGCAAAGTATTTCCCTAAGGTCATCCAGTTTTAATGGCTACTGTTTGGATCCAATTAGGACTGGCTTGGAAAATGATGGAGTTAGTTGCCATGTGGAGATACAGGCAAGAGTAAAGGGAACTCATAGCTCTTTAGGTATCTGGAAACAATGTTCCCTCATGGACTTCTTGATTCCAAATTGTTATGAGAACCAATTATTTCACCTATTAAGGGTTTAATGTGGCACCAATAACTCAAAACTAGCTTAACAACTAAGAATTATAGTTGGGATAAAACATTTGAATTTGAGCTAATAACGTAAACTAAGTTATAGACAAATGCATTTTAAAAGGACTGAGGTAAGAAATTGGGTTCATGATGGTCACATTTATAGACCACTAACCTGACTTTAAAGGCTCTGGCAGGCACAGTCAAGACACTGCCTATATAACAACTTCATCCATCTTGAACTTCCTCAGTGCATCACCTAATCGAATTTCCAACACTATTAGCACACTGAGAAATGCCTATTAGATATTACCCATGTAAGCTGTCTTTTAAATTAAGAGACAAGAATGGGCATCTGCTTCTTGGTTGGATTGGGTCACGTTTCTTTGCCTTGATGCTAAACTGCTGAGTGTAACTTCTCTCAAATGTTCCAGGAGTCAGGAGGCCCCTTCTAATGTGAGCACACCACTTTTTATTGACAGAATGGCCACAGGTCTGACTGGAGAATTCTCAGGAGCGGCCTAGGAAAAGTTCTCTTGTGCTGCTTCTACGGCGCCAGAACTACTTCACCTTTCCCACATTTGCTGGGTCAGGAAACATCATCATTCAGTCACTAAAGAAATATTGTTTTGAACAACTATTTCATGCCAGGGACCGTTCTACATACCGAAAATGTGGTAACAAAAAAAATATATAAATGATCTGTATGCTCATGGAGCTAAAGGTTTTATGGAATGATAGACATTAAATAAATGTCCCAAACACAGTTAATTACAGATATACACACCCTGCAGGGCAAATTATTCGAAGGGATAATAGAGAATGTATGTTCTAGGAGTATAAAATAGAGATCTGGTTTATATCTATGGAGGAGGGAGTGGGTCTGGGAACACTTCTTTAAGGATGTTAGTTCTTCAGAAATCTAAATCACAACGAGTCCTTATTAAAGTGAAAAAATGAAAGAAAGGCATATAGAGAGATAGATAGAGAGATGGATGGATAAATATAAAGATATAGATATAGTCTGAATCCGAACATATTTACTTACACACACAAACACACACACTGTGATTAGTAGGAGAGTGTACAGTATGAGCCTGGAGAGGGAAAAAAAGGCCACTTTATGTGGTTAGGTCCGAAGATTTTATTCTAAGAACATGAGGAGTCATTAAATGTATCTAGGCATTGAAATGGATTGAAGGTATCAAGAAGCATAGTTCAAAGTGTAATTAGGAAGCAATTTCAGTAATACACATGTCAGATGACTGAGGCCTACGTCAAATCTGCATGCTGACAATGGAAATAAATAGCACTGAAAGGACTCAGAATCCATTTTGAAAGTAGAATCAATACGACTTGTGATGGATAGGATATAGAAGTGGAAAGAGAAGCAAATGTCAAGATAGACTCTCAGATTTCTGGCATTAGGAAATGGATGGGCAGCGATGAAATTTAGCCACCTAAGCTTATGGTGGACTTAAATTCATAAGGAATTTAAATGCCACGGAAAGCGTATCAATTTCTTGCCATTGCCTATAAGCTACATTGATGCCAAATTTACTCAATTGAGTGAACCAAAATAGATATAACAAAATCTATAGTATGAAATTGTCAACTTTGTTACAGAAAAGACACCAGAACTCTCAATCAAAATCATGTATTTGCTCTTCCTTTAACATCATGTGTATGAGAATTTCTTCTATAGTACTTAAAATGGCAAAAAGCAATATATTGAAACAATAGCTCTACAAATTAGGTGAAAACATTATGGTAGTTGGATGATTTTATGTCAACTAGACACTCATGGCTAAGGGTGAAGTCACACCTGTCAATCAAGTGGTAGCTTCACACCTCCTTGGGGACCTGGGGGGTTCCCAGAGAGAGGGACTCTGGGAACTACATATATATATGTATCTTCCCAAATATATGTATGTATAAATATATTTATACATCTTCCCAAATGTATGTATAAATATATACATATCTTCCTGAATATATGTATGTATAAATATATATATATCTTCCTGAATATATTTATGTATATATATATTCAGTGTATATAGACTCATATATATATTCAAGTATTCTTAGCAAGCATCACGATTAAAGGCATCGATTGTTCTTCAATACTGTATTTTATTGTCCCGCATTCACAAGCATGTTACGTAATTGAACATACCATGGTACCTAAGTGGCAAAGGGACATTTTGCCTTTTAACGCTGTAAAGAGGTCTTTTGCAGCAGATTTGCTCAATGCAACCCATTGTTTGAATCTTTACAATTGATTCCATAAAAGTT
Organism: Echinops telfairi; assembly: GCF_000313985.2. Lineage (NCBI taxonomy): Eukaryota > Metazoa > Chordata > Mammalia > Afrosoricida > Tenrecidae > Echinops > Echinops telfairi. The sequence goes on along the minus strand of NW_022104341.1, from coordinate 31,739,662 downwards.
GATAGTAGATGAAAGATAAAGGGGTACCCCCCCAAAAAAAGGAATTTCTTTCAATGCCATGTATTCAATTTTTTTTTTTACAAAACAACCTTATCACCTTCAAATGCTGGCCACTACACTTCATACACTTGTCAAATCTGCAAGTGCACACTTGCACATTTGATTGCACATTTTTCAAACATCTGTTTGGCTGGCTGGCAGCACCTCTCTCATTTTTTTTCTTCACCTTTTCTATGTCGTCAAATCACTGTCCTTTCATATCACTGCCCTTCCATGTCCCTGTTCATTCATGGAAACAAAAACAAGTCACACAGAGTGAGGTAAGGTACATGGGGCAAGAAAGGCATACCATACTGTTTTTATTTTTTTGTAAAAAAAACCTGGCCACACTGAGATGGTTGTGTGAGCAGGTGCATTGTCATGGTGGTGAAACCAATGCCTTGTCTGCCACAAATCAGGCATTTTTTTGTCGCACAAGGTTATGCTATCTTTTCAGAACTTCTAAATAGGAAGCTTGATTAACAGTCTGACCTGGTGGAATGAACTCCAAAATCACTACAAGTCAACAATTTTTCCTATTCAGGAAGTTGATGGAGGTCCAGAACAAGGTTTGTAATCAATCAACATTTCACCTTTTTTTAAAAGAGAAAACCACTCGTACACTTAAGTTTTAACCATAGCACTGCCCTTGTAAGCTGTGTTCAACATCACAACAGTTTCTGCGACATTTTTCCAAAGCAGGAAACAAAATTTCACAGCTGCATGCTGTTCTTTTAAATTGGCCATCACAAAGAACAAGGTTTGAGTGAAACTGCTTTTACGAAAAAAATCACTGTGACCAGAGAGAAACTTCCAGGTGATGCCACTGGGTGCACTAACTCTGAACCAGTTATTGGATGCTTGCCTAGCTGGAAATATGCGTACTGGATAATCTGCTCACTGGAGCCTTTTCTGTTTTGGGGGTGGGTACCCCCTCATATAAAAATATCATTTATCTCCATTTACTATGATGCTTTTAACCTCACTAGTTGTGAAGATGTTTGCTTTCTTTATGTTGAGCTGTAATCCATAAGGAAGGCTGTAGTCTCCAATATTCATCTGCAAATGCTCTTTACTTTTATCAAGCAAAGTTGTGTATGTGCATATCTCAGGCTGTTAAAGAATCTTCCTCCGATTTTGATGCTGTGTTCTTCGTAGTCCTCTTTCTCAGGTCATCTGCTCAGCATACGGATTAAGTACATATGGTGAAAGGATTCAACCCTGACAGATCTTTCCTGATTTTAAACCGCTCTGTGATCTCTTGTAATGCTCAAACAACTTCCCTTTGTCTATGTACATTCTTGCACAAGAAAAATTAATTGTTCTGTAATCTCTATTGTTTGCAATAATATCCATAATTTAGTAGCATGCATACATTTGAATGGCATTGCATTTTCAATAAAACACAGATAAACATCATTTGGGTATTCTCTTTCTGCCAAGTACTATGTGATATGAGTAATTATATACTCTGTTCCATGTCCTTTTCTGAATTTGGCATGAATTTCTGAAAATTCCTGATCAATGTACTACTATATTTATTTTTGAATTTTGAAAATTTCATTTGTGTGTAATATTATTTTAAGATTTGGTGTGTAATAAAATGTGTAAATTTCATTTGTGTGTAATATTGATATTGTTTGAACATGTCCTTATTTTGTTGAATCAGCTTTCTTTGGACTAAGAACCAGGATAGTAAGCTGTCTTCTAATTTTCCAGGTCTAGGATAGTGCCTACTTCTAACTTTGCATGAGTTTGTTGAAACATTTTAACTTGTACTATGTTAATTTCTGGAGTTTTGTGTTTCTCCAGTATTTCTAGTGTAGCTTCTTATTTACTTTGGTATCCTCAGATCTTAGAATTATTCTTAGGGAAATTATTTAAAATTTTAGTAGTGAATGAGAATAATGAATGTCTAAGAAACTATACTGAATCCTTGGGAATGGTACAAATTTATAAATAGCAAGGACAGTATAAGGTAGTGAGTAGGAGGGAAATTTATACAAAAGCTATGAAGAGGGAAATTTATACAAAAGCTATGAAGAAAGCTTTTAAATTTGATATTTGAAGGCCTTTCTCACGGGAAGAGCGCTGTTTTTCACCATTCACTTGAATCACAAGGCATGGTAGCAGGTAGTACTAAGAGGCACCTTAAGTAATCTCCTGGATCCCAGACATATTCTTCTTTGCCTCCATTATGTAATATAAATACCCCTGGTAATGAGGATCAATCACCCCATTCAATGAAGTAAATGCCGTCTTTGCCTATGGATCCAGAGACATGAGGATCCCAAAGTAACCAGGAGACATTCTAAACTTCTAGTTCAATGGAATCAGGGTTATATCTCCAAGTGGGATAATTCCTTCCTTTGGAATTAAGACAGCCAGATAAACAGAGCATAGGTTCACAGGGACAGGAAACAAAGCCTTGCTAGAGAATCACTCGGAGTGAAAATGAGTGGTGTCATTTCCATTTCACCCCATGGTTCCTGGACCTGTGAATCCTGGCCCAGGGAAGTTGACACCAAACCTTAACTATCACACAGGGTAAAATAATTTTTGAACTGTGCTATTACCTAGAAAATTAAGTTATTTCTTTCCTTTGATATTTACATTAATTTGATATTTTTATTATACAAATAATCTTCAAATAAATTGAAACAGAGGGAAGCATGAACCCAAGTTCCCAGTAACTGAACAAATTAAATTAACTCTGATTTATGTGACTTTTTAAAACTTCCTTGTCTACACACCTGCGCGCACGCGCGCACACACACACACACACACACACACACACACAGGCTCTCAGCAGTTTCTGAGAAATAGTAACCATGATATATAAGCAAGCAAGTATGTCTTTTGATCTTTATGCATTATTATCCAGTAAAATTCAGCATGTATTTTATGACTATGATTTTTAACCCCTTGAATTAAAAATCCCATAAATCTGAGCAACTATTTTAAAAAAATTAAAATGACAATGAAAGCATATCAAGTTCTATAAATTCATTTGTTTGTTTAATTGTTGATCTAACCCATATTTACTGAGTGCCCCCCATGTGCAATACTGTGGACTAGGCATTTGGCCAGTAATTGCAAGGTCGTTCTTTCAAACCAACCAGTCTCTCTATAGGACAAAGATGAGGTAATCAGTTCTGTAAGATTTACAGCTTCAGAAACCTTATGGGAGAGCCCTGCTCTATCCTATAGGGTCTTTATGAGTCAGAACTTATTTTATGGTAGTGATTTTAAGTTTTAGGCCATGTGGCAAACACTGTTTTAGGCTCACAGAGCATAGTAGAAAGGAGTTCATCTCTGATGGCACAGTGATTGCAATCTAATAAAATAGAGACTTTTCCCCAAGGAATCTTAAAAATATGCATTCTTGGAAATGATAGTCATGAATCTCAAGAGTAGGCTTTGGCACAAGATTAAGGTCAATGAAATGAAGAGCTCTTTATAAAATAGGGCTTTTGATCCCTCCACCTCCCACAACGATACAGAGTTTAATTTGCTTCCAACTGAAGCCTATAGAAACTCAGTCCTAAAGAAACTATTAAATTTACTTGTTAATCTTTATTAAGAGATTGAGATTAGAGAAAGGAGATCTGAGATTGAGGAGATTCTGGACTCATCCAATAGTTCAAAGAGTAAATGGAACTTTTGGAAGGAGAGAAAATCTCTTTGCTCTCACTCAAGAATAATTCTTGTTTTAGGTAGCAATGGTGGGTGGTGAATCTACCTCCCTGTTTGCTGCCCACAAATTCCACAGGGAGGACTGGTGGTGAGGAGCACAGGTCTCTGTTGGCCTTACCAAGAAGAAGGAAACGTTTGTAAAATTAAATAAAATAATATAAATGAAAGCCTACCCATCAACTATTACAATGACCAATATTAATAGTTTCCTAACCAATGTCATACACGTGAGTTACTGAAAGAAAGCAGATGCAACAAATGCCCCTATGGAAATAGAAATAGTGGGAATAAAAGAACACTGTGTGTGCGTGTAGTATCTTGGGAGAGAATCAAGAATATATTACACCTCTGAACGTAATTAGATCACATGGACAAAGAATAATCAAAAAGCAAGACAGGGTTTTAAGAAGCAAACAATTTTTAAAAAGGATAATTCAATAACTGAATAGATATTGCTTTAAAAAAAAGATCTTCAACTGGAAGGTAAAATTGAGAAAAATCTTGAGAGTAAATAATCAAGAGGACATGAATGGCTGATGCAGAATATATTAAGACATATCTAACTCGAATTCCTGAGGGGAAAAATTATATAATTTTCTTCATAGATGAGAAATAAAGTCAAATAAATGACAGAATCGTTACCTCTGCTAAAAGTATAATTGATATATTTCAGATGGAAACTGAGATTTAGGTGCGCTCCGGTGAATTTTCAGAATATATGGTCCATGAGGTAATGCTGGTGGTGCAATGCCCTAAGCAAATGCTGGGAAGGGAAAAGTCAGCGGTGTAAGATTCATAGGCGGAAGAGGCAGCAGTCTGGGTCTGTAAAGATCTACAACTTCAGAAACCCTGCGGGACATTCTACTCTGCCCTAGAGTGTCACTGTGAGTTAGAATCAACCGGATAGTAGTGAGCTTTATGAGTAATGAGAAATTCTGAAATATTCCAGAGAGAAAGAATAGATTATTTGAAAGAACCAAAAATCAAATTGGCATCATGCTTTTAAATCAGTACTGAAAGCTCGCAGGCAACATCAAGACTTTAAGATCAGTTATTAATCCTGCTAGAGAGTTTACATGAATCTCAAAGGGAAAAAAGTTAAAAGTACTCCTGAAAACTAAAGAGCAATCAGAGCCTGGCAGTCCGAGTGTAGGGCAATGCGAAGGAACAATAACAGCCTCAGGTCGTATAGGCACTGGTACAATTGATGGTTTTTGTTTGATTACAAAGGTGTGATTCAGAAATTATGATTTCCTTTGTAATTCTTAAGTATTGTCAAGTCAGTTCCTATTCAAAGTGACCCTCTGTACAACATAAGCAAAACACTGCCTCTTAGACGTGTGTCATCTCTATAATTGTTATCATTGAAAATATTGTAGCGGCAAAATCTGTAACAACGTGAATCTTTTCTTCCACTGATATGATGTTAACTAGTGGTCGAGCTGTGATGATTTGGGTATTGTTTGCATGGAACTGTTACCCATATAGCAGGCTGCAATCCTTGACCTCCATCAGCAAGTGTTTTAAGTCCTCCTCACTTTTAGCAAGCAAGTTTGTGTCTGTCATGTGTATATGGAAGTCAGTTAATAAACCTCCCTTCAATCCTGATGCCCCATTCTCTGTTGTAAAATCTAGCTTCCCCGGTTATTTCCTCAGCAAAATCCTTGAACAAATATGGTGTGATAATACAACTCGGAATCACACCTTTCCTGATTTTAAGCCCTTCAGAACACCCTTATTCTGTTCACACAACTGCCTCTTGATCCATGTACAAATTTTTCATGAGTACAGCTAAGTGTTCTCAGATTTCCATTCTTCTCAAGGCTATCCATAGTTCGTTATGATGCACACAGTCAATTGCCTTTGTATAGTCAAAAAATACAGTGAATTGGTCAGGGTTGTCTAGACAAACAAAATCAATGACATATATGTATGAGCTTTGTATCAAAGTATAATTTTATATCAAATCTAACCCATGAGTCCAATACTAGCCAGGGCCCTCTTCAGATTCACACCCAGAGGCTGATGACACAGAGCTGCATGGATCCCAGGTGTGCAGAAACCTGTGGGAGGACTGACAGCTCAAAAGTGGGCTTCCAGGATCAGGAGTGCATATTGGTACAAACCTGGAGGCCGATACAGAGTTTCAGTAAGCAGGGAGGACAAAGAGGCAGAGTTCCCTATATCACTTTTATAAAAAGACCACACGTCACCAAGGCACCAAGTCACCACCTGTTTGACAGGTTTGCTTCCACCTCTACCTCCATATAGGAACCAGCAAGTTGATATAAAATTGGGCTTCGATACGCAGGTAAACATTTTTCTGGTATTATCTGCTTTCAGCCAACATCCATCTAACATCAACCGTGATATCCCTTGTTCCATGTCTTCTTCACATTCAGGCCTGAACCTCTAGCAGTTCCCTGTCAATGACAGCTGCAATCATGTTTGGGTGATCTTGAGCAAAATTTTACTTTCATTTCATATCAATCACATTGATCTATAATTTGAGCATTCTATTGGGTCACCTTTCTTTTAGAATGGGCATAAATATTCATCTCTTCCAGTCAGTTGGCCCAATAACTGTCATCCAAATTTCTTGGCAGAGCAAATGCGTGCTTCCAGGGCTTCTTCCACAGCTTGTTGAAACAATTCAATCAGCGTCCCATCAGTTCCCGAAGTCTTGTTTTAGATTAATGCTTTCCGTGCAACTTGCACTTCTTCATTCAGAACCAATTGCCTCTTGGGGTGGTTGAGTGTCAACTAGTTCATTCGGTACAGTGCTTCTGTGTATTCTCTTCATCTTTTGATGCTTTCTGCATCATTCAATATTTGGCCGATAGAATCTCTCAATATTGCAGGTTGAAGCTTGATTTCTCCTCGAGTTCTTTCAGTTTAAGATATGCTGAGTGTGTTCTTTTTTTTAGTTTTCTTACTGTAGGTCTTTGCACATTTCAGTATAATATTTTACTCTATTTTCTCAAGCTGCCTTTTGAAATTTTCTGCTCAGCTCTTTGAATTCATCATTTGTTCCATTTGCTTTTATTCCTCTGCAATTAAGAGCAAGTTTCAAAGTATCTTCTGATATCCACTTTGATCTTTTCTTTCTTTTTTTTTTGGTCTTCTTTTTTTATCATTTTATTAGGGGCTCATACAACTCTTATCACAATCCATACCTACATCAATTGTGTAAAGCACATTTGTACATTCATTGTCCTCATCATTCTCAAAACATTTGCTCTCCACTTAAGCCCCCAGCATCAGGTCCTTCCTCATTTTTCCCCTCCTCCCAGCTCCCCCCTCCCTTATGAACCCTTGATAATTTACATATTATTACTTTGTCATATCTTGCCCTGTCCCATGTCTCCCTTCACCCACATTTCTGTTGTCCATCCCCCAGGGAGGAGGTCACATGTAGATCCTTGTAATTGGTTGCCCCTTTCCAAACCACTCTCCCTCTACCCTCCCAGTATCGCTACTCTCACCACTGGTCCTGAAGGGATCATCTGCCCTGGATTCCCTGTGTTTCCAGTTCCTATCTGTACCAGTGTACATCCTCTGGTCTAGCCAGACTTGCAAGATAGAGTTTGGCTCATGATAGTGGGGGTGGGTGGGGAGGAAGCATTTAGGAACTAGAGGAAAGTTGTATTTTTCATCATTGCTACATCACACCCTTACTGGCTCCCCTCCTTCCCCCGACCCCTCTGTAAGGGGATCTCCAGTGACCTACAAATGGGCTTTGGGTCTCCACTCTGCACTTCCCCCATCATTCTCTATGGTAAGATTTTTTGTTCTGATGATGCCTGATCCCTGATCCCTTTGACACCTCATGATCACACAGGCTGGTGTGCGTCTTCCATGTGAGCTTTGTTGCTTCTGAGCTAGATGGTCACTTGTTTACCTTCAAGCCTTTAAGACCCCAGATGCTACATTTTTTGATAGCTGGCCACCATCAGCTTTCTTCGCCACATTTTTCTTTACTATCTTTTTAATGACATTTTGTTTTCTTCATTTATGCTGTTGATGTCCTCCCAGACCCCAACAGATCTTCTGTTTTAAGTGTTCAAATGTACTAAATCTGTTATTGAGATGTTCTCAAAATCTAGTTTGCATTTTAACTATTAAGGACTTGTTTTAATTTTCTCCAACTTCACCCTGAAGTTACATATGAGCAATTGATCATCTCTCGACAGTTGTCCCCTGGCCTATATTTAGCTGCTGGTACTGAACTTCTCTATAGTCTCCTCCCACAAACATGATCAATTTGATTTTTATAGATTCCATTTGTAGAGGTCCCATGTATATTGACTTTTATGTTGTTTACAAAAGGTGTTTGCAATGAAGAAGTCTTTGGTCTTGCTAAATTCTGCCATATGATTTCCAACTTCAATTCTGTCACCAAGACCAAATGTTCCAATGACTTTTCCTTCCTCTTTGTTTCCAACTTTTGCATTCCAATCATCAATAATTATCAATACATCTTGATGAATGCTTGATCAATTTTAGACTGACCATGTTGGGAGAATTCTTAATTTCTGCATCACTAGTGCTTGGTACATAACTCTGATTAAGAGTTGTATTGAATGGATTACTATTATAATTCAAGCACATGTAAAACAACAAATTTACTAGGAGTTGAGAGATGGGAGAAGAGGGGAAAATCAGTGGATAGAATAAAGAGTGGATTTACTACATATCTCACTTTGTGAGGAGCCAAGAGATAGTGTGCAAAATGATAGCTATAGACTCCCTGCTATATTAATTGCAGGAAACTGATTAGAGAATACAAATACAAATTTAGAATAATCAATCCACTTATGTTATTTTCAAATGTTCAGATAATTAATATTATATTTTTATTTTCTTGTGTTATTTTTAAATATCAGATATTTAATATTATTTTTCCATTTTATGCTATTTTTAATCTTAAAATGATATCAATATTATTTTCTATGCACATAAGTCATATAAGCTTTTTTTCTAATTCTACTTGTTAGTTTTTATTTTCAACAGTTTTAGTTTTAAATTTGTTTTAAAGAAAAGAAAAGACTAGCTAGAGTCACATAGAGTCTATGGAACATCAAGACTCTGGCCCTTCATCACCCTTCAAGTCTGGAATTGAACTCACCATATGCCTCAATTTTAAACAAAGGGATAATAACACTAGTGAAGGATGCACATTTTAGGGTAATCAACCATGTGAGATCGAAAGGGCAGCAGCCTTTACCTACAGACAAAGTTCAGACGGTTAAGGACAAAGGAGAAATAGAAATAGGACACACAGGGAATAAGTGATATTACATTGAGTGGATTTCAATTAATGAGATGAAATAAAATGTGTATAAATTATTGGATGTCCTCTTGATTCTGCCATCAGAAGAAGCAAGCCTCTCTCTCTCTCT
>NW_022104341.1:31726224-31729376 GCF_000313985.2 Echinops telfairi | reverse complement strand
AGGAAATTATAGATTGGTATTGGACATGTGGGCTAATACCGAACTTATGGATTTGATCTGGACTGGGCTGGGATGTTTTCTCAATATTCAATTGCTCTTGTATATAAAGCTCTTTCTATACACAAAAAAACAAAAACAAACAAACAAAGTATTGGATGTAAAACTGATGATTTGCTCTATGAGCCTTCAGCCAAGTCACAATAAAAAGAAAAATATTCTTAGCTGGATTGCCTGTCACTTGCAAGCCAACTACTTTTAATTAATACCACAGTTAATAGGACTGTTAGGAAGAAATAGGGGGATAATGTTAGTGAATCAGTTAACACCATGTATAACAAACACATCATAACTTCTCCCTTCTGGTAGATATTCCTATAAATTGAGAACACAAGCATCAAAAGACGTGTGTCCAAAATGCTAAGGTAGTATCAAGTCAATAGCAATATATTCAATACAGTTTAGATAATGTTAATTATGGTTCTCAGGCATGACTTGTATGCAGGCCTTACTGCTTTATCAGATTCCTTTGTCCTCAATGCTTTAAGAAGCAATCAAGGGCTGTGTTAAAAGAGCTTGAAACAGCTAACCAGAAGAGTAGACTGAAAAGACGATAATCTTTTTATTGTGATTTAAGACTCATCCAGAATGCCTACTAATCAAATATATTTTCTGAGTCATCATCATCATATGTGAATTTCCATCATTTGTAACTGTTGCTTCCTCTAACTTTTCTTGTATTGTGAGGAAATGGTGCAGGTGGTTCCATGTGATTTCCTCTGCCTACACAAAGGTCACGGAGACCCCAGCTCCATGCCAGCCCCTCTGCCTACACAAGGGACAAGGAGAATCCAGCTCCATGCCAGCCAAGGCCTATTGCCTCAAAACAGAGGCCAGGTGTGCCTTCACCCGCCATCATCCTTTACTTTATTCTGACACCGACTGTCCTTCCACTACCCTCAACTTGTTTGGTAGGTTTGATCATTCAATGACCACACGGAATATGGAGACGATTCTCACAATGAAGAGGTTTATTAGGGAAGTTAAGAGGGTAAAACAAGTCAGGATCCAAAAACATTAGCCTAAACCATGAATTCCTCTTGTGCACAGAAGCACCTCCCGAGTCCTCAGCGTTACCAAGCTTTCTTGTATTTTTCCAGAGACAGTTCTCTCCTGACAACAAGTCCAAAGAACCAGAGACCGAGTTCCACGATCCTTTCTTTCAAGGAGCATTCTGATGTACTTCTTCCAAGACAGCTTTCTTGGTTCTTTCGGCAATCTATGGTACTTTCATCGTTTTTCACCAGCATCATAATTCAAATGCATATGGTAATGAAATATTTTAGCTAACTTGATATTCTATCATGTTTTTTTAAACAATGTTTTTTGAGTTACCTATTATGCATCAGCCTTAGAACAAAAATGGCATCAAGATTGGAGGAAGGCTTATTAACAACCAGCAATATGCATATGATGCAACTTTTGTTTGCTGAAAGTGAAGAGAACTTAAAGCACTTGCTCATAAAGATCAAGGCTTGCAGTATGGATTACAATGCAGTGTAAAGAAGACCAAAATCCTCACAACTGGACCAATCAATATGTAATGCCATTATAAATGGAAAAAAAGATTGATGCTGTCAAGGATTTGGTCTTGGATCCAAAATCAATATTCATGGAAGCAGCAGTCAAGAGATCAAAAAATGAGTTATATTCTGTAAATCTGCTGCACGAGGCTTACGTGTTGAACAGCAAGGCTATTACTTTGAGGGCTAAGGTGCACTTGACCTAAGTCATGATATTTTTAATCAGCTCATATGTACATGCAAGTTAGATATTGAATAAGGAAGACAAAGAAGAATCAAAGCATTTGACTTATGGTGCTGCTGAAGAATATTGAAGTTACCATAAATTGCAAAAAGAATGAACATGTCTGTCTTGGAAGAAGTACAGTCAGAATACTCCTTATGGCAAAGAAGTTGAGACCTCATGTCACATACTTTGGACATGTCGTCAGGAGAGACCAGTCCCTGGAGAAGGACCTAATGGCTGATAAAGCATGGGGGTTTAGAACAAGAGGAAGACACTTGACGAGATGGATTGGCACTATGGCTGAAGTAATGGGCTTGAATAATTGTGAGGATGATTTAGGACAGGGCAGTGTTTTATTCCATTGTACACAGGGTTACTATGAGTTGGACTGATTTGATGGCAGCTAACAACAATGACAACAACAACAAATCTCCTCCCTTGGAGCCTATCATTTTATAGGTGGCAGGAGAAGTTAAACAAGAATATTTTTTAATTAAATTAAGTAGTACGTTAGAAGAAAATATTTGCCATGAATACAAGAACATCCTGGCCTCTTTGAAAAGTTCATTAATGCAAAGGCTTGGAGTATATCTGGTAAGAAAATGTTTCAGACAGAGGACATATCTGGAGTAAAAGTCCTCATGTGGGAATGTGCTCACCTCCTCGGAGGAAAAGAAAGAAGCCTACATGGATATTGTGAGGGAGTAAGAGCCAGACTAGAAGCAAAAATGTCACAAAGACCTGGAATTCTACTCTGAGTAAAATTAATTTGTGAAATTATCTACCTCATGACAAGAAAGTATCCTATACATCAGAGATAACCGGAAACCCATCGTGCTGTAGTTAGTTAGATGAATTGGGGGGAGGGGCACATAATTAATGGTAAAAGATAAGAGTAAACAGGTATCATTTTCTCTAGGAACACTGATATAAGTGGAATACTAGTTGGAAAAACGGAATAAAAGAATACAAAAGGATTCTGATGGAGTTGGGAAAAGTGGGTGTTTTTAACAGGCAAATGACAGACCGATGCTTTGGAATGTGTCACTGGACTGACTGAGTCATTTTCCATGGAGTCCATTGAAGACATTAATTCTTGTCACTTTCAGTTCGTGTGCCTCCCATCTGGCCAGAAAGCTAGTGGAAGGACCTGATGTAGTGCATCTCTTTTTCATCTCAACATGCTTCCATGGACCACCAGCCTCAGAACCACCTGACAACACTTGTGAAGATGCAGATCCCTGGGTCTGACCGCCAGACCGATTGAGTTATGTTTTACCAGGTATTTTTCAGTCTAAAGTTTGAGAACACTGAATTGAGAGAGATTTTTTTTTTTTTACAATTGT
>NW_022104341.1:31717882-31723601 GCF_000313985.2 Echinops telfairi | reverse complement strand
CTATCAAAAGATATAGCATCTGGGGTCTTAAAAGCTTGAAGGTAAACAAGCGGCCATCTAGCTCAGAAGAGAGAGATTTTTTTAAAGAGGCTACCTGACTTTAAATTTCCCTGGGGTGGAATTTTCCATGTTAAATCAAAAGGACCACTTATTTGAAAATGAAGAAAACATTTCAAAATATACATTAATACCTTAACAGAGAGAAAGGGAGACTATTTAAGTGACTTGCCAAATTTTGTTTGTTTCTATAATTATAGGACCATTAAAAATGGGAGTAACTATCAGGGGGAGGTCCCATTTCCAGATGGACATTTGAGTTGGAAGGTAGAATAATTCCTTGATTGTGCATGCTGTTGGTTTAGAAAGTTTGAGACAACGACAAATAACACTTGTTAAATACTTGTGATCTGTGGCCTTGTTGGTCATGTTAGCAACCAATGGCTATGCACTATCAAGCTAAAAATATAATTTAAAAGTTTATTTAACTGACATTATGAAAAGGATGAATTGAGACATTATGTCTGAAAACAACGCTGCCTTGTGTCCTGCTTTGTTCCTGTCCACCTCACCCCACCTACTCCATCGGGAATAAAGAAATGAGTTTATTGTTCTTCATTCCTCTTTGGAATTCCAAGAAGACTTTTAAAAGATCTTGTATTGCCATGCCAGCAATTATTGAGGTTCTCTAATTACCCTGTCTGAGACCTTTCTTCAACTTGTGGTGATGCAGATAATCTCTCAGTTTTCTCATGGTCTAATTACCTTGCTTTTGTTCCCCTGGTGATGGACCAAATGAGACCCACTTAAGTGAATATGCCTCTGGTGCTTTTCTTTCAGTCCAAAGGGCCAGTCATCCTGGTCTTTCATTTTGACAACTGTTGATCATGTAATTGCCTCAGCTTGTCAAACTACCCTCATTTTATGAGAAAGATACTCTTTTAGAAGAAAGTAGACCCAGAGAGAGATGTATAAAAATTTCTAATACAAGTTTTGGCCCAAAGCAAGTCAAAGTCAAAGTCTAGATTGTAGAAAGGAAAGACAAGCTATGAGAAGGAGGAGGGTGAGGGACGAGAGAGAGGGTGGAGGAACACGGTGTCCTCCACGTGAAGTAATGTGAAATACAATTATAGTTGGTACAACTCGGAAGAAAGTTCCAGCCAGCCCTTGACAGCACTCATTGCACCCAGTTTTGACAGTAGTCAACACTTGTGGTTGCTTCAGGTAAATGGTTAAAATGAACGAAGGAACCTACAACATAACTTTGTTTGCTGTCTCTCAAATCTCAACATTAGCAAAGCTTACTTTTTTCTCTTTACTAGTTCGATGTGGTGTCACTAGGTTGTAAAAATGATTAATATACAAAGGTTGGAGGTTCAAGGTCACCGAGGGGCAGCTCTAAAGAAAGGCATGGCGATTTACATCTTAGAAAATCAGCTCGTCTCATAGCAGCCTGAGGTGACCTGCCAAAATGGGTCCTACTCATTTGACCCAGAAAGCCCCAAGAAGCATGCAACTCAAGAGGGCCTAATCTTCAGGTCCATCTTAAGAACATGCATGATACTGCCCAGGCCATCACTGGTATGCAGATCTGGATAGCCACCAAGAATTTGAAAAATGTCCCTTTTCAGAAGCAGTGAATCCTGACTTTCCAATGGTGGAGTTGGTAAGTGTGCCTAGGCCAAACAGTAGGGTTGCATCCTGGGTCCGTGGTCCCAAAAGAGTTCTATATTTTTGCTGCACTGGCTTAAAACTTCAGAGAGCAGTGCTAATGTTGAGCTTAAGGATTTAGATGTGGCTTCTCTTTTCATTGAGTACACCAGGTGAACAAAGCCCCAAGACGAGCTTGTCGTCAGATCAACCCTCTGTCACACTGAAATTACCCTTACTTAGTAAAGGAACAAATTGTGCCAGCTCCAGAAAAAGAGGTTGCACAGAAGAAAAAGATTACTGAAGAGGCAAAATCTTATGGCTCAGGAGCAAGTTGACCATAAAATAAAATCTTATAAAAGTAAAAAAAAAAATCAGTCATTGAAAATCCTATGAAACCCATTCTACTGCGAGGCCAAGAGTCAGGATTCAACTGTTTCATGTCATATAAGCAATCCTTAACCAACTCTCTAATTTTTTCTAGATGGTTAGGGTGAGATGGAACCCCAAAAGAAAAGACAAAAGTAAATGTCTGCCAGGAGGACAGTTCCGCCAGAAAATTGTCTAACGTGATTTGGAGAATGTCTTTTTAATGCGGCAGACATGCCAAGCCAGGGAAGTCTAGAGAGAAACATTGTATTCAAAACACAACTGAGCAGTATAAGAAACAAATGCCGCTTGTACACCTTAATGTAAAAGTAGAGCAAGGTTACACAAGCTCCTGGGAAGAGTCTAAAAAGTCAAAGTGAACCCTAGTTTAGTGTATTATTATCGTTAACAACTATGTTCCAGGTAGAGCGAGGATGGAGGAGCTGTATCAAGCCAGCAGGGAGAGCTATCCTGCGGCAAGAGCTTCCTATAATCACCTGCCATCCCTACAGATATTCCAGTGGAGCTTGATGCCCTTCAATTCAGAGTGCTTATGAATAGAGAACGCAGCTTTGTCACCTTGAGAGAATTCATCCAGAAGTAGGGAGATCACTGGAAAGAAGCCCCTTAAAACACCAGTATCTATGAGGAAGTGGTTTTAAAAATATGTATCCTTTACCCAAGTTGTTTTTATGATCCCCAAGAGATTAGGTCCGTCTATATTTGGAGATCTTGTCCCACAACATATTGACACATTCAAAAATACATCGATATCCCATATTAAACCTAACATCAGTCCAATTTGGTGTCTGTGTGTGTGCGGCAGGGAATGATTATCTGTAATTAAACAATACATATTTGGCTATAAGTTATTCACTTTGGTCACAATTTGTTATAAGCCCTCAAGAATCATTGTGCATGAACATAAATTTTATAACCTGAGAAAATAGATCTAAACCTACAAGTTGTTTTCAAAAACAATAAAGGCTTAATAATACTAAATGTAGCAATTAATTAAATTGGTATAATACTGTATAATATATATATTTTATTGAGCATTTATTAAAATCTACTCTGCAATTTTCTCTTTTGTATATTAGAATATTTTTTAAATATCAAAATTGTGGTTGGTATTGAAGACATAAAGCTCTAGCCTTATAGCCTACAGTATTGATGAATAAAATATCTCTAATGTTCAAAGTGCAAGCTTTCTATATTTTCATATTCTGCTTGGACATATGACTGTCAGCCTTGTGCCTTTGAATATTGTCTTAAATTCTCCTGAACAAAAGCCCACTGCCATGGAGTCATTTCCAACTCCTAGTGCCCCGTAGAATGTTTTCAAGGATGTGTAAAGCTTGCCTGGAACAGACAGCCTCATCTTTCTACAGCAGAGTACCTGATGGGCTCGAGTGATCGACCTTCCTGTGAGTAGCCAAATATAATGCCCCATATCGCCAGGGCTCCTGCTTTAGTCTAAAATCCCCACTATCCTTTTAAAGCTACTCTTACTAATAAAAATTAAGCTATTTCTTGTTTGCACTTCTTTTAGGGTCCCAGTAGAAATGAAAATGCATCTTCTGATGCTATCCTAGTAAAGCAAAAGTTGAGATAAAAATACATACAAATAAGTTATCAACTGGGGAACATCTTCTCTTCTCCCCTTTAACAATCTATTGGATCCTAAGTCTGGTTTAAAGTGAAAAATAAAAAAATATATCATTGTGCCAGTGTTGCTGTTTTTACTTTCAGTGAAGTTGATCCCAACTCATGGTGACCCCATTAGTGCGGAGGAGAGCTCCATAGGCAGTATCCTTTTGCAACCCCCAAAGACACTTTTGCACCAGTGCTATTGTAATTAGTTGATGGCGAGTCAGTTCCAACTCAAAGCTACTCTGTGTAATATAAACCAAACACCACACCAGACTCACAATTGTTATGTTTGAGCCCCTTGTTGCAGCCACTGTGATAATCCATCTTATCCAGTGTCGTCTTCTTTTTCTCTGCCTTTCTACTTTACCCAGCATGATGTCTTTCTCCAGGAACTCCAAAGTACACGTGATAGAGTCTTACTATCCTTGCTACTAGGAACATTCTAACTGTACTTATTTCATGACTTTTTTTTTCTTTTGGTGAGTATATGGTACTTTCAATGTTCTTCACCAGAACCATAATTCAAATATATTGACTATTTTTCAGTCATTCTTTTTCAATAGCCACCTTCAACATGCATATGAGGCAAATGAGAATATCATGGCTTCCATCAGGCTGATCGTAGTCTTTGAGGACCTCCTTCCATTCAACACTGTAAAGAGGTCTTGTGGAATAGATTTACCCAATGTAGACTTTGCTCTACATGCAGATCTACATTACCCCGTGTAGACTTTGTCACTTAATCTTGTGAGTGCTGCTTCCATGAACAATGATTGCAGACCCAACAAGATGAAATCCTCGACAACTTCAATCTTTTCTCCATTTATCAGTCGGGTAATATCTGTTGGTTCAGTCGGGTGGATTTTGGTTTTCTTCCTATTGAATTGTAACCTACCCTGAAAGCCGCAGTTCTGGATCTTCATCAGCAAGTTCGTCATGTCCTGCTCACTTTGAGCAAGCAGAGTGGTGTCATCTGCACATGGCATGTTAATAAACCTTTCTCCAAACCTGACGCTGCATCCTTCTTCATACAATCCAGATTTTCTGATCATTTGCTTAGTCTACAGACTGAATAAGTATGGTGATGGAATATAACCCTGATGCACACCTTTCCTGATTTCAACTCACGCAGTACTTCCTTGTTCTCTTTTCATCACATCATGATCCATGCATAGGTTCGTATGAGGACAATGAAATCTTCAAGAATTCATATCCTTCTCCAGACTATTCATAATTTTTAATGGTATACATAGTTGAATGCATTTGCATAGTCAATAAAGTACAAGTAAACATCTATCTAATATTATCTACCTTCAGCCAAGATACACCTGACATCAGAACTAATATCCGTCCTTTCATTGCCTCCTCGGACTCTGGCTTGAATTTCCTGTCAATGTTTTGCTGCAACCCCCATTGGGTGATCGCCACTTGCATATGCTATCAATGATATTGCTCCATAATTAATTTATGCATTCTGTTGGGCCACTTTTCTTTGGAATCAGTACAAATACCGATCTCTTCCAGTCAGTTGGCCATGTAGGTGTCTTCCAAAGTTCTTGGCAAAGACAAATGAGTGCTTCCAGTGTTTCATCAATTGTTGAATAATTTCAATGGGCATTTCATCAATTCTTAGAGCCCTGTTTTTGGATAATGTTTTCACGTGGACTTATTTCAATACCATTGATACTTGCTCATATACTATCTCACCAAATGGTGGATTGTCAACTAGTTTCTTCTCTCCATCTTCTGTGGATGCTGCTTGTATCAGTCGATATTTTTCCCATAGAATTTTTCAATATCGCAGTTCAAACCTTGAATGTTTTTCCTTTGGTTGTTTCCATTTCAAATACGCTGATTGTGTTGTTCTTTTTTGGTTTTCTAGGTCTTTGCACATTTCTCTTTTTTTTATCATTTAAAAACATGCTTTATTATTATCATTAAACATATTTTAAAACATGCTTAAATCATCATAAATTTATAAAAATGTTTAAGAATATATATATATTTTTAATCAATTTATTGGGGCTCATACAATTCATCACAATACATA
>NW_022104341.1:31715573-31716798 GCF_000313985.2 Echinops telfairi | reverse complement strand
GCCGGGCACCATCAGCTTTCTTCACCACATTTTCTTATGCACACATCTGTCTTCAGCGCACATTTAATTATAATATTTAACTTTGTCTTCTCAGGTTGCCCTTTGAAGTTTTCTGCTCTGCTCTTTGACTTCATTTTTTCCATTTGCCTTAGCTACTCTATGATTAAGAACAAGTTTCAGAGTCACTTCTAACATCTACTTTTATTTCTTTCTTTGATGTCTTTTAAATTCATTTGTGTTTCTTCATGTATGATGATTTGGATGTCCCTTGACAGCTCACCAGGTCTTCCATCATTAATGTTTATGGTATCAAATCTGTTCTTGAGATGTCCTCCGTATGCAGGGGGAATATACTCAAGGTTGTATTTTGATGCTCATGTACTTGTTTGCCCTTTCTTCAGCTTCAACTTGAAATTATATCCAAGCAATTGATGTTCTGTTCCACAGTCAGCTCCTGGCCTGCTTTTAGCTGCTGATTTTGAGCTTCTCCACCATCTTTTCCCACAGAAATAGTCAGTTTCATCTCTGGATATTCCATCTGGAGAAACCTACATGTACGCTGCCTTTGTGTTGTTTAAAATAAGTATAAGCAATGAAGATACCTTTGGTTTTATGAAGTTCTATCATGTGATCTTCACCTTCATTTCTATCACCAAGATCATATTTTTCTACTACTTTTCTTTCCTCTTTGTTTCTTCCTTTTGCATTCCAATCACCAAGAATTATTAGTACATCTTGATTTGCATGTTTGATCAATTTCAGTGTAAAGAAGTTGGTAGAATTCTTCATTTTCTGCATCTCTAGCTTAAGTGGTTGGTGCATAAATTTGAATAATAGTTGTATTGACTTGATTTTCTTGAATGATGATAGAAATTACCCTGTGACAGCATAGTATTTCAAGATCAAACTTGAATGTCTTTTTTGATGATGAATGTAACACCATTTCTTCATTCTGGGCATAGTAAACCATATGACTACCTGATTCAAAATAGTCAATGTCAGTCTATTTCTGCTCACTCATACCTAAGATATTCCTGGATTCATACTTCATACATTCCAAGTTCTAATTATTAATAAATATTTTCCATTGTTTCTTCCTATTAATAAATATTTGCAGTGTGACCAGTGGGTATTTTCTTTTTTAACATTTTATTAGGGGCTCATACAACTGTTATCCCAATCCATACACACATCAATTGTGTAAAGCGCATTTGTACATCGTTTC
>NW_022104341.1:31708261-31713740 GCF_000313985.2 Echinops telfairi | reverse complement strand
CCCCGTCATCTGTTTCTGTGTGCTCTGGTCAGATATATCCTTCTCCCGAAGCTGCAGATTCAGTGCCATCGTTTGAGATACATTCTTCTCAGGGGAGGGGCAGGCATCCACTTAGAATTTGGGGCTGGGACCAGCTCCAGTGGGTATTTTCAAAGAGCAAAATGCTTAGTATGTTACCACATTTTAGATACTCCCACTCCTCTCCCTCTATCCTGATGTTTTTCAATGATAACAACATAAGCATCATGAAAAATGCTCTTTGATAGTATATTTTCAGTAGAAGTTTAAAAAGTTTAAAAAGTTTTCTCCTCGCAAAGTAAGCTTCATAAGGTAGCTCCTCTCTGACAGGGGCCTATAAACGTCCTACCTATCTAGACAAACTGGGTCCAATTATATAATAAAGGATGTTGCAGCACAGGCTAAAAGAACAATGTGAGGGTGTGTGATTCGGCACTTCACCTGAAAGTGCTTATCGGCTCCTCAGAGATCGAACACAGAGGATAAAGAAGATGGACAGGAAAACAATTTAAGGAACTAAACCATGTCCTCCATTTGTATTTGTAAATTTAAGAAGTCTGTTTTTTTAATTTGTTCCCAATACAGTTTCCATTGTTCTTACCCAGAAGCTCTCAGAAAGTAGTTAAGCATTCAGCTGCTAACTGTAAGGTCAGCACTTCGAACCCACTAACTGCTCTGTAGGATGATGTGACCGTTTTCCCCCATAACTATGACAGCCTTGGGAACCCTACAGGCCATTTCAATTGTATCCTTTCGGGTCCCTGTGAGTCTGAGTAGACACAAAGGCACACCACCACCGCGTGTCACCAAGGGTCACCACTGCAAACCGAGTTAGCACAGTTCATACACATACAAGCATACACAGTATAGCAAAGATCTAGGGGGTTGCGTCCTGTCACCCTTTCTGATGTGTTTCCCCCAGCAACGCTGATTGTTCTCATACTGGAGGTGTGTCGATGTGCATGTGTGGGTGTGTTCTGAGCAGAAAGGTAAGCACATGCACAAATGGGTGCTTTCCGTGTCTTCGCGCTGAGGTTTATTCTTCCTAGATATGGAGTGAGGCTGTGAACCTGGACTGAAGCGCTCCCCAGGATCCCCCTCCTTTCTGTCTCCTTGTCTGGCTTCTAGCTCCAGCCTCTGGGGCTATCAAAGTAAATGTCACACCACCTTGTAGTTGTGCAATCTTAGTAGAGCACTTCTTGTGAATCCAGACAACCAACATTGTGCAGGGTGAATGTTGTTTGTTTAACTTTGTTCATATTTCTTACACTCAAATGACATCAACCCTTTTCTTTTTCATGTTCAAAGCTAAAGTGTGTGTATGTGTAATGAATATAATTTCTGTGTGAGTTTACCATTACCTAGCCAATTTAACAGATCTATCCTTTCACATTTTCAGAATTAACCATATTTGTGGAAAGGATAAGCCCTTCATTTTAAAGAGCTCTTTTTTCTTTCTTAATCATGTGTGGAATGTGTCTTATGGCTCTTCCTTGTGTAAATAATGTGTACAATAATCAAAGCACCATCACAACCTGACAGTGCAGGCCTTTGATGAATAGGGCTTTATGTGGGATTATCATGTGACATTTCCAAACTAAATTATATTTATGAATCATATAGAGTACTATTGCATTACTGTCCTCAGTTTGGGGTTTGTGCATTTTGCACAGAGTGAAGGAAAAGCAAAAGGTCTGGAGTGGAATGCCTTTTTTTGTTAAAAAAGAAGTCTCAAATTAAAAAATAAAAATTATTCATTTGATAGTCCGCTGCCTTCTCATCAAAGCTCCCTAGATATGTGGAGGGACTCTTAAGTCCTGCACTGTCTGTTAGATTCTATTATTTCATATTCTTAGAAGAAATGTGTTCAAAAGGGTTTGAGGATGAGCTGATCTAACATCCCCTATTTACAGATGAGGGCCTGGAGCAGTGCTATAAGCATCATTCTGATCAGCTAACTTCTACACAAGTGTTATTTCCTCTATAGTCACATCTTCCTAGATAACTACATACACAGATAAGATTCATTGAATACATCACAACAAGATGTAAAGCAAAGCACGAGTATTCTAAAAGTGAAGCAAATTACAAGTTCAAATGAAAAAAGTTATTTATATACTTTGTCAGTTCTGTTGGAAAATATACCATTCAAGTTAGGTATTATTTTCATTGCTTCCAAGATAATTTCCTCTTTTGAATATGATATTACTCTATAATTTATTAAGGAGCTCTAATGGTTCAATGATTAAGAACTTGGATACTCTGGCATTTAGATTTTATGTCAGCTTGACCCTGTGTGAACATGTAGGCGTGGCATCCAACCTGTTATTCAAATCACAGACTAATGACGCTTCCTTGGGTGTGTGACATTTTTATAAGAGAGAATCTAGGAATTTCCCTCTCTCTCTGCCCCTTTGCTGTCCTGCTTTCTGGGGCTCTATGTCTGCATCCCCGGTGTACTTCATGTGGGTCATCTGACCCTGCCGTGTTTTCACTGATCTTGGATCCATGTGACTCTACCCACTCACTTCTGATCTTCATATTACTTTACCTTCCCACCTCATTGGCCTTCAGGTACAGGCATCCCAAGAGGCCTAGTGTCAGACCCAGTTGGACTGGGCTGGAATGTCTTCTTGATATAAAGTTCTATCTTCTGTTGATATGAACATAACTGTTTTGTTTTGTTTTCTCGAGACAAACTAGCCTAACATAGATACTAACTAAATGTGCGCTGTTCAAACCCACCTGCTGCTCTTTGGGAGAAAAGCCCTGGTGGACCGGTCAGCTTCTGGGAAAACAGCGGCCTTGGGAACACTATTGGCCCCTATGAGTCAAATTTGATTCAATTGCACATAACAACGGCTATGATTTCTTCTTAGGAACTTTATTTGAGAAAGTCAGTGCCATCAGAGAAAGGTGACCTGTGTCCTCTCTTCTTTCCTGCCAGTCATCTGTAGCCTGTATACCATGTCTTCCAGCAACGTGCCTTGTTGACTTTCTTCTAAGAATGGCATTTCAACACAAAAATTCACCCTCATCTTAAAGAGCAGACAGATTTATGGTGAGCTGAGAGCACTGCATTTTTGTAAATTGTATCACTTTTAAAAAGCTCTTTCAGGGTTACATGCTCGGCTCTGTGTGGAACATGCTTATGGAGATAGAATGCTATCCAGTCAGATCAACATTAAATAATGCTGATAACACAACGAGTAAGACTACTATATAACAGCCATAAAACCTAGGTATGATTACTGTTTTTACAAGTAAATTTGTAGAAATTACTTATGATCTATGAGTTACAGGTAAAATGTAAAATGCATATATAGATGACTATGATATGATACAGGGTAAAACTGAGTGCTCTTCCTATCTTCATCTAGAGTTCATCAGATCCACAGCTGATACATGTGGAATTGTTTTCACATCAATAAAATCTATTTTATTTTCAACCAATGGTGCTAACAAAATTGAATCTCCATCTGCATAGTAATTAGACAGGACCCATATCTCATCCCATGCACAAAAACAAACTCAAGATGGATTAGCAACCTACGTAAATGGAAATCATAGAGTTATAAGGGTCATCAATTAGAAAATTGGACAAACTTAAGGATTGTATTGCAGGGCATACACATACCACCAGACAGAATAAAGAAAGTGCGCACAGGGGAACATGAAAGGACAGTGATTTGATAATGTAGACGAGGTGATGAAAAAAATGAGGGAGGTGCTGCCAGCTATCCAAACAGATACATTTGAAAAATGTTTCAGAATGGAATCACAGATATGACAAATGTAGTAAATGTAATGGAGAGTACTTTCAAGGTGATAAGAGTGTGCAAAAATTGAACAATTTAAGAGTTGGGAAAAAAATTAAATACACAGCTTGGAAAAAAATTCCAGTTTTGGTAGGGGTGGATACCCTCTCATATACTTTCCTTTTCTCAACAGTATTTTTAAATTCTGTTGGCTACGTTAATAATACTATCAAGAGAATTACCATATGCCCTATTGGGATGATTTAGAAGTTTACTAATAAAATGATAAGGATTTCTTTAAAGTGAATTTGAGACCTGTATAACTCATTGATGTATTTTTGGGAGCTGCTCTGAAAGCAGAGGTCTGTTCGTTCAAATGTGGACGTGCAGACACAGCTCGCTCATGGACCCGGACATGCAGACACAGCTTGCTCCCGGATCTGGATGTGCAGATTGTCTTTCTCACGGTCAGATTGACTTTTGTGCTTTAATGTTATTGAAAACGTCAGGTGCTTAGCCTTGGGAAAAATATTTGCCAGACAAACAAGAACAAGGATGGGGGCGCTATTTTGAGCAATAGTACATTCCCGCTTAACAGTGTATAAAAGCTTGCTGGAAAATAAACTCGGGGCTGCAGTCTTGAATTTCAGTCCTCCTGACCCCAGCTTTTTTGTGTCTGTCTTTTCTCAGTCCTCACCCCCTCAGTCGAGTCCCCCATTGCTTTGCCGGCGGGCTCCAGCAATGTATGAATGAATTTTGAGCTCACACTTAATTGTAACCATAATTGAAGAATAAATAGTTCTTAATGCATGACCCTACTTGGTATTTGCAGATGAGATCACTGAAGATGTGAGTGCCAGAGAAAAGTGTAATGAAGAAATGAGATGGTGCCCGGTTATCAGAAAGAAGAGTCTGAGGTCTTAAATCCTTGCCTTAAAACCAGGAATCATCTTAGTGAAGCGTCAGGAGCTAAGCCCATACAAAAGAAACACACCAGCCTGTATGATGCAGTTTAATAACAAAATTCAAAACCAGATGAATGAATGATATTAGAGCATTAATTCTGAGACATCGGTTTGCAGAAGACCATGGATGGCCATTCAGAGTCCATTTGTAGAGTCCCTACATGGATTAAGTATCTGGTGAATCCCCTCTGACCACTGACTAGAGATGTCAATAGCTTTCCTATCAAACTGTCTTGGAAGGTGGATTCATGCAGATGTAGTTAGGTTAAAACTTAACATCTTATCATTGTTCACCCTTTGATCTCTTTAAAATTTGTTCTAGCTTTTAATATGCCTGCTTTCTTTTTAATTGTGGTCCCTGCCTTATTTTACTTAGTTATTGTTGCATTTTTTGTTTATTTGTTTGTCTGGACAGGGTGGCTTGTTTTGCAATATTTTCTGTATTTGAAATCCAGGATAGATAAACCTATAGAAATAGTAACAGAATTAATAGTTTCTTAGTGTAATGGCAAGGGAGGTTGGGGGGAAATGGGGAGCTAATAACAATGAGTACAAGAAAGAAGAAAATGCTGCTTCAAAAGGCAATATAGTGATGAGCACCCAACTCGTTTCCAGATGATTAAACCACTGAATTGTATGATATCTGAGTTGAATGTCAGTAAATCTGTTTAAAAGTTTTATTTGAGAATAAAACAAAGTAGACATAGGGCTATCATCTCAACCACTCTCCCCCATTCA
>NW_022104341.1:31701867-31707263 GCF_000313985.2 Echinops telfairi | reverse complement strand
GAGTCCAAAATGGCTTTTTGGCAGTGGGATTGGAGTTTCAGGATCTTGAAGAAGCAAAAATAAGGAAGGAAAATGAGAGAACTTCTATCTTGCTCTCTTTCGCTTTGAAGGGCTCCTTCTTAATATTCAAACAGCCACTCATAGTAGGAATTTCTTCAGTCTAATGGTACTGAAGTAACTTCATTTGGTTAAATGATGGGGTCTCCCATCTTATCAGATTTAACATTAGTATCTTAGATGATTTTATTAAACAGCCAAACCAGATGATGTAAATTATAGCCACATCATTGGCATGGCAGTAGCTGTAACTTGCCAAACATGGTTTCACCCTAACGAATTCTGAGCATTGATGTGCATTTGGAGAAGCTTTCTTTCCTCTCAGTTATTTTCAAAGAATTTACAATAATAATAAGAAGAAATGAAACCAGAGCTCCCTGCACAATAATCTTTAAAACGAACAAAATTGGATCTCTCTGACATGGGACTGTAATGGGCAGAAAACCTCTTGTGTTCATTATCACTTGCAGATGCAAATATGTCTCTAACACTAATGAAATAATGATAGCCTATTTCCTACAGTTTCATTGACAAGTAATAAGAAAGATGTCTAAACAGATATGGCAGGGTGAGGGTTAAATCTGATTGTAATTAGATTGCAGTATGCATGGTCATGTGGTTAATAGTAAATTTTCCTTGATTAACTGGTCCTGTTTGTTAAGAGCTCCTATTAACATTAGTGCTCTCCGTGTTGGCTGTAGAGACACACCATGGACCAGCGCAAAATTAATGAAGGCAGGTACGCATGCTGATTAGAATGTGGCAGTTTAATAAACTCTTCCAACATTAAATTATTTAATGCATTCATGCTCATGCAAGCTCTTCGATGGTCAGCTTGACCACCTATGTGTTAATATTGGGAATTGAAATGCAGAGAGTGGAAGAGATATAGTGGTGGATGAGGTAATTAGCTCTCATGTCTGATAAATGGGGCAATACCTATGTGTGCGCATGTTTTAGCACACCACAAATGGTGCTTTCATTAGCTAGAATCTTCTGTGGAAATTTTTATAAATGTTTAGTTTGATTTTTTCACCATAACCAGTGGATCTAATCGCTGTAGTCACTATCTATTGAATATTTGAAGCAGATTTCAAATCATCTCTAAAGTAAGCTGTCTTGCTAAAAGAAATGAGTCTAAAAAATTAGATAGGAAGCTTATCAATAAACATTTCCAATCTGAACATAATTGCTGTCTATCAATACAGAAAATACCTATGTATACAGTATTTCAGCATATAAATGTAAATATCTATTCAATGTTGAGCAAAATAATAATCCCTTATATCCACACAATGCTCTGTAATTTATGTAATGCTTGCACATGTGTTATTTTGTTTATTCCTAACCAAAGCCTTGTTAGGTGGATAATATTACTAATAAGTAGTCAAACCGGCTCAGAAACATAGATATTGCAACCGAAAGTTTAGAGTTCTTTACAGAAACCCATAGGAGCCTACACAACCGCTTTTCATGAAATAAACTGGTATTTAGAAAATAAATGATTTTTAACAGTAAGTGAGCTTTCTAAGAACTTTATTTCTCTGTGCAGAGGATGCTACTTAGATTAGATAAATTTAAGAGGAAATTTCCATATTTTACCTCTCTATCAATATAAACAAGTATTTTATATGAGTCACAGTTTCCTAGAGCCTAGACCTCAAACTCTCTAGTTTATTTTTGGCATTCCCAGAAGCACAATAAACTTTCACCATTGTTGCATAGTATTACATATGCTAACACAGAACCTTCTAGACTGGACCTTGGATTGTGTGAAGACAGTATGAACTATATCTTTAGTGTCATCCCCAACAAGGCTAGGGTTACTCAGTCATGACACTGCACACTACACAAGTCAGTCCCAGGAGAATGGATGAATGGATTGCT
Organism: Echinops telfairi; assembly: GCF_000313985.2. Lineage (NCBI taxonomy): Eukaryota > Metazoa > Chordata > Mammalia > Afrosoricida > Tenrecidae > Echinops > Echinops telfairi. The sequence goes on along the minus strand of NW_022104341.1, from coordinate 31,705,319 downwards.
CAATCTGTGGTTTGCTATAAATACACAAGATTCCCTTGTCATTTCAGTTCACCCATTCTTAAAATGCTGCTGACATCAAAAGGAGAACCACTGACTTCTTCCTTCACAAAATCAAGGGAATGCAGCAAAGACTCCTGGGAAGAAGAAGGCCTAGGAAGCCATGAAAGGAGAGCTGTCTTGCAGTCCTGGGTATCCAGGATTGGTTAAACAAATTGCTACTGTTTTCTCAGTGTCCATATTTTTCTATGTTGCCGATAGAAATTGAGAAGGTGAAATTTCAAGTCCCTCAAATCTCTAGCTGAACCTTTTAACTGTATTCTACTAAGAGAAGGGCACTATTTTGGTTTGTTGTGCCTAGGGTCGCTATGAGTTGGAACTGACTAGACAGCCCCTAACCACAGAATAAAGGGTGCCAAACATGTTTTGGGTACACCTTCTTAGAAGGGAGCTGTGAAATTCTGTGGCAGATAGAAAGCATCGGCTTTGAACAGCAGACCCTGTAGTCTCCCTTCTCTTGAGAGTGTGAATGAGAATTTGGGACTCTGGCTGGCCTCTCCTATCTCTATGGACCTTGGCCAGCCTGGGAGGTCTGCTTGAATCCTGTTATTGTCTTTTGTCTCTGGCTAGCTTCAAAGGATGCTGTGGTCATGAATTAATATTGTCCCCTTGGTTGGCTACTACAATGTTGGTTGCAATATCATTGGTACCTGTCTTTAGTGCTGCTCTTGGACAATGTGAGCAGTGATTGATGCCTGGCATTTCTTCTAGGTAGTTGGCAGTTATGTGAATATTGTAGCATGATAGGCTTTCACAGCACTGTCATGGGGTTTATGAATTCTGACAGTTCTTTGAAGGATATAAGCACTGCCATGCCATGTTCCTGCAGTCAGTGTGTCCGCCTCTGCATAAAAATGGGGCTTTTTTCCTCTGGATCTAGTGGGGGGTTTGTACAATTAAAGTATGATATTTCCAATTGACTTGTTTGGATAATTTTTTAGCAAATGAATGTTATATGAAATTACTATTTTCTATTTGTTATATATCCCAAAGAAAAATGATAGATTCAAAAATAGTTCCAGTCATGCAAAGGCTTCAGTCCTGGGTTTCTTTGAAACCCAGGCAGGTAATCACTTAAGTGGGGATGAGGGGAAGGTTACTCCCAGCCTTCTGGTGTCAAGATGACGTCAGATACACAGAGTGAGTCCAGAGAATGGCACAACTGGATGGTGAAGCCCAAAAAAAAAAGGGGGGAGGATTTTTTGAGCAAATTCACTGTCACTGAGTCTTTTCCAACTATATGGGTTTCTGATGATGTAAATCTTTATGGAAGCAGTAGTCTCATCTTTTATCTCATTAAACAGCTATTGATTTTGAACCACTGACCTTGTGGTTAGCAGTCCAATGCTTACCCAACATCACCACTAGGACTCCTTGTTGGATGGCTAGGGGTGGTATTGGGCTGTGATCCCCATGGTCAGCAGTTCAAAACCACCAGCAGATTCTTGAGAGAAAGACTTCCCTTTCTATTCCCGTAAAAAATTATAGTCTTGGAAACCCACATGAGGTCACTATAAGTCAGCATTGACTTACTGGGAGTGAGTTTGTTTTTGTTTGAGAATAACAATAATGTTTAAATATGGAAATACAACTTTGATATCATGCATTTCTTCAACATGACCTTACAGTCCAGTTACTCTTCTCAACAATATTATCCTTTTTCATCCTCTAATGCTGATTACTTACAATTTGTGAGAATTTGATGTAGAACGTTTTTATTCCTGTTTTACATAGTTTGGAACCGAGTCTCAGAAAGTTTAGTTAAGGTGTGTATTGTCTCAGAAGGAATGAGTTAGAGGTGTGATTCAACATTAGCAAATCTGTGTAACCTCAACCCTACAAAACGCAACATCTACAACCAAACAAGACTCCGGTAACTAACGAGCAATTTAAATGTGGCCACTGAGAACTCGGAGGAGCGGCCAGGGTAAAATACACAACAACTTTCTGAAGACTTAGCTTGACAAAACGCACAAAACATCAGGAATCATTTTAGTGTTACTTCCATGTTGAAATAATAATGCTTTGAATATTTGGAGTAACAAAATTTATTTCAAAAATTCATTTCATCTGTATCTACTTTTTTAGTGTCAAGAAAGTTGTAATAGAAAATTCTAAGTTTTTATGTAATATATTTATGAAAATAATCTCTCACTATAAACAAGAAGTATAGCCATTTTACAAAAATAACTCTAGGAGGGTGGAAATGGAGTGGCTGGAAAACAAATATAGAATTCATGTGCTATTCAGGAGATATGGTTTATGTATAATCGTACTGGACAGCACTGATGTAAATTCTCATTTTGAGTGGCTCCAATTTCATTTGCTTTCCATATTGTCCTTCATGAAAACAGGTAATTTGTAGCAACATTTTAATTATACAATCACTGTGAAGATGCCCAAGACTTGGAAGTATTTAATTATTTTATATATACGGTCATTATGAGTCGAAACCAATTTGATGGCCGCTTATGACAAGAATTCCATTTATAAATTAAATAAGTATAATGAAAAAGTATAAAAAAGATGGAAAACAACTTCCTTAATATACTCAGGGTATATAAAACTAAAAAATACAATACTACCAGAGTTGCCATCAAAAATCTGCTTTATGTTCCTAAATCTCATGTGGGTTTCTGAAGAATTGTCTATCAACTGATTCTACAAGCCTATATTCGCTGGAAATCAAGAGTTCTCTGTTTCCCCTTGCGGACACATCTGTCCAAGTATTGCCTGAGCATCAACATCCACCATACGCCATTCTCATCTAGGGTGAGGTCTTTATGACTAGACACAATGTATTATCATTTTGTAGGAGAAAAAGAAGCAAACAAACAACCTGGGTCCAAGAAAAGGCCATGAAGGACACAGTGGTGGCAGACAGATCCTGGTGAGATTGTGTCTGCTAGGGAGTGAGAGAAAGGAGCTCTTCACAAAGTTGGAGAAAACACTCATTTCACTCACAATTGAACAAATATTAAAGAACTAACATTACAACCAAAATACATTTAAGGATACCTTTCACACAGACATTTTCCTCTGAGGGAAAAATAAATAGTCAAAATCAAGTTTTCTCAAAGTATTTGTTGCTGACTGACCAAATTTATCTTCTAAGTGAGATAAGTAAATCAGCAAGGGTCATGAGTCTTATGCACTAAAGAGAAAACTTTTTAAAACCATGTTGAGAAGCTCTGTCAAAGGCAGAGCTCATGGCTTGTACACTCAAACATTTACACTCTCCTGATGAGGGGAAAACACATGAAAAGGCTCAAAAGAATAAAGTGTAAGTGTTAGTGGATGTGTTAGTCCAGGCAGACTAGAGAAACAAATCCAGAGGGAGTCATATGTGTATAAGGAAGAGCTTTCTATACAAGAGCAACTGAATATTGAGAAAA
>NW_022104341.1:31688215-31701251 GCF_000313985.2 Echinops telfairi | reverse complement strand
CCTGTAGCTAAAATAGCAGTTTAATTTTAAAACCAAAATTGGCAGGCACTTGATGGCATGCTTTCAGCATGATGTTTTAAAGATTAAAGTGTGGAGCAAACTTTAAACATTAATGGAGGCCACATGACAACTCTGCTCACACAATAGAATCTCCATGTCCATCTCTCTAAACGTGTGTTTCAGGCTCTATGCTGGAAGAGGGCAAATGGGTTAGTCTTAGCCTTCCTCCTCTTCTTCTTCAGGTCTAAGAATACCCTTTAATGTTTCTTTAGCTCAACTAATTCCCAGCTAATAAATTTTGCTGGCTTAGTGTTCCATTTAATTTAAATCAGCAGAATAATCCAAGTGAATCCAGGCTGCCGTACTGTTACATTAGGAAGATCTGATCCATTTGCAGCTAAGGTGCACCCAAATTCATTAACATTTACTCAATAGGCTTCCAGCAGGTGACTTTATGGGAGGAAACAGATGCATCTGAATGTCACCTTACCACACATGCGACTATTATAGATTATTGTTCTGTCCATGTAATATTGCTGCATTCCATCCTAAAGGAATACGGATAATGGCATTAGCTTAATTTATTCTTAAATGCACAAAATTACACAGAACTGTTCTCTGAGATGCTTTGACAATTAAACGAGTCCAATTTTTACACAGGCGCAATGGGGTTTGACCTCAGTGGCTTTCTAAATGCCAATTACCAAACCTAAATGCAGCCTGGCCCAAAGGGCTAAACACAGAGAGGGCACTCAGAGGTTGTGGGTTCTAATCCCTATTTCAGTAGCGTGACCTAAGACACAACTTCCTGGAACTGCAAAGTTCAAACAAGGTTCCAAGTGCTGGGCTTCTGCACCAGAACAAGAAAACCACTCAGAGACCTGTGGCCACAGACAGTGACATGAGCTCAATGCATCTGAAAGAAACTCTGATTGTTACCAAAGGAAGCCTTTATAATCAAATTATGGAGGCAAATGAATAAATTAAAGAAAACTGACATTCTGAACAAAAATACAGAGAGTATTCTAGAAACCCAGAGAATGAAGAGATTCCTGAGAATCCACGAAAGCCCCCAAAGCAATGTTATCAGTAAAGACAAGTCCCTGGAGATGGACATCATGCTTGGGTAGAGTAGAAGGTGATGGAAAAGGGAGAGGCCCTGGACCGAATGGATTGGCATAGCGAGGGCTACAATGAACTCAAACATAATAGTCACCGTGGTCGCAGTGCTGGGCCAGGCAGGGTTCTGTCCTGTTGTACGCTGGGTCTCCATGAGGAAGAACCAACCCAATGGCATCAAACAACAGCAAGGACAGATCTGCAAAGACCCGGCGATGTAGCAGAATGAGCACATGCGAGTCGCAAGATCTCATTTGTTCTAGGGCCAGCATAATTTTAGGTTCCTTCTTTTTACTCTGCTGTAATAGGAAATGACAGCATTTGATGTTTAATGAGCAAATGTGTTGGAAAAGTAGGTAAAGAGACCATGAGTATGGAAACACTTTAAATCCACCAACTGGCAAACACAATCAATGCATTATGTAAATGGATTTGTACTATGGGGCTGTGGCTGGACGTGGTGCTGTAAGGGAAGTACTGAACGGCTCGCTGAAAGGTCAGCGTTCTAACCAGCTGTTCCAAAAGAGGACAATGAGCCTGTCCATGCTTGAACAGTTCTATAGACTCAGAAACCCGGTGTAGGATAACTGAGTTAGTTAATTGTGCCAGCCTGACCGATAATCACATGTGGGGCTAATTGAAAGGTGGAGGGATAAATGGGTGGTGAGCCTCGCCTTTCTAGTTCTCAGGTCTCTTGTTTTGTGATGGTTGCAACTGGGTGCAGCTGCCTTAGCAGTTCCCTGCTTCAGCTTGTAAGATTGACTTCCTACAAGACATCCCCAAGGAGAAGCTACATGGACCTATCCCTATGCAGCCCTGGGTGCTGGAGCAGCTGAGTGGAGACCCCTGCTAGTGCTGAGATGCTTGTTCGTTCACTGACTCAGCTTTCCTCCTGCAGTTGGCATCATTGCCTCTGTTTTGTGAGGTGGAAGACTTTGTGGACTGGTGTTGGGTTAATGGGTTAATGTTGGACTTGTGGGCTTAGGCAGCATTGTGTTGGGATGTTTTCTTGATGCACATTTTCTTTACATAAAACTCTCTCTTATATGTGAGTTGCTGTGGATTTGTTTCTCCAAAGTACCCAGACTAATACCATAATCATGAGTTGGAATCAACCTGAAGGCAATGGTTTGATGTTCAGACTATTCCAAAATATTTCATTACAAAAACCTCCATTTTGAAGCAGTAGATTTTGCCCCAGAATTCATACATTTGAGGAATATATGACATGGGCCTCTGTAGAGTTCAGACAAGACACAGTAGCATTATGCTGATGGAATCTGGATCTGAAGCATACAACCATGCTATATTTCCCCCACCTACCACAAATAAACAAAATAAACTTCACATTAAACTAAGTGAAGAAAAGGAACTGAAAAAGAAAATGAAAAGGAGTAGAGAGCAAGATGGAGCAAGTGATGGAGGAACAGGGAGCAGGTCGGTGAGGAGATTGGAGAGAGAGAATTAATTTAAACCTTTGCAGAGAGTCTTGAAGGAAGCCAGAGTGTGAAGACTATTGCCTGGAGCCCAGCAATCGACAGGAGCCCACACTTCTGTGTTAGCTTCCTATCTACCAAAGTCAATCTCACAGTGTCTTTCTTCTAAGCCCTCTTTTCTCCTGTCCCTTCCTTCACTTCGTTTTCCTCTCATTCCTTCTGCTCCTCTCACTCTCTCTTTCTCTCCCTTTTCCTTACCACCCACTACCGTCTAGTAGAGACCAACTCATAGTGACCTTATCGAAACACTCTCTGGGTATGCAGCTGGGTGGCACAATGGGCTACATAACGGGCTAACCTCAAAGTTAGCAGTTTGAAAACGCCAGCTGCTCCGTCAGAGAAAGATGACACTTTCTACTCCTCTAGAGGGTTACAGTCTCGGAGATCCACAGGGGCAGGTATAGAAGGTCCCGTAAGGTCTGTATGAGTCGAAGTTGACTTCACAGCAATGGGATTTTGTGGTCTGGAGATGCCATAGCTCTATATCTTTATGGGAGCAGAGAACTTCCTGTGGAGAAGCTGCTGGGCTTAAACCATCAACCTTAGAGTTAACAACCTAATCCCTGTTTTTCCTTATGCATTCTCAATGATAGTAGACAATTGACTGACTCTCAGTACCTCAATCCCTCTCTGTTCACCCCTCTTCACCCCTTCAAAAGAGTTGTTCTCTTCACTAGTCCCTGTTCTTTCTCATCCATGTCAATCAGGCCTTCCTTAGTTCCTTTCTATTCTTCTCCTCAAATGAAAGGGTTGGAGACAAACAGAAATAAGATCTGCCTTATAATATGAGTGAGAGAAAGATGTAAATACTTCTGTGTAATCACAAGAGGATGATCCACAATTACATTTGGGATTATGGTAACCAGTTGCTATCGAGTGGAGTCTGAGTCATGGCATTACCATGTGTCTCAAAGTGGAACTTCACTCCAGAGGAATTTCAAGGCCTTGTCTTTTGGAAGCAGGTCATGGGGTCATCCTTCTAAGTGTCTCTGGATGGATTCTAACCACCAGCCTTTTCATAAGTCTAGTCTAGTACTTAACTCTTTGGGTCACCTAAGGACTCTTATTAATGATTATCAGGTGCTTGGTATTGGTTCAAGAGCTTTATATTTTTAAACTTGTTTAATTTTCCCAATAATGTTATGAGACAGGCACTATTATGATCCCATTTTACTGGGAAGGCAGGGGAAATCAGAGAGAATAACTAATTTACCCAAAGATATAAAACTTTAAGCCTGGTTTAAAGAGGTCACACTTTCTGTGACTATAAGGAATGAATGCTCGGTTGGGAAAGGAAATCAGTGTCCAATGTACTATGGAAAAGTGCTTTGTAGGGTGAGAGTGGTGTACGGAGTTGTCTGGGTAGAGAGAACAAAGTTTACCTTCTGGTCAGAGCCAATCACAAGAGTAAATGCCCTTCCTATCTCATGAAAACAAAAAGATTGCTTAAGATCAGCTCTACTCTGACAATGTTTTCTCAATGGCTGTATTTGTAGGAGGAATCAATTCTGATAAATACATTTTTATTGGTGTTTTAGGCTGGGCTCTCTAGGAAATTTAAATCAGTAACAGAGAGAGAGAGAGAGGCATTTATATGAAAGAAATGACTTACCCAATTGTAGAAGTAGTTAAGTCTAGTCCAATTCAAGTCTGTGGGTCAGATATTAATACAGAAGCTTCACCTGACTCATGGAGCTGTGAAGAGCTAATGAAGCAGGAAGACAAAGTAAGAAGCCCACAGGTTGATGGATGCAGAGACAAATAAACACAAGGTGAGTAAGTCAGGCTTGTGGCTGCAGGGTTGAAACAAATCCAAAGTTAGCAAATCAAATGGCAGGTTGCTAAATATTGACTGAGAGGGCAGAAAATATGGTTGACTAGCAGCTCAAATCCAAAGAGCCAGAAGCAGATGAGGCATATTTAAGATCCAGAGCCACCCCAAATCAAACAAGATTTCCAGTGTCTTCTTGTATAAGGAATAGGCCACATCCCTGAGGAGACTTCCTTTCAAATGTATCAGAGCTATGGCCTAAGTTAGGGGGTTGCATCCCACCCTAATCTTCCTACAACTGATCGTCAGTTTGCTGCAAATCCCATTATGGAGCTGATTACTCTGTGTTATGCCACATCATGGTGGATTATTAGGCCTTAGCTGACAAGGTCACTGGGTAAATCTACTGTTCAAGACCTCTTTAGAGTATTGGAAAGCAAGATGCTACTTTGAGGGACTAAGGTTTGCCTGACCCAAGCCATGACATTTTCCATTACGCTTACATGCATGTGAAAGTTGAAGGTTCCATAAGGAGGGCGCAAGAAGAATTGCTGCATTTGAATTGTGGTGCTGGTGAGGAATATTGCAAGTACCATGCACTGCCAAAAGAACAAACAAATCTAGATGGCCACACTGCTCCTTCTAGACTAAGATGACAAGAGTTCATCTTACATAGAGTGGACATGTCAGGAGAGAGCAGTCCCTGGAAAAGGACCTAACCCTGGGTAAAGTGGAAGGGCAGTGGAAAAGAGGAAAAGCCTGGGCAAGGTGGATCGACAAAGTTGCGGCAACAATAGGCTCAAGAATAACAATAGAGAGGATGGCGTGGGACCAGGCAGCGTGTCCTTTTGTTGTGCTGAGGGTCACTGTCAGTTGGAACCAATCAAGGGCACCCGGCAACAAACAAAAACAACTGCCAACCCACTTAGAGGATTGGCCCAGTTACAGTGACACAAATCCTAATAAATGGCATGAGAAAAAAGCGTACTTCTTCACAGCCCATATATTGAACGAGCGGAGGAAAAAGGACTGAAAGAAAAAGAAACAAAGCGAACCTGTTGCTGCAGAGTTGATTCTAACTCATGGCAACATAACATAAATGCTCTGTTGCATTTTCTTGGCTGTAATATTTAAGGGATCAACCCAAAGGAAGATAGTTTGGTCTTGGGGTTTAACCTTTAAGAAAGAAGTTTACCAGATCTTTCTTCTATGGAGCTGTTGGGTGGATTCAAACCACCAATCAGCCAATTGCAAACTACTTGCACCACTCAGGCTCTGAAGTATAGTCCAGAGCTACCTATGATGACAGATCTGACAGAGCCTGCTAACTCAGGGACAGCAGAGTGTCATAGGTACTGCAGACATTTGGGAATGGTATGGTCTTCTCACAGGCACTAAATGAAGTCATCTATTCTACTCTTATACCCTCCTAACCCTACATGTGTTCAAGAAGGTGCAAAAGCAATATGAATTTGTTACAAAAGTTCAAGTAACCTTTTTCTTATAATTCTTTCTTCTTATTTTCCCCACTATTAAGATCTCTTCTCTCTCAACTTCCAAGAAGGTGTACATTGTCTGATATTGAATATCAGAGTAAGAAAAAAATGCTTTTCATGTGTTTAGTCAATAGGAGAAATTCTTCAGGTACCTCGGGAGTCTAGTAATTGATGGCTATTAGGAATTATACAGCCAAACCCCACTGCCAGGTACTGAAAATGTACTCTTTTTGGTTAAGCATATGTAATAATTTATTGTGTGGAAATGTAATTTTCATTTTGCCAAGTCATGCAAAAGCTACTGTCATCACTTCAACTCTGACTCATAACAGCACTGTAGGACAGAGTACAGCTCACCACAGGATTTCCAAGGCTGTAATCTATTCTGATGAATAAAGGCAGATATTGGCAAAGAGAATGCCAGAAAATGAGTCCCTCGAGTCAAAAGGCACTCAAAATACGATTGAGGAAGGGCTGCCTTCTCAAAGTCGAGTCCAGCATAATGGCACAGAGTAAACCCTGCAAAAATAAAGATTTGGGGACCTTTATTTGATGGTGGAGCATGAATCAAAGTGAGAATGAACTGCTGCAAACATCAATTAATAATTAAAACTTGGAATCTAGGAAAATCGGAAGTCATTACAAATAAATGGAACATATAGAGATCACTATTCCAGGTGGTAGTGTGCTGAAATTGACTGGCATCATAGGCTTTTTACTATGAGAGAAATGGCACAATCAAGAGGAATGGTGTTGCATCCATCTTCACAAAGTACATTTCAAAATCTACCTTGAAATACAACGCTGTCTGTGATAGGATAATGTCTATCCACATACACAGAAATCCAATGAATAAAACTGTTATTCAAATGTATATGCCAATGGCTAAAGCTAGTGATGAAGAAATTGAAGCATTCTATCAAGGCCTTCCATCTGAAGTTAACCAAGTATACAATCAAGATGCATTGATAATTATTGGCGATTGAAATGCAAAAATTGGAAATGAAGAGGAAGGAACAATAATTAGAAAATATGACCTCTGCAATAGAAATGAAACTGGGAATCACATGATAAAATTTTGTAACACCACATGACTTCTTTATGGCAAATATCTTTTTAAACCACACAAATGACAACTATACATAGGGACTTCTACAAATGAACTGTATAGAACCCAAATTGACAGGATCTGTGGGAAGAGACATATGAGAGTCTAAAACCAAACTAGGGCCTTTCTCAAGCAGACCATCAATTACTCATCTGTAAGTTCAGGCTGAAGTTGAAGAAAATGAAAATAAGTCCACTAGAGCCAAAATACAACTTTGAGAAGATCCCACCCAAAATTTCAAGAAAACCTCAAGAATGGAAGAATCAATGCATTTGAATTGTCACACTGGAGAAGAATATTGGACTCCTAATAGGACAAAGCAACCTGTCTTGAAAGAAGTAGGGCAGAGTGCTCCTTAGGGACCTTGGGTGGACCTGCTAGCACTTGAAATACCAGTGACATAACTTCCAGCATCACATCAACACACAAGCAACACTATGACAACCATTTTGAGGTAGTATATCAGCAAGAACCAATGATATTAAAGGAGAAAGTCCCAGTTGAATTTAAAGAACTAGCCAAAACCAAAACTCCAGAAATTGAATGAATACCAGTTGAAATATTTCAGCAAGCTAATGAAGCTTTAGAAGCACCCACTCTTCCACGCCAAGAAATTTGGAAGACAGCTATTTGGTAAACTGACTGGAAAAGATGCCTGTTTGTATCCATTCCAAAGCAAGGTGACACAGCAGAACACTCAAATTATAGAGCAATGTTATTGATAACTTGTGTGAGTAAATTTTTACTGTAGAACATCCAATGGTGGTTGCGTCAGTGAGCTCCAGAGGTTCAGAATGAATTCAGAAGAAGACAAGGCACAAGAGATATCACTCTTGACATCAGATGGACTGTGGCTGAAAGCAGAGAATATCAGAAAGACGTTTGCATTTTATTGATTATGCCAAGGCATTCAACTCTGTGGATTACAACAAATGATGGATAACTTTGAGAAGATTAGAAATTCCATAACACGTTGTTGTGCTCATGCAGGACCTGGACATGGATCAAGATGCAGCGGTGTGACTAGAATAAGGGAATACTCCAGGTTTTCAAATCAGGGAAAGATATGCATCAGAGTGCATCCTCTCACTACACTTATTCAATTGATGTACTGAGCAAATCTTTAGATAAACTGGATTATATGAAGAAGAATGAAGAATCAGAATTAGAGGAAGGTTTATTAATAACCTGTGACATATGGATAACACACCCTTGCTTACTGAAGGTAAAGAGGACTTGAAGCACTTGCTGATGAAGATCAAGGATTGCATCTTTCAATATGAGTTTCAACCCAATGTAAAGAAAACAAAAATCTTCATAACTAAACCAGTAGTTAATATCATGAAAAATGGAGAAAAGATTGAAGTTGTGAAGGATTTCATCTTGCTTCAAACCACAACAATGCTCACAGAAGCAGCAATCAAGAGATCAAATGACACATTGCATTGGGTCAATCTGTTGTACAAGGCCTCTTTAATGTGTTCAAAAGCAATGGTGTTACTTTAAGGACTACGGTGCACCTGACCTAAGCCATGGTATTTTCAGTGGTCTCATGTATATGTGAAAGTTAGGGGCAATGAATGTACAAATGCGCTTTACACAATTGATGTGTGTATGGATTGTGATAAGAGTTGTATGAGCCCCTAATAAAATGATTAAAAAAAAAAAAAGAAAGTTAGACATAGAAAAATAAAGACTGTGTTAGTCTGAGTGGGCAAGATAAACAAATTCATAGACACTCAAAAGTATATAAGACAGAGGTTTATATACAAGAGAAAATGAATATTAAGAAAACATCCCAGCCAAGTCACGATCAAGTCCATAAGTCCAATATTAGCCCATATGTTCAATACCAATCTATAAAATCCTCTTCAGACTCATTAAATACATACAATGATGCCGAATGCAGGAGGATCACAGGCCAGTGGGTTGGGAGTGCTGTGGATCCAGGGACGTTGTAAGCATCTCAGTGCCAGCAGGGGTCCCTCAAAGTAACTAGTGAGCTAAAATCCCTGACCTTTTAATTAGCAGCTGCATGTATTAACCACTGTGCCACTAGGGACACTTTCCCAGTTTTCACAGAACTCTCCAAAAGAAAAAGCCAATATGGGAGTTTCAGTCTGTGGTAATGGAAAAGAAAGTTCTCAGTCTGCACTGCTTGGAATACAAAAACCTATAATAAGTAATCATATTCCCTTCAAAATGCAGGAGCCGTTTGCTATAATTCATAGGGTTGGATTGATACACAGGACCAGCAAGCATTTCCTATGGTAGACTCTTAATAGTGGATCCTTTATCTGCATTTATTCAAATAAAGGGTACCTCTGACTGCGTTTTCTTTCTATCAGAGTCATTTCCATTGCCTCCAAAGTACTTTAATACCTATTATTTAAGGATCTGGAATATGTATTATTGCCCTGTAAGTCAATTGTGAAAATTACCAGCCCACACAAATTTTATCAGTATGTCTCATGCTAAGTTTTATGCCTGAGGCAAAAATACAAGAAATTGTATTTCTTTCTTTCTTCTTCACCTGATATAACTTGTTACTTAGAGGAATTTTGTTTTAAAGAACTAATAAACAACAATTGATATGCATTTTTAAATGTGCATAAATGACAAGAAAAAGTCGTCTAAGCTTCCCAAACTCTTCGTGTTTGGTAAGAAGTATTTCCTGTGTGTATATCTCTGTATTATTCTGACAATTCCTGAAATGATGCCTCAAAGGAAACTGCCCCAACGATTCCATTTCTCTCACTTACTATCTTCCATATTTTAAAACTTGATTCAACAACCATTCCTCACCAGGGGAGATATCAGAACTTGTGAAATGCTCAGTACCTTTCAGTAAAAAAATAATAATAATAATAATAATTTTACATAAGCCAGTTTGAGATGTCAGGAGAACAGAAATGGATCTATTTTAAATCATTTCTGAAACGGAATTTGATTTTTGTCAATGGTGCATGAAAAACAATGAAATCACCATGAAAATATTTTGCTATTATACAGTTCTTTTGACAGAGGGTCAGCCTTAGACTTTTAAAACTTAGCACCATATAATATGAGTATGTTTAGTTAGAGGATAGAATTTTTCTTTCAAGAAAACTAAAATGGGAGAAATAGAAAAATAATCATACATATTAATAAGCTACAGCTTGGCTTGTTTTAGTAATGTGCTCACTGGAAAGTTGGTTATTATTTTATAATCACCATAATTTTAAAAAATTTCTGTGTAAGAGATTTCAGCAACATCTCCATCATGAAACATACAACCATCTAACTCCCAGTCCCCAAGTCTTTAAACAAATGTACTGTGACGACATCTATTTCTTCCATCAAAGACTGTAGGAGATTTTGCTAATGCATTCTAGTAACCAGAAGGTAGATTCAAAAACCTGGAAAAGGAGATATTTTACCATTTCCTGGAGGAATTCTAAAGTGGTACATTTCATCCAGGGATCTGCTGGCAGCAACGTCATTTTCACAATGCCAACATGGGAAGAGTGTAATACTTCCTTTGACATGCTCATCTTCATCCAGAAAAATGTTCTAGTTTTCAATTAATCATAGGTGTTTGAGTGTTTTGTTGTGTGATTTTGAATTCTAGTTTATAATTTAATTGATATTATTCCACATTTAAGCATGATATAAACATGCCATAGGTAAGTAATATGTAAATACTACAAATAATCAGTGAGGCATTTATTTAAATTTCAAATAAAAATTTGTTAAATTTTAAATAAATGTAAAAATGTTTATTAAATGGCAAGCATGTGCAAGAAAATAGATGAATAAAGTTTTGATTTTTTTCCTTCTAAGAATTCTGTGGAGAATCCCATGACCACCAATAGAGAAGAACTAGATGTAAAGCACACTGAAATCCTGGGTGGTTTCAGAGGAGAGGCAGAGAAGCATCTACCCAGCAGATGAGACACAGCAGTGGGTTTCTGGCCCCATGGAACAGTACATGCTTGCTGAGAGTGCCTTCATATAGGAGGCTGGCTTGTAGAGTTGAATGCCCGTTGAGAATTTATCAACACTAAAGCAGGTTTATAACACTTTCTCAAACAGGGCAGAGGCCTGGGGGGCCACGTGGCCCAGGCTAAGGACCATCTCTGGATATGCATGCAAGCATGACTCAAAAGAGGCATGGTGAGCAAAAGGATTATCCTTAATGTTTCAGATTCTGAATTGTAACTTGTTAGCTTTGCTAGCAAACCCTGATAATTGTGACACCCCTTTTACCTCTGTGTTGGTCAGGATGACTAGACAAACAAATTCATAGACACTCATATGTGTATAAGAAAGAGATATATACCAGCAGGTAGTTCATTGAAGCACTCATACTAACCCCCTAAGAGAGAGCCCAGGGCTCTTTGACTCTGGAAGATGGCTCCAGGCTCCTCTAAAACAACACATAAAAAGCAACCAGTTCTAACAGCTTCAATGAAAAAGCAGGAGAAACAGAAGACAATGCCGGAAGAAGTCATGAACCTAACGATGGGCATAGAAGCAGCAGATATTGACCTGCCACAAAAAGAAATTTTCAGAATGCTGCTTAGAGTCATAAAGGATATGAGGGAAGAAAAGTGATAAAAGATGAAGTGATAGAGGAGATAAAGGCAACGCATCAAAGGGAAATATAAGAGCTAAGGGATGAAATAACAAAATCCAGTGACAAATTGACAGACCTTGCCAGCAGACTTGAGGAAGCAGAGAATCGCACCAGTGACCTAGAGGATAACCAAGCAGACTGCAGCAAACAGGAAAAGCTGAAGAAAACTTGAGAGCCATGCCTGATGAAAGAAAACAATATTAGAATAATTGGAGTACCAGAACAAGACACAACAAAGAAGTCAACAGCGAAAATAGCAAGGGAATTCTTAGAGGAAAACTTCCCCAGCTTAATAAATGAAAATCAGGCAACCATTCAAGAGGCGGAAAGAACACCAGCCAGACTGAATCTCAAGAATAAGCTAGCAAGACACATAATTGTTGAATTACCCAACTATGAGGAAAAGGAGAAGATCATAAAAGCAGCTAGGGAAAAGCAAATAGTCACGTATAAAGGTACCACAATAAGAGTATGTTGAGACCTATCTGCAGAAACGACGAAGAGGAGGGAATGGAGTAACATATTCCAACATTCACTGAGGGCAAATAAGAGACCATAACATAGAACAATTTCAATCATATGGCGACAAAGAGGAAACAGCCCTCAGAAAAGCATCAGCTCAATAGTGGACAGAAGGCAAACATAAACCACACACACAACACAAGCAGATAAGATAGGTAGATAGGAAAATATCCAACACAACAGGTACAAGATGACATCACAGAGTCCACAGATGGATATAATAACATTAAATATCAATGGCTTGAATTCAGGCATGAAAAGGAAGAGACTAACAGACTGGCTCAGGAAATAGAACCTATCGATCTGCTGCTTCCAGGAGTCTCATCTCAAGCTTTCAGACAAAAACAGGTTGAGAATTAAAAGCTGGAGAAAAAATATACCAAGCAAATGGCAAAGCAAAAAAAGGAGGGGTAGCGATCTTAATATCTGACCAAATTAACCACAAGATACAGGTCATAACAAGAGACAGGAGGGGCACTATATAATGCTCAAGGGAGCAATAGACTAAGAACCAGTGAGCATAATAAACATATGCACCTAACGAAAGACCTGCGAAATTTGTAAATCAAACACTCCAAAACATTAAAAAAAAAAGAGATCAGAGGCTGAACAATTATAGTGGGTGACTTAAATACACCACTTTTTGAAAAAGACAAATCGTTGGGAAAGAAACTCAACAAGGAGGCTACAGATTTTAAAAAGCACAATTGGACAACTTGACTTGATAGATATTTTCAGAGCTTTCCACCCACATGCAAATAAACTCACTTTCTTTTCAAGCCCACATGGCACATATTTGAAAATAGACCACATGCTGGGACACAAGTCAAACTTGAATAAATTCAAGCACATAGAGGTTATACAGACATCTCTCTCTGATCACTGTGCCATAAAGCTGGAAATTAA
>NW_022104341.1:31683454-31684569 GCF_000313985.2 Echinops telfairi | reverse complement strand
CCCCACTCTGAACAGCCAATGCACAGAGTGGACCATATGGCTGATCTAATGACAGGACACTCCATTCCTTGCTGGCCCAGGGCCTTAAGGGGGACAACACAGGAGACTGAGTGTTGGGATTAGCCCGGACTGACCCCGTGACACCGAGGCAAACTACTAATGGTGTGCAGCAGAGCAACCATGGGAGCAGAGAAGGGAGACCCTGAGGGAGTACAAAGGACAGAATCAAGGGCCAGAGCTTGGCCATCAGACCTGACTGAAGGACACACCTAGAGATCAAAAATCAAACCTTGATCTATTTACAGGTTTTTCTTTCTTTGTAAATTTTTTCTTTTAATTAATTTATTATTTTATGGGTTATTGGTTTTCTTTTTGTTGTCATTACTGTGTTCTCAGTCATCACCTATCTTGCTGTGGCTTGATTTTTGGTGCATATTATTATCTCTACAGATCTATCTTGATAAGATAGTCTGGATGAATAATCTGGAGGAGAAAACAACAGGACCAATTGTTCCGGGGGGATAGGGGAAAGGGGGAGGCGGGGCTAAGGAGGTGGTGCTGACTAACCCAGGGACAGAGGATCAACAAGTGATCCAAAATCAGTGGCAAGGAGGGTGTGAGAGGCCTGGTAGGGATTCAGCAAGGGCAATGCAACCGAGAGAACTTACTGAAACCCAAATGAAGGCTGAACATCCTAGTGGGACAAGAGGAAAGTAAAAGGAAATAGAGGAAAGAACTAGGTGACACAGGGTATTTATAGAGGTCTAAATACTGGCATGTACATATGTAAATATATTTATATAGGAGGGTGGGAAAATAGATCTGCATGCATATATTTATAGGTTTAGTATAAAGGCAGCAGATGGACATTGGGCCTCCACTCAAGTACATACTCGATGCAAGAACACATTGTTCTATTAAATTGGCATTCATGATGCACACCTTTCTGACAAGATTGCTGAAGAAAAACGTGTGCATAAGCAAATGTGGTGAAGAAAGCTGATGGTGTCCGGCTATCAAAAGATATAGCATCTGGGGCCTTAAAGGATTGAAGATAAACAAGCGGCTACCAAGCTCAGAAGCATCAAAGCCCACATGGAAGAAGCACACCAGCC
>NW_022104341.1:31680289-31682007 GCF_000313985.2 Echinops telfairi | reverse complement strand
CCCCCAAAAAAAGACTCCTGGGAAGCACTTATATTCATCTGTAAGAGGAATATCTATTTATTTTATATTTATAGGATTATATTATATATTTTAAAAATCAAGACCCTCTGTATCTATTAAAGTGATCCTTATTGTACAAATATGTAAAGAATTATTTGTCTCTGAAATTGCCCATTGAATGGATTTTAATAACTTGAGATTTCAAGAACAACGTGATCTGTAAAGAGCCCAATAATGAATCGTAACCTACTATCAATGGTACTTTGGAAAAGAGAAGATGTTGCCTAGGTTCTTTGACATAGATATCAGCACTTGACAGACTGGTTGCTCCGTTTTCTTTTAATGAGTTGAAAGGCATAATCTTCCCAAAGTGCAAGGGTTCACCAGGACATAGTGGTAAGCACTAACTTCTCTTATGAAATGAATGGAAAGAGAAGCACAGTTATTAAAAGTTAAACTTCTTCAAGATTCAATGGGTCAGTTTAACTTGGTCAGATTGTTTTTCTTCTTTACTGATAACTATTAGTGTTCCCCACATTTTCATTCTAATTCATAAAGCACTTAAACATTTCTATTTGTGTATTATGAGTAACAAGAGTTGGCGAAACAAAGATTTTGGAATAGCCTCCTTCTTACCTCTTTCCTCTCTTCTTGTTACACCTTGGTTTTGTTGCCATGATACCTTTACTAAGGGTACGTCTTGAACTGAGAGTGTTCTCCTTTCTTATCATAATTCTACCTGGTCCCAAGGTCCAACTCAAGTATTTCTTCCTTTTAGAGTTCACCTTTTATTTCTGAGGACATGCTTGCCATTAAATAGATATATTTTTAAAATAAATGCATATCACCAATGGCATGTGTGACTTACCTATGTCATCATATTTGTGCTGAGTCTTCCCAATTAGAGCATAAACTCCTAGGGAGACAGAATATATCCTTCACTTGGCTTACATCTTGGTACACACAGAGATCTTTTTATAGAAGTCCATAGCAGCAGAATAAGATTAAGGAAATCTTAACTAAGGTAAAATTTCAATTATTTTACTAAAATAAATTTGGGCATGGAATAATATTAAAATAAACTACCGAGTTCCACAAATAAATTTCTCAATCTTTCAAGAAGTGCTTGGGTAGAGCAATAAACTTAATTTCTAACAAAGGAGCTGAAAGTTTAAGACTACCCAAAGCATCTTGAAAGAAAGTCCAAGTGATCTACCTCAGAAGAGTCAGCTTGTGAAGACTGTATGGATGCTGGTCTTCTATAGCACATATGTGGCCACCAGAAGTCAAAAGTGGCCCTCAGGCAACATTAAAATAAAATCATTCACAAGGATAAATTTTGAAGGCTATTACCCAATGACAAAATTAAAATGAAGGAAAAGAAAAATAATGTTTAAAAGGTTTGCTATATGTAAGTTTGATTTAAAATACAAACTACCCTATTCATTTTGGGGTGTCAGGAATTATACATTTATAAAAATGATAATATCTTTACTCCAAAATATCTTTAACATAGGAGATTTAAAACATGTTAAAAGTTTTATTTGGCAGTTAGACCACTTAGTTTATTTTTAATTTTTCCATCTAATTGGGAGTTTGTACAGATATTATAACAATCTATAATTCAGTTAGATTCAGCATGATTGTACAATTGCTGCCACCATCATTTTCAAAACATTTTTTCTTCTTGCACTCTTTAATATCAGCTTCCCTTTATC
>NW_022104341.1:31674718-31676068 GCF_000313985.2 Echinops telfairi | reverse complement strand
CATGCAAGCAGTACCATGTCTAACTTGTCCTGACACCGAGTCAATGGGTTTCTCTCTGTTAAATAGCGAGCAGACTCTGCTAAAATCCATGGGTCTATTCACCTTTTCTTTCAGAGATCCATGTCCCAGGACCCACTTACCACTTACCACAGTCCTTATCGCCTTTTAGCCCTCAGCGTTCGTGTCTGAGGGGCATGCCTCATACAAGATCCCATGGCTCTTCTTCAGTCCAGGCTGGAGCTTAGACAACTTCCTTTTGACCTTCTGACCTAAAGGGAAAATAAACTTGGAGGCACAGAAAATCTAAAATCACAGAGCGCATTGGCAATCTGACCCTGAAACCAGTGCTTGTCTCTAAGTATTGGACACATTTTCCTGTCATAGGTTATGTTCTTCATATGCTACATGTATGAAGAAATATAATGAGAACAACAATAACTTTTAAAAGGCTACTAAAAACATTACTGTCAAGTTGATTCCACATCAGAGTGGCTGAGATATTATCAATTAATATGGCCCTTCTATCCCTTATTCCTTTTGCAATGTATTATAATTCTGGGTTCTCTGACTGTGCCTCTTAATCCTGTTTTGGAGGGTATTCTATACTATCCCAATGGAGGGGAATTGGGTGACTTAAGCAGAGGATATGGACCAAGTCAAGGAGCTCTGGTGGTATAGTGGTTATATGTTGGGCTACTAACTGCAAGTCCACAGTTCAATCCCACCAGCACAGGGCCTTCTGCTCTGTTTAGAGTCACAGTCTTGGAAATCCATAGGGGCAGTTCTATCCTGTCCAGCAGGTCCTATGAGTTAACATCAAAATTCCATGGCAGTGAGTTTGAATTTATATTATGGACCAAGTTACACCTTTTTTTTCGTTGGGGTCATCTTTAAGACTACTTTACCAGTGGATGTGACTTAAGACACCATTCTTCATTTCTTTAGTGATATGGTCAGCTAAAAGACACCAAACACTCCTCCATCAAAGCCATTCCTGAGTATCGAAGAGCTTGCTAGAACCCAAGAGAAACTCACGGAGTATTTGGAATAGCATGTCCAAGATCTCCGTCTGAAGCGGTGGAGGCCTCAAGAGCAGCACCAAGACTAAGGGTTTTTTTTCCCTCATTTGGCCGCAGACTATGGGACTGTGACACGGAGCAACCGGTGGACTGGCTTCCTGGCTCAAAGGCCAAAGAACCATGTGGCTGAGAGGCTGTGGACCAGTGACTGTATCCTTACTGTTTGAGGATCCTGACTTGTTAACTTCCTTAGTTAAACCTGTTAACTAAGCTGTTAAATTCCCTAATAAACCCCCTTCATTTTGAGTATTGTCTCTGAGTTCTGTATGAA
>NW_022104341.1:31655494-31674049 GCF_000313985.2 Echinops telfairi | reverse complement strand
TTCATCTCATTGAATATCTTCCTCTTTTTTACCGAGTCTCCATTTTAGCAAGCATGATGTCCTTCCTGAAGGTTCTGTCTCTCCTGATAATGTGCTCAAAGGATGAGACAAAGTCTCGCCATCCTTGCTTCTAAGGAGCCTTCAGACTACACTTCTTCCAAAGCAGATTTGTTCGTTCTTCTGCAAGTCTATGTACATGCACTATTCTAAACTTCTTCAACAACACCACAATGTAAATGCATGGATTCTTCTTTGATTTTCTTATTAATTGTTCAGCTTTTACTTGACTATGAAGTGAGTGAATATATCATGGGTCCTGTGCACCAAAGTCCTGGAAGTAACATTGTGCTCATTAACATTTTAAAGAGGTATTGTGCAGCAGATTTCCCAGTGCAATGCATCACTGGAATTCTTGAGTCTTGCTTCCATGAGCATTGAATGATTATCCAAGTAAAGTGAAATCCTTGAAAATTTTCAACTTTTCTTATAATGTCATGCATTGGTTCAATTGTGACCATGTTTTCTTTATTTTGAGATGTAATTCCCAATGAAGGCTGTAGTCTTTGATCATCATAAATAAGCACTCCAAGCCCTGATACCTTCTATTGAACAATGTGTCATTTGCGAATTGCAGATTGTTAATAAATCTTCTTCCAATCCTGATGCTATGTTCTTCTTCACCTAGTCCAGCTTCGCACGATTTTTGCTCAACACACAGGTTGAATAAGTATGGTGAAAGGATGTGGCTCTGATACTCTTAAAAAAATAATTTAAACCATTTAGTATCCTCTTGTTGTGATTGAAAGTATGCCTGTAAGCATGAGCACAATTAATTTTTCTGGAATTCCCATTCTTCACAATGGTACCCATAGTCTGGTTGTCAGAATTGAATGCCTTTGTATTGTCAAAAGACACAAGTAAATATATCTTTCTGGTGTTCTCTGATTTCAGCCAAGTTAGATCTGATGTTACCAAGTATATACCTTTTCCATGTCTTCTTCTGAATCAAACTTGAATTTGTTAGTTCTTTTCTGATGCCTGGTGACAATTTTTAAACCATGCTCTTTATTTTGAGGTGTTGTATTTATTAGAACACTGAGAGCTTAAGCTTTGACTTTATTTTGTCTCCCTACAACACTTACAAAAAGCAAACCCAACAGTTATCCATTGAAGAGCAACATTTGGTTCTCTCACACCTGCCTCAAAGATGCACAGCCTTCTACTTGTAGATTTTAAGAGAAAGGATACAGGTATCAAATGCTATATTTTATAGTATGAATCACACATTTTCTGTGACTATGAGGAATTGAAGGAATTCATTATAATCACAGAAAAATGATCAATGTGCTTTATTCTGTAATTTAATGACCTGGAAGATATAATTTCTCAGGAAAGTTCATATTCATCCTGAATATTTGTTTGTAGGACCCTTCATAATCTTTTATTTCCTCAGTTTAAATTCTATGTTTGGTGGGCATTTCTTCCACCAGAGACCCTTTCTGCTCAACCATTCAAATGATTAATTCCTTTGCAATTGGTTAAGAACTTTGGTGGTGATCAAATCCAGTGTTACGACTGATTCATGTGTTGGTCACTCTCTAAAGATTCTCTGTCTTGCTCTATCTTCCCTCAGTAAGGCAACAGCATGTTTTGCGTAATATCATGAATCCTTAGATCAAGAGAAACTCCTATCTGTAATATGTGCATTATTAGTGATGCAGATACTTGGTCATCGATTGCTATTTAATGACCAAGATTCACCACTGTTCCAGTATACATCTGACATTTTGTCTTAGCATGCATCTCTGGCCATTGGTAATTAACCTGACAGTAAAGAGCTAGTCATTTTCTTAATACAACGGGCACCTCTTTCAAAGTTGGGGCTCTTCCTGTTTTAATAATCAAAAGGAAAAGACCTTTGGTGCTTAATATTTAAACAAAATGTTTAATATTTACACAGTAAAGTTCTTCTTCTGATATTAAACCAGCATTAAAGCAGGGCTGGAAATTGGTTTATAATCTCTGACACCAGGCCTGGAACCTTGTAGTGTAGTAAACAATGTCACTTTTCAGATGGGTACCACCTGCAATGGGTTCAGAAATGTCAACTGTAATTAAACATTTTATTTCAAGGATAATTCATAGGTTATGTACATGAAGAACTGCTTTCCGCCATGAGAAATTTCAAAGTACTGGGCTGTGTAAATAAGAAGCAGGTCTTTTTTTTATTGCATGTTTTTTAAAAAGCACATGGAAACTGCCTGAGACCTAGTTCATATTATTCTTAAACATATGCTTCATATTTTGTCGAGATTGTTACAGTTAGTTTCATGAAGCTTGACTGGTGATGATACATTTTGACTGATGATTCCTTCCAGCTACAAGAAAGAATGCTGGAGAAAATAAAATGATTTACTCCAAGCCCACATGGCGGAGTTGCAATTGGCTCTCAACAGCCCATTTCTCCTTTGGGGTGGTGGCTGATTTTGCTTATGACTTCAAAGAAAATCTAAAGAAATGCCTGATAGTTTTAAAAGGCTTACAAGTGATTCAAGAGTGTGGGTGCCTCTGCCACCTCTGGCAATGCTTATTATCCTACGGGAAATTGATAACAATACCATTCCATTAAGAAGTGTATGGGTGCGCATGCTCTGTGTATGTGTGTGGGATCGTGAGTGTACACGAAAAGGGAGTCATCCTCAGTCTTCCTGTAAATAGAAATGGGCTGACTGTCTCTTAGTAGCAAATAGTGAAAAACAAGGCCAATTCTGCAAAGAGTCAAAATATATTGTTCCTGGACCTTCCAACCTCACACTAACATTCTGAGTAACTTTTTTTTTCAAAAGATAGAGTTTACAGGGAAAGATCTTAAGATGAAAAACTATTAAAATTTCGAGATAAAAGTAACATATTTGTTCTTTTGAAAAGGTCCATCATAATGAATGTTTTTTCCTTTCTAATTATGGAATATAGCAAGGAAAAACGATGATTATCTGTCTCTCATAGACTCTATCTCTTCATATTTTCATCAGGTATTTTATTACATCTTTCACCTACCTAAGAGAAAGCCTTATATACAAATAGAACCCTTTGCACAACGAGGCAAAGGGCATTTTAGCAAGGAATGCCAAGTCCTATCTCTACCCAGTGGGTTCTCTCAGGGAGGGCTGCTCGGGGTGAATGGAGCCAAGTACAGTGGGCATGGTTTTATAAATAAGATGCAAGTTCTGTGTCATTTGGGAAAATTTGTTTGTTAATGTAAAAACAACATAAATAAATTCTTCTAAGTCACTGTTCCAAGATGTATGCGATACTCTATGAATATTTGTAAGGCGAGTTATGATTTTTTTCCTTAATTAATAGTATTCTCTTTTAGAAATGGTATTACTATAACTGGTATATAAAAACATGGGAGAATGAAGTGATACATTAAGAGAAAGTTAATAAATAATTTATATTACATTGAAATAAAAAACTGATATATAGGATAACAATGCTCAAAAGAAATATGACAATAATGTGTTAAGATGGTGGAAATATGAGTCTGAATTTTCCCATTTCCCAAATCTTTCATAATGTAATTTTATGACTTTAATCATTAAAAGTTTACGTCTAGTCAGAAGCCAACCATTTTGGGGAATGAGAAAGCTCACAGTGCACTTGTTCATGACTCCTATTAAAGAAGTGGTGAGAAGGAATTTGGTGAACATTTGGGGAAAACACAATTTGAATTTCTTTGTCTCCAAGTATCCCATAAGAAGAGAAGATGGTACAAGAAGAGTGTTAGGTGCTGGGATGGAGAGAGAATGTAGGGGAATACCATAGCAGAATGACTTACTGGACCATAAGCTTCTGTCAAACTAGTTTCTAAGCCCAAGCTTTGAAGATTTCTTTTATCTCCCTGTTAAAAATGTTACTGCCCCAGTGAAAAGATAAATGAAAGACAAAAGCCTTTTTCAGTCCAGCCAAATTCAATCCCACTTAGGAGAGCTGTGGTTTTGCTTATGTCTAAAGCTATACCCAAAGAGGATTATAGCACAGACAATATTCCCATTAAGTTAAACCAGACAAAAGATGCTAAATTTACAAAGCACTTTTATACTCATTCTCTCTTAAACCTTCACTTACTGTTTTCTAAGAAAATGGTATCATCCTCATCCAATAGAATATTTAACCAGAATTAAGAAAAGTGAAAATACTTGTCTGGGATCATAAGGAGTTTGTGGGTAGTACAAATGTTTAGTGAACTCAGCTACTGACCAAAAGGTTGGCAGTTCGAGTCTCCCCAGAAGTTCCTCAGAAGAAAGGCCTGGCAAGCTACTTCTGAAAAATCAGCCATTGAAAACCCTACGAAGCACAGGTAGCCTGTGACACACAGAGGTTTACCCCGAGTTAGAATCAACTCAGCATCAACTCTCTGGATGAGATCACATAACTAGGGAAGTGACAGAACTGGTAACACAGGACAAGTGATGAATTTGATTTCACAACAAATACCTTTTTAACAAGCTACATAAATCTATGTTGTCTCAATCAGTCGGTTAACTTTAGGTGACTGTCTGTCCCGTGACTTCAAGCTCTTTCTCCCTTCCACCCAGACGCTCTTTCTCCCTTCCACCCAGACGTGATCAGCAGATTGCATCCTCCAACCATAATCTCCTCTTTGCAAAAAACAAAACAAAACAAAAAACCCGAAGGGATTACAAAGATTCTGCTATGGTAACAATACCAAAACCCTTCGATAAAATAAGAACCCTTAAGGAGCCTTGTAGTTTTCAGGGCTAGAGAGGTTCAGGATTTAGCTTGAGCCATTGCCTATGGAGAGGAAGGACATCGTCATATGGAAAAGTGAGTAGAGAAACAATTCTTTCCCTCCTCCTCTCCTTTGCCTACTGAGAGAGAAAAGCCTGAGGAAGAAGAATCCTAAAGCACCACACCTGATCAAATAAGAATTCATTTAGAACAAATACAATATTAAAAGCTGTTTCTTTAGCACAAAATTAATTGATTAACTTTTCCCTCTACAAATATATTATTCAAACTTTTGCACGGCACAAACTCTCCAAACAAAATGAATGGTTTTGTTTTGGAAATTAATTTATATATTAAAAAATTATATTTTCCACCAAGATCTCAGATACTCAGATTAAATATTAACCAAAAGCTGTCTTCTGCTTAAATAGAATTTAGCCTTTGAAGTGTTTTTATTAATCTCTTCTGATGTAGGTGCTTGAAATTCTATGAAAGTGCTGCTGCTACCCGTTCTGTGCATCACTTACTGTAATTTATTTTCAGAACATAATTCTATTTATAAATGAAAATCCTATTAAAAGAAGACAAGAAAAATTAGTCCTAGACTTTGCATTGGTAGAGCAGAAACAAAATGAGCGGCCTAACCTGAAGTGACATTTACAAATTACCTGTTAATTTAAACCGGGTTGAGGGATGACAGAGTTTAGTCAGACTGACAGGGAGGACCGGAGGAATGACAGTTGGGTCTGGAGTGGTCATAAAGCTCCTAGTGCTGCCACATTTATCTGTGCCCCTCGACTGCCCCAACACCTCCCCAAAAGCTTTCTGCCTGGTAAATAATACATTTGTAAAAATATTTACATTTTTGGCAGACTGGCGACTAAAGGTTTTGCACAGCCGGGGCTCTCCTCCTTTGCTGAAGGAGAGGAAATCACTTATTAAAAATGGCTTCTGTCTTTAGGGGTGTGAATAAGCATGCTCTACCTCTACCCACCACTTCATCTTCAGGGGCACATGCTCTCTCCATGCGCTCCAGGACCAATGAGGCTACCCACAACTGAATAGACAGGCCTATGCACCTATCGGTGTAGCATCCTCCTTACACCACCCTCTCCCCTCCACCTCCATCCCGAGGACAAGGGAGCAAAAAGGGCTGGTGTT
Source organism: Echinops telfairi (assembly GCF_000313985.2). Lineage (NCBI taxonomy): Eukaryota > Metazoa > Chordata > Mammalia > Afrosoricida > Tenrecidae > Echinops > Echinops telfairi. The sequence continues at coordinate 31,668,136 of NW_022104341.1, read as the reverse complement.
CTTGTTGCTACCAGAGTTTAAAATGTAACAACCCAAAATACTTTATACGTAAATCCATAAAACAATAATAGTAAGAGGGAAGCCTAAAAGGGGGAAAGAATTAGTTGAGACTTTGATTTTTTCAGTCTAATTTAAATTAGTATCAAAATGAAATAAATATTGGTAAATATCAAATAGATTTAAACAGATTCCAGTTGTCATCCTTATTATTCTTAGTTGTCCTCAAGTCAACTGCAACTCATGGTGACCGTATCATTTTAGAGTTACGAAATTAAAAGATGTTTACAAGCTTCCATTCTATATTCTGCTTACAGTACAGGAAAGTATACTTTCCTGTCTGGTAGGCATATTCCCAGTAGCACTAGCTATATATGTGATTACAAGAGAAAAGCACACACACACACACACACACACACACACACACACAAAACACAGAATACACCTAACGTACAATGATGCACAGAGAATATACACAGCAGTTTGGTCTGTCATTTGTAAAAATCTCTTCTAATCTTAAGAGACAACATTATTTGCTTTAAAGTCAGAGTCCAACTTTACGTCCATAGTCCAAATTAACAACAATAAATGCATTACAATAAAAATAGAATAGTGATAAATGAATGCATTTACATAAAATAAAAACAAAGAAGGTTTGCCTGCATTCTTATATTAATGACAATAGAATTATCTTCCTATTTTATTTCTCTGCATCCTGGGTTAAGGCTTCTGCCCTTTTTTGCCTTCTTTAAATGGTTTTCTCCAACTGAAAACTCAGCAAATTTCAAGTGCAATAATCCCACTCTTTCCTCATGTTTACTCACTCTGGAATGCTATTGACGGTGCAGGGATAAATTCTGTAGCACAAAAGTAATTGCTGAGAATTATGCACACCCTGATTCTCAGAATCTCCATAGAACATTCAGTAACTATTATGGGCAGATAAATTATTGGGTTTCAGACTACCTCTCTGAACAAATGTTTCTTTAAAATTATGGGGAAGTGTTATCCAGAAACTATGAAATAGTTGTTTTAGGAGAGGCATGATGTTTTGAAATTTTTAATATTTTGAAATTTTGATCCAATATTCCTAGTTTGGGATTATTTATTATCTAGGAGGAAGGATATTTCAGGCCCTTGACAGAAAGCAATAGACAAACTCATATGAATAATTAGAAATTGTCAATAAGAAGCTAGTTATGAAAAGATTCAAAGATCAAATCCCTAAAAAAGCTGCCCAGGAGACTCAGATGAAGAGAATTTGCTCAAAAAATGAACAAATGAAATAAGAGCATCTTATTTCAACTTCTTTCCAGGCAGGTGCTCAGCTCAGTGGTAGGCGGGCTTGTCCTGTTCTCAAATACTCCCCATAAAAATGCCATGGCTCAAAGGGAACCATTGAATGGCAACATGAAATTAAAACAAACTCCAGCAAGGCAAACCAAGGGAAATCACTCAATGCTTCCTCCTTCTTTCCACCCCCAAAATGTTATAGGCTCCTTCTTAAAGTCATTTACTACTTAAAAAACAATAAGAAGAGTATGCAGTAACCCTCATTAGCACATAGAGAAACTTTTCTTTTTAACTAAATGCTACTCCTGAGTCTTCCTTCAATCTGGGTTTTGAGATAAATTATAAATTATCTGTGTCTTAGACTCCTCTGTCAAATTGCTGTCAAGAAGCATATGCCTCTTTGGACAACGCCAGTTATTTCTGCAAGATTTATGAAATGTTCCCTTGCTCCAAGATTGATATCCACGTCCTTATCCACTATATCAAGGGCATATGATAATGATAGCGATCAATGTTATTTTAACACTGCACAAAGGCCAGAGTGTCAAGGACATCACTTCATTAGACAACAGGACTATTGATTATTAACTAGAGACCGTCTAAAATCGAAATACCTGTACAATCTTTCCACACCAAAAAATCATCACTGGGCTAGCGGATTATACAATGCATTGAACATTCAGAAAACCTACTCAAAACCACAGAGAGGCAATGAGGAGGTCATTTTACAATGTATACTTTCTCCTTTGTGTCCCCTGACCCTCTCTCTTAAAATTGGAATAATGTTAAATTGCAACATCACTTAACTTCTGACTTTATCATTCAGTGGTCCATTAGAAACTGAGGGAGAGGGACTGAGAAAACCTGTGAAAGTTTGAGTAAGATAGAGTGGAGAGAAACAAAGGACGAGGTTATAGATGTAAAAGGAAACCCTAAGAATGAGTTCTTCTCTACCTTCCCTAATTTTCTTCACTTGTCCCCTCTCCCCCCAAAGTAGGTTTCCCCAAACACCAGACACCCACACAGCTCCTTTCTCTGTCAGGAGGTGCATCCCTGTTTTGCTGGCCCTGAAAGGGTTTTGCAGGCAAATTTATCAGATGCCGTTCTCTTTACCTTGAGCTATGAGCTATGAAATTTGTACACTCGAATGCAGTAACTTAAATGTACAGTCTCTATGCAAGTGTTCAAAAAGCCTCTCTAGCCAAGAATCATATACTCCAAGGTGATGTCCCCACCATAGCTCCTTTAATTGGACCAGGCTTCCTAACCTTCGTAATTTCCCTCTCGACCAGCCCTTTAGGAACCCACACTTAGAAAAAAGGAAGTGGGTTAAAAGGAGGGCATTGCGCAAAAAAGCCCATTCAAAACAGTGATTGGAGCATGTCCTAATGGAGCTCTAAGAACTCATCCTAAGTAGAGCAAATGGCAAGAGGCGTGTGGAAAACTGATTAGTGAGGACCCAAGCAGACATTTATTGCCCAGAGGTAGAAAGTCCACTAATCTTCCTGTTAAATCTCTGTTTTCATTTCCTTCTCAACTAACCTCACTGTGGACCAAATTCATCACCTGTCTTATGCCTCTAACTGCCACTGAAATCTCAGAAGTGAAGGGAACAGTGCATGGAATCCCATTTCATTTCACCCTCCCCTGCTCACACAGTCCTCCACGCATTCTGCAAGATCATTTGGTAATCATGACCTCATGCTTTCCACCCAGTCCACGTGCCCGACACTTTTTGTTTATTGGAAGCAGCCTTAGGGATCTGATTCTGAAACCATCCGTCATAGTCTTCGGGAAGGGAAATAAGACAGGCTTCACGGAGCTGATGAACACGCAAAGAAGAAAGTCTAAGACGAAAGACAATGTGATGGAAGCCGTCCGTATCATGAGATTAAAACCTCAGCCATCAGCTAGTGATTATGTTAGGCGGATACGGCAGAAGTTCTGGATGGAAGGTAGAGACCCTAAAAATGCATACTTTAAAAAAGATCATCAAAGGTAGAGCAATCACATCAAATAGCATAGGTTTCTAAGCCAAATGATGAAATAGGCATTATGAGTCTGAAATTCCGTATGTGAGAAACACTGTGGACACCCCAATACCTTCTCAGTTCCTCTCGGGAACTGGCAGGTGGTATGACCCACCGACTGGGACTGTACTCCAGTGGGTCTCCAGAGGGAGGACTGGAGCGGACGGAGCCCGCTATCCCGTGCGAAGTCCACTAACACCCGCTCAAGAAATCCAGTCCGTGCTCCCTGGGTGGAGAGACTTGTAGTCACGCGCGCATTCCGGCGCCCTAGATGACCAACTGGGCTGGGAAGCCCAACAATGGTTCCAGGAGCATGATCTATTTATTCTTTAGCTCTCCAGGCCCTGCCCAGCGTGAGCTGCGTGCTTGGGGGTTAACTGTCTTTCCCGGGAGTCACCAACTTCCTTAATTTAAAATGTCTACCTCGGGGCAGATTGCCTTCCCTCTCCCTACCTTAATTAATCCGTTTGCACTTGATACCATTTCCCACAGCAGCTATCTGCTTGCGCTCTGGCTACTTAGTAACTCATTGGCCTTTGTTCCTTTAATTACTGAAGAGCGACCAGTTTGGGATTTATCTCTCTCACATATAGGATTGACAAATAAATGAGAGGAAAAGAAAGTACTTCTTACACTCAAATTCCAAATAGTTTCCTGAGGCACTTCGTCCTTCCATCCATCCCCACACCGCCTCAGTTCCCTTCCTCGCTCATCCACATGCGAGCTGGGATTGTATTTGGTTTCTGTAAGAAGTACACAGGCGGCCTCTGATGCTCTTTGGGACGTCTCTAAAATGACAAAATTAAAAAGCAAAAACAAAAACCGACAAAATTGTTCCAAATTAAATTTACTTTTAAAGATAAAAAAATATGCTCCTAAGTGACAGTTTAGAATTTGATTGAATGTGCACAGATGAGGATTGAAGCATAGAAACACAGTTTTGTCAAGAAAAAGAAGGAATCGAGCAGAGCCATTCTACTCTGCACCCACGGGTCAGCACGAGGAGGCGTCATGCCAAGGCACCTAACAACAGCACAGAGCTCTCTCAAGTTCGTTGTGGCCACGTCGCTTACACACAAACAAGCCTTCATTACTGAAGAGGATTTTTGCTTTTGTCCCCCAAAAGGGAAACGTTTGCCCCAAAAAAGGGAACCTCGTGTTAAGCATTTGTAAGAGTGGCACTGCCAACCTCTTTCTCTGGGAATGGCACTCAGCATTTCAGCATCCAGCCAGTAGTTTTGAACTCCTATATGTTAGTGGTATTGTCGGTCTTAGGTCTTCTTCTTCTTTTTGTGTGGTCTTATGTCTTTCTTATTTGGTAGGCAGTTTTGGAGTCGTACAAAGCTCCATATAAATTAGTGGTAATTGTATGTTAACTTTACATCATTTCAGTTTATGAAAAGTTTTTTCAGATTACTGTATGTCTAAATAGTGGGGGTAAATCTATATATCAATATTTCTCTATATGTGGGAACCTTTTTATATAGCTATAGGTAGATATAAATGTTAGGGGGCTTGAAGAAGCTCTTGAAAAAAATGAATTAAAGATCATTGAATTTTTCCCACAGTTTTCTAAAATCTTTTGGAAGCCCTCTTTTATGCATGTGTGTGGTTTGTGTATACATACATGCACATACATATATACATTTCCAATAGAGACATGGATAGGAATATAACAAATACATGGTATCAAGAGAGATCAATGCTATCACCCCATTCCACTATACATTCATTTATTATTTTATTCATCACTCACCTACTATGCTGAAATAACCACTATATATGCTGTACTTCTCTGTATTCTGAGACGTCAATGATAGTCAGGGAGCTCATTCTCTTGTGTTTTAAAACTTTTAAATCTTCCAGAATATCTTATCAAAGAATTGGAAGCAACCAAAATGTCCTTCATTTGAATGGAGAAACAAACTGTGGTACATCCATACAATGAAGGAATGATCTTCAACTATATGAAGAAATGATCTATCACACTGTGAAAAAATATGGAGGAAACTTAAATTATTGTTAAGTGAAAGAAGTTAGTCTAGAAAAAATAATTCTATAATTCCAACCATATGACATTTGGGAAAACGCAAAGCTCTCAGGCAGCAGGTAGACTGGTGGTTGACAGCGCTTTGGAGGAAAAGGGGGAGGGAAGAGTAAGTGAAAAACAGAGCATTTTTAGGGGGAGTAAACCTCTTCTGCATGATACTGTACAGGTGAAACACAAAACTGTGCACTTGTCCCCACCCATGCTTGGTGTTAGCTGTCACCAAGTTGGCTTGACTCATGGCAACCTATGTAATACAGAGTAGAACAGTTATGCAGGGTTTTCTTGCTTGTGATCTTAAGAAAGAAGTTTGCCAGGCTTTTTGGCCACAGAACCCCCTGGGCAGGCTCAACACCAACCTTTCGGTTAGCGGCTGATCGCAAACAACTTTCAAAAGGCCCGTGTTGTGTACCACCAGGTCAATGTCGACACATAACAATCCCATGTGAAGGCATAGAACTGCCCTGTAAGGTTTTCATGGCTGATGTCTCTGTGGAGGGAGACTTCTAAGTCTTTCACCATTGCCCCTTGGGGCTCCTTTCAAAACCCATAGGTTTGTATGATAAAAAGCATTAAACTTCTTGTGGGCTGCAGGTTTTTGCTAAAATAATGTATCAATATCAGTCCCTCAAGGCACCATACGGTTGTAAGATTACAAGCTGTTAATAGGACAGTTAGCTTGCAGGAGGTAAAATGGTTTTGTTTGAACTCTCCATACTTTCTGTACAATTTTTCTGTAGCTATAAAATTGCTTTAAGAAATAAAATGCTTTAGAACCCACAAACAAAACCTTCGCTACTCTATTCTCTACTTCATAATCTTGCCTCGAGTCAGTTTGGGAATGGAGTATGCAAATGTCAAGGAGAGAATTAGGAAACAATTTTGTGAAGTAAGTGAAAGTCCAACATGACTACCCCTATAAATAAACGAGCCACCTGAAGCCCAACGATATCGAACAGTTCGTTCAATATTCCACACGGAGCCAAACAAACACCAAGTTAAGGAGTCAGTCCCTGTGGCATGGAGACTACGGTCACAAACGTAATTGCCATTGAGCGCACGCTTTGTGTGGATGCCCGCCTCATCAGAACACAAGATCTGAGACTCCGTCTTGGGTTTATCAATGACTCGGATGGAGAAATGCATATGTTGTTGTTTAGCAAGATCCTCATGTTGCTGTTTTTCAATATAAACTTACTTAACGTTAGAAAATCCCTCAAGGCCCTCTCCTGCACTGCTTTCTCCTCTCTACTCCGTGCCCCCCTCCATTAGGCCATGCATGAGAGACTCTGACCTCCAGCTGTACACCCCCCTCCCTCTTCCCTTCTTTGTGTTGTATGCAACAATTAAATTATGATGTATACTTGTATTTTAATGCTATATTTATAACTGTACATATGCCCAAGGCTTAGCAAGACTCACATTTTTTATATCTTGAAAAAAATTACATATTCAAACATCAATTTTTGAAAAGCAAGAAAATTCCTTTCATAGTCTGCCTCTTTCTGCAACATTTTCCCTAGGCAAGTTTATGAAGAATTAGGTCAATTTGGAAAGTTGCTATTTTTCTCTTTAGAAAGATTCTGGTGGCTCGATTAGCTGTTTATTGCATACATTGTACATAGATGACAGTGTATTTCAGCTCAATATTTCAAGCCCATGACCATTTATTGACTGTATCCTAAGTTCTGGGACATGAAAATGAATGAGTCATCACCCTCAAAAAGGCATAAAATAAAACAAATAGCTAGAAATGAATATGTTGCTGTTATGTGCCATCAAATCGATTCCAGTTCAAAGTGACCCTATAGAACTGAGTAGAACCGCCTCAGAGAGTTTCCTAGGCTGGAATCTGTATAAGGGCTGAACTTCAGTTCTCTCCTCCTGGGGAGTGGCTGATGGATTCAAATCACCTACCTCTTCATTAGCAGCTGAACCCTTCCTTAATTATTGCATCACCAAGGTGCCCTACAAAATAAAATAATAAATGTTGCATTCGGCTTACATATAGATGTACAGTCAACGATGTGAAAGACATATCCAACCTCATTTAGCCTCCCCATTGCCACAGGTTGGGGTCAGGCATGCCTCCACGCTCCATATTTATTTCATCTCCTCTGACACCAACAATTCTTCCCATAGCACTCGACATCTATTCTGGGCTTGATAATCCATTGCAATGAATGTAGGACTCACAGAAAATACTCAAAAATTGCAAGGGTTTGTTTAATAGAGGAGTCCACAGGTTACCACAACGCAGGATCAGCAAATGCGAAGGATCCAGTTGTTGCTCCATAGCAACACCCTCCTTAGCCAGCAACCAAGTCTCTCTCCAGTCCTCCATCTCTGGGTCGCGTGGTCCCTCCACTTCTGCCGCTGTGGGCCAGGAAGCCCGCATGCAGCTCTGCCTCGCAGTCCCAGAGTCTCAGTGCTGTCCTGTCCCCTCACCCTCTGGTGCTTCCCATCATGGTCTCCACCACTTCAGACTGAACAAGCCCCACGTACAATTATCTTAGTATTTCTCTCTCTGCCCCTGCTCAAAGATAGCTCATCCTTCTAGGTAGAGGAGTGGTACCTAAAAGTGACCAGGCCATTCTTCATGTTGTACAGGGCCTATTTGCATCTTCCCACCAAATTATGTGGTGGGAGTTTTACTGGGACAAAATTTGCTTTACCCTGATCACTATTGAGGTTTAAATCAAGAAATATTTGATTATCTCTGAAATTGGTGAGGAGAGAATCATCAAGGAAGAAAGTAGAAAAGAGGGAAAGGTGTTTGAGCTGCATCTTCAAGAATATGTGTGAACCTAGGCTTCGAGGGAAAAAACACAAACAAAAAACCCCACATAAGCCACGATCCTGAAATTGCAAACCCAGGAGACGCATACAAGAACCTGAGGACATAGCAAGAGATAATGAGGCAAAAATAAGACTGAGAGGAGCTTTTGAAGTATTCATGTTTCAGATTAAGGACTATGTTGTTGTTAGACGCTGTCTAGTCGGTTCTGACCCACAACAACCCTAAGCACAATAGAACTAAGCACTCCCTGGTACTGCCCCAGCTACACAATTGTTCTATGATTGGGCCCATTGTTGCTTCCAATCCATCTCCTCTTTTTCACTGCCCTTCCACGTTACCAAGCATGATCGCCTTCTCCAAGGACTAGTGTCTCCTGACAACATATCCAAAACCTTGCATGACCAAGACTCGCCATCCTTGAGGAGCCCTCTGGCCATACTTATTCTAAGTCAGACTTGTTTGTCAGAAAATTCTTCAAGCCCTCTGCCTATTGCAGGTTGTTAATGTGTCTCCCCCGATCCTGCTGCCCCAGTCTTCTTCACACAATCCCGCTTCTCTGATTATTCACTCGGCATACAGAACAAATAAGTATGGAGAGAGCGCAGAAACCCTGTCACACCTTTCCTGATTTTAAACCATGCAGAATTCCTCTGTTATGCTCGCAACGGCCTCTCGATCCACATACAAATTCTGCGTGAGCACAATGAGGTGTACTGTAATTCTCATCTTCTCAAGTTTATCCATAATTTGTTATGATTCACGCAGTCAAATGCCTGTGCATAGTCAATAAAACACAAGTAAACATCTTTACAGGAGCCCTGGTTAGGTGTTGGGCTTCGATTTGCCTGGCCAGTGGTTCAAAGATGCTCCATGGGAGAAAGACCAGGCTTTCTACTCCCGTGAGCAGTTACAGTGTCAGAAATACACAGGGGTCACTATGAGTCAACATTGAATCAATGGCAGGGAGTTGTGAGTTTTGGGTAAATGTCTTTCTGATATTATCTGCTTTTAGCCGAGATCCATCTCACGTCATCAGTGACACCCATTTCTCCCTGTGCTCTTTTGAGTCCGCCTGAACCTCTGACCGGCCTTCTGACACTCAGTATATTGCTGCAATCATTGTTGGGTGATCTCCAGCAAAACGTTACTTGCATGCGATATTAAGAATATTGTTCTATAATTTGAACATTTTCTTCAGAATGGGTGCAAATATGGATCTCTTCCAGTCAGTTGAACAAGTAGATGTTTTCTTGTAGTGTAAGTGCTTCCAGAGCTTCATCAGCTTGTTAAAACATTCCAGTTGATATTCCATCAACTTTTGGAGCTCTGTTTTTGACCAATGTCCTCTGTGCAGTTTGAACTTCTTCCTCGAGTAGCATTGGTTCTTGCCCGTAAGATCCCTCCTGAGCTGGTGAATCTTGACAAGTTCTTTATGGAACAATGACTGTATTATTTTGATGTCTATGTCATCATTCCATATTCTTCACAGAGAATTGTTCAATATTGCAACTCAAGGCTTGAATATTTTCTTGAGTCCCTTCAGTTTTAGATGCACTGAGTGTGTTCTTCCATATTGATTTTCGAACTCTAGGTCTTTGTACAACTCATTATAATAGGTTATCTTTGAGAACTGCCCTTTGAAGTTTTCTACTCAGCTTTGACTTCATCGTTTCTTCCCCGTCCCTCAGCTACCTCATGACTAAAACCCAGCTTCAGAGTCTCTTCTGACATGCACTTTGGTCTTTTCTTTCTTTCGCGTCTTTTCATGACCTTTTGCTTCTTCATGAATGGGATTCTTGATGCGCTCTCCCGGCTCAGCAGGTCTGCTGTCCGTGGTGGTCAGTGTGTCAAAGTAAGGACTTTAGGAACTAAAAATGTACACACGGTGTGGCTAGATCCTAGTTTTTTGTCGTGGGGTCATTCGGGAGGAGGCAACTAATGTTCAAGAACTACATCATTTTGCTACCCTTTTCTTACCTGTTTAACTTTTTGAATTCAGCTGTGTCAAAAATCAGTGATTCAAGCCCCGTCTTAAAAATGGGCCTCTGAGCCCAGGGTCAACTACTTAAGTATCAAAAATTACTCACGATGATTCACAAGACTTTCAAAGTTTTGAAAAGTGAATAAAATTTCTAATTTTTCCATATTGAAATGTCTAAATTTGCCATATTGATTTGAGAGCATGTTGAAATGCTCTCTTAGGTTGAGATTAGGCACATAAGGATATTGTTGTACATAATTTCATATGAGGATTTTCATGGGTTCAAATGGTGTTGTCTGTGAGGTTCTAAAATACATAGAAATTGATCATCAATCCTATAATAAGAACAAACTAACAGCCCTCAGAGAAGGTGAGCAAAGGACCTGAACAGATGATTCACCAAGGAGGACACTCAAGTGGCTCATAAACACACGAGGAAATGCTCCCATTCACTAGCCACCCGGGAAACACAAGTTAAAACAACCCCGAGATACCACCTAACACCCACAGCTGGAGCCCAATTTAAAAACAGCCAACTCTGGAGAGAGTGTGGACATATCGGATCTCTTATACACTGCTGGTGGGCTGGTAAAAATGCAATCCCATTGTGGAAAGTGATATGGCAATTCCACAAAGAGAGGGCAATTAAAACACCATCTGACCCAGCGATCCCATTACTGGGCGCATACGCTAATGAAATGAGAAACAGATCACAAACAGACATATACTCCTCCATGCTCATTGCTGCACAGGTCACAGTAGCAAGAACCTGGAAACAGCCTAAATTCCCATCAGAAGATTGGAATACCCCCCTCCAGTACATCCACGCAATGGAATACTCTGCATCCCTCAAAACAGCAATGAAACCACGGAACACCTCATGACATGGAGGAACCTGGAAGGCATTAAGCTGAGTGAAGTTAGTCAATCACTAAAGGACAAATACCATACTGAACTACTGTAGGGACAAGCAATGGGACAGGCACAAGCTCAGGCTTGTAGGGCACCCAGTCTGCTGGCCAGGGTGTTGAGACAGGCTGGCAGAGAGCCTGACTGGTGCCCATGAACCATCACCATCCTCTCTATGTATGTGTCTCAAAGGTCATTTTGCCAGAGGCCACCTCAGGTCAGCTAGTATCAAATTACTAAGGGAGGCGAAGGAGATGTTGTCTTCTGAGTGGCTGCCATGTAATGCTGTCGCAAGGTCGTGCCAGACAAGTAGACAGTCCTACCAGAGGGATGAGGGACTGATGGGAAAATCAAGTCAGGAGAGGGGAAAGGGACGACAAAATCCTTACCTGTTGGTGGAAATGTGGCAGGAACAATCTCCATTTGCAGGGAAGAATGACTAAACATATTTGGGGGACCTTGGGAGTGGGGGGGTGTATTATCCCTTTTGGTATGCACCCAATGGGTCACATTGACCCAGGCTTATGGCCAGACTCTCTGGACCCCGACTGGGTACTGTGGATGACTGGGGCCCTGAATCCTGGATCCTCCGGGTGCACAGCATACTTCAAAGGCTGTATCATTGAGATCTGAGGTCGAGACTCTATGTCAGATACACTTGTAACCTGAGGATTAAAGACAGAAAAGTCATGGTGTCTGAGGGAGCCAAGACAGCAGGACCAAGATTGTTGAACTGCTGGTAGGCAGACATACATGGTCTTGCTGCATCTATTTCAATATGGTGCATGAGGTGTACGTAATTCTGCCAAACCTGTGACTGACCTTCTCAGTGAATATTATTGTAAAGTTCCCCTGACAATTAACTCCCATGGTTTGTGCAAATAGCATTCAGCCCAGAAAGATTGATTCCATACAAGTGAATAGTTCATGTACTGTGACATGGAGTTCGCCTACATTGACCCAATATTTCTCTCTCAACAGTTCTTTAAAAAATTAGTACCAGGGGCTAAATAAGGACAATAATAATGGAAGATCATTATGTCCCAGCAGGAAGATCAAAAAGACTCTCTATCGTAAATTAAAAAGGAGGTTTTGAAAAGGAACCGAAGGCAGATTGAAAAAAAAACAAAACAAATAAAGCGTAGATCCAGGAATGAGTTTGGCGGTTGCGTGATTTCTTAGCTCCAATATAAGAACAATTAGTTCTTATATCCTGGCCGTGCTTGGTACTCACTCTCAGGAAGGAAACACAGTATATACGGGTGTTATAGCAAAGTATGGTGAAGAAATTAGATGGTTCCCAGCTATCAAATAAAATAATCATCTACTCTCTTAAAGGCTTGTTTCCAACCAAACAGCCATGTAATGAGATGTCAACTAAGTCCACATGGAAAAAGCACACCATCATCAGCAACTGAAGGATTGTAAATCATAGAATCTGAAGTCAGAGGGAACAGTATCAGAACCTAAATTGTGAGAATCTGGTTTGCAGAAGGCTGTGGATGACAGTGGGAGCCCAAGATCCATTTGTGAGATCAACTTAGGAAATAGGCCTCCAGTGATTTCCCTCTGTCCGTAATGGAGG
>NW_022104341.1:31652514-31654783 GCF_000313985.2 Echinops telfairi | reverse complement strand
GCTCCACCACTGATCTCTGGAGCTTCCGTTCACATCTTTCCATTTATCCTTTGAAGTGCTAGATCCCAACTGGCCTTCTCCCAGTTGTTTCTAGTGTGCATCTTCTTCACCTGCCCTTCTTGCCACTTCTCCCTCTGCCTCCTCTGTGCTGGCTGACTTCTATTTCTCTTTCAATTGTCAGCGTACATGGTGCCCCCCTGCTCATCAGTCTAGGTCCCCCATTAGCCCCTTCCATCATGTTCTATACCATTTCTACACAGAATTTACCTAGTGTAATCACATAATTATGTGCATAATTTGTTGTTAATTATTTGTTGTATTTCTGTCTCTTCCAATAAATTCCACCAAGGCAACGACCTTTCTTTGTCTTGTGTATAGTTGTATCATCTTGTTTAGCACAGGCTGTGTCACCGTAGACATCCATAACTATTTGTTAATGGGGAAAAAGAATGAATGGATGAACAAATGCCAGAAGAGGAGCGGTAACACCCTCCCTCTATCACTGTGCTGTACGATGGGCTACTCTCGTGGAGACAGAGCCTTTGAGGTTAATCCTCTGCTTTTCTCTCTAAGCTATGAGACCTCATTAGTTCCTTTAGTTTCCCTTGTTTAATACATACATATGCTATGGATGGAATTGTTTCCCCTGAAAATGTGCTGCCCTCATCCCATCCCGTGAATGTGACCTGGTTTGTAAAAACAATCTTAATTTTTTCTTTGCAGATGCTAATTTTAGAAGGTCATAGTGGATTAGTGGGGGGTCCAAATAACTTCTTAGTGGGGTTGTATAAAAGGACAGAGAGACAGAGACGAACCTCTCGAAGAAAGAAGGATGCTTCTGATAAAAGGGCAACTGCATCACTCTGACGTCAAGGAACGGCAAGCATGGCCAGCAGCCAGCAGCAAGGGGAAGACCGGGATGGGAGAGTTCCTCTCCTAAAGCCCTCAGAAGGGATCTGCATGGTCGATTCCCTGACTTGGATTGCTAGCCTCCAGAACTATGAATCAACAAATGTCTACTCTATAAAACCACCCACTTTTTGATATATTGCTATGGCAGCTTTGAGAAATTGTAGCAACATGTAAATCCACGCATTTTTATTCTTTTTTTTTCCTCCTCCTCCTCCTGCTTCTATCACTCCTACTCCCCCCTCCTCCCCCTCCTCTCTTCTCCTTTCCTCCTCCTCCTCCTCCTCTTCCTTCTCCTCCTTCTTCTTTCTCTTCATTCTTTTCTTAAGGAATTTAAGTCTAACAATTATTGTGGACAACGATGTGATGGTGTCAGATTTCCTCTCCTAACCTCTGGAAGAGAAGGGAGAGAGGGTGCAGCTTCCCAAGGCTGCTTCCTATCATATACACCTTCCCTCCGCCCCCCACCCCAAACGTTTGACCAATTCTGACACTAGCCCTCCCCCCCTCTGCACTCTCTCCTCTGCTTGGTTAGATAATCTGTTGCGATGGTCACAGAACACAAAAAGCCATGATACTAACTATGGGGTTCATGAAGGATGAAACAGGAACAACTCTGCATGCAGTTCTTGGGTCAGGATCGCTTTTCCTCTGCGGTCACCACAAGCAGACCTCTTCCTCAGCCCCTTCATCCCAGGCTCTCAACCTGGCCTCTGCCAGAAAGAACAAGAGTTACAAAACTCTTTAGCTCTGCCAGTAAGTGCCCAGGGAAACTTCACTGCACTAGCAAGCCTCTTGCTGAAGATGCTCAAGTTGCTTCGCCCATTGGCACTCCCCCTGCAGCCAGCACGCCCAGGGCACCATCTCGCACCCGTTTCTTGACTCTGTTGCCCCAATGTGGAAATGCTACAACTCTACTTCAGGGACCTTGGCTCCAAAAATAGGTGCTCTGGTTTTGTTTTGTTTTTAACAACAGTGAAGTCCCCGGTCCCTATACCAGCTACTTGGACAACTGGCCCTCCCCCCAGAAGAATTTACTTGAGAGGATGGCACTGAAGCTGCAGCTAGGGGAGAGGGGCACGTCTGATCAAAGCAAATGGGAGCACTTAGGGGGAGGTAGAGAGAGTGGAACACATCCTGGCCCACCAGGCCTGTAGAATGACATCTCCGTTCTGAACAGTCAATGGACAGAGTGGACAATATGGCTGATCCCACCACTAGACACGCTGTCCCTTGATGGCCCTGGGCTCTAAGGGGGACAACACTGGAGACTCAGTGTCAGGACTGGCCCAGACTGACCCTGAGACACCGAGGCAAACCACTAAAAGCGTACGGCAGAGCAACCGTGGGAGCAGAGCAG
>NW_022104341.1:31649617-31650847 GCF_000313985.2 Echinops telfairi | reverse complement strand
CGCCAGTGAGTTTAGGTTTTTGGAAAGGGGTGGACAATCTGCTATTAATACACAAAAGGTACATGGAATTCTTATGTTCATGGAATTCTGTAAATACATTGAAAATACATTACATAGGGAAGTGCTCATGCTAGGTTTAAATCCCAGACACAGAAAGTGAGGGGACTTCACTATTTTTTGTTTTATCATTTTATTGGGGGCTCATACAATTCTTATCATATACATCCATTGTGTCAAGTATATATCTATATTTGTTGCCTTCATCATTCTCAAAATATTTGCTTTCTACTTTAGCCCTTAATATCGGCTGCTCATTTTCCCCCTCCCACCTCTCCCTCCCTCATGAACCCTTCATAATTCATAAATTATTATTATTTTGTCATATGTTACACTGTCTGACATCTCCCCCCTCCCCGCCCTCTTCTCTGCTGTCCATCCCCCAGGGAGGAGGCCATACATAGATTCTTGTAATCGGTTCCCCCTTTCCACCCCACATTCCCTCCACCCAACTGTTACCCACCACACCACCACGGCTCCTGTGTCCAGTCCTCTTGGTGAGCTACAAACACCGTATTTGCATAGTTCCACCCCATCATTTGTGGGAGTCACAAAGGCCAAGGCTATAAGGGCCACATCAAGTAATTCACACCTTGGGATGGATCCTTGAATGTGGATCACTACCTTGGGAACTGACTTTGTATGTAAGAGAGATTATGATAATCATTTCTTTTATGTTTTATTTTTTTGATAATCATTTCTTTTAAACCAGTGGTTCTCAACCTTCCTAATGAATGGATTACAATGAAGCATAAATATAGTATTTTTATTCCTGACAGACATCATCCTGTTCTAAAAATGACCCGTTATTTAAGGGGAAACTATATTCACTTTTAAAAGTCCAACACTGAAATTTCAAGAGTAAAGAACCCCACTGCTTGGACTAAACATAATCACATGGGAATTAATTTTGCATTATTCTTTGAAACCTCACACTTATGAGACAAACAGCAAAATTGGCACTGCTTTCTATTCTATTGACTTAAAAGGAAAGGACATTAGGGATGTGGCAAGTCCTCTCTTCCTCCCCCTCAGCTGCCAAATGGCATCACTGTGCAACAGCAATTTAAACAGCAGACAGAGATGTAGACAACCAAGGCATGGAAAAACCTCACAAAATTCTTTTCAATAGGCACATTTAGGAATTTACTAATGGGGGAGGCAAACGTCCAT
>NW_022104341.1:31634683-31649164 GCF_000313985.2 Echinops telfairi | reverse complement strand
ACATCTCCCTTCATCCACTTTTCGGTTGTCTGTCCCCCAGGGAGGAGGTCACACACAGTTCCATGTAATCGGTTCCCTCTTTCCTACCCATTCAATCTTATCAAGTAACATATCCCCTGTGAGCCTCAGTTTTCTCATCTGTAAAATAGAAATAATCATAGACTCTCCTTAATGACTGTTGCGAGACTTATGTATGGTACTAACTACAGAGTGCTTAAGAGAGTCACCTTAAACACTTGAGAGGAAGTCCTGGATAAATGGTATTCTGATGCTGATGAGTTGTTCCTAAGATTATGTTCTAAAGCTGGCAGTCTTTCTCCAGATAAACATAAGCATATGAGTACCTGTGGGTATATTTATTTACTGCTGAGTACCACATACTTTCATAAATATGACCTGAATGATAACAAATCTGTATTGACAATGCTCAAAGACAAATAAATGTTCAGTTAATGCAGATTTTGTGAAGAATCAGGTAGTGGTTTAGGCTTTGCAATGACTCTGCTGTTTAGTGTGATTGAAGTCGTGGCGGTGGTGTTAGCTTCCATGAAGTGAGTCAGAGGTGCCCACATGCAGACAGAACTAAGTTGTTGGGTCTTGTGCCATCCCCACAGTAATTTATAGATTGGACTCGTGACTGTTTTTCCAAGGGAGATGACTAGCCTTTTCTCCCCAGTTTACCTTAGTCTAAAACAAGCATGTGCATCAGAATATCAGAGCAACCTATCAGCCCTCACTAACCGATGGGGCTGTGCATGAGGTACTTAGCTGACACTGACACCAGGTCTCCATCATGGGAGGCAAGAAGTTTACCACTGAGCCTTAATCTAAGAACAATTAGTTATTATAACATGGCCTTATGCAATGCTAGCCTTCATGAAGAGATCACTGAAAACAGGGGTGCCACAGCAAAGTGAGATGAAGAAAGCAGTTGGTGCCCCAGCTATCAGAAAGAGATCATCTGGGGGTCTTAAGGGTTTGTCTTAAATCAAGCAGCCATCTAAGTGAGGTGTCAGCTAAATCCACACAGATGAAGCTTATCAGAATGTGTGTAATCCTGTGCTGGTAAATAATAAATTCCAAATATAAAGGAGTGAACAGGACTAGAGTTTAAATTCTGAACAGCCAGTTTGCAGAAAGCTATGGATGACAGTGAAAGCCCAAAACCATATGCAGGGTCCCTGAGTGAATTAAGCCTCTGGTGTATCCCCTCTGACCATAATCTAGATATGTGTATCAGCCTGGCTATCAGACAGCATTGCAAAGTGGATTAGGGAAAATGTGGTTAGATTAAAATATAGCATTTGACCTCCCTTTTGACTTATTATAAGGCTGTTCCAGTTTTTAATATTTTCTGCTTTCTTTCCAATTGAGGTTTTAGTTTGATTTATTTTGTCATTATTGTTATTTGTGTTTATTTGTTTGTTTTGTATGTTTTCTGTATAGGAAACAGGATATAAATAAATCTATAGGGATAGTAACTGGATTAAACATTTCCTAGGGACATGGCAAGGGAAGTTGCAGAGAAACGGGCAGCAAACAACAGTGCAAGTAAGAAAGAAGAAAACGTTCTAAAATTGATTGTGGTGATGATTGCACAACTTGTCTTAATATGATTGAAATTAATATTGAGACGTATGCTATGTGAATTATAAAAAGAAGTGGTAGTCTACTATTGAATCCTTGAAAGCAGGCATTTGTTGTGGTCGTGGGTGCCATCAACTTGAATACAACCCCTGGTAACCCCATGTGATAAGACTAGAACTGCCCCATAGAGTGTTCTTGTCTATAATGTTTATGGACGCAGCTCAATCTTCTTCCTGTCGAACTGGTTGGTGGGTTTGAACTGCCAGATTTTTAGTGAGCAGGCGAGCGTGTAACCATAGGACTCTTGAAAACACCTGTAGACAACATTTAATGAATAAATGTGGCTGAATTGCAATAAACTTTATTTATAAAAAACAGGTATAAGCTAGGTTTAGTCTTTGGGCTGTATTTTGCTTTTCACAATGAGTCAGAATCAATTCAGTGGCAGTGAGTGAATCTAATGTATTGTTCAACTAAGAAGTTTTAACAAAAATTGTTTCTTAGAAGAAGCTCACAAGCCTGTGTGATCACAAGGTGTTGAAGGAAAAACCATCATTGCGTGATCACCTTCCCCACATAAACGCTGAAGACAAATGTGTGCATAAGTAAGTGTGGTGAAGAAGGCTGATGGTGCCCGGCTATTGAGAGATATAGCGTCTGGGGTCTCAAAGGCTTGAAAGTAAACAAGTGGCCATCTAGCCCAGGAGCCACAAAGCACACATGGAAGCAGCACACCAATATGTGTGATCATGAAGGGCCGAGGGGACCAGGTTCCAAGCAGCAAAGGCAGGGGGAAAAATTATATCATCGTGAATGAGGGGAGCACATGATGGGGACCCAATGACCATCTTTAGACAACTCAAAATTCCTTGCAGAGGGGCAGTGGGGAGGAGATGAGTCACTGAGGGTTCAGTGTAGCAATAATGAAACACACACCACCCCCCCACACTATCATGATCCCAATTCTACCTTGCAAGCCTGGTTAGACCAGAGGATGCACAGCAGTACAGATAGGAACTGGAAACACAGGGAATCCAGGAAAGATGAACCCCTTAGGACCAGTGGTGAGAGTGGCGATACTGGGAGGAAGCGGGGTAGAAAGAGAAAACCAATCACAAGGATCTACATATAACCTCCTCCCTGGGGGATGGGCCACAGAAGTGGGTGAAGGGAGATGCTGGGCTGTGTAAGATAAGATAAAATAATAATTTATAAATTATCAAGGGTTCATGAGGGAGGGGGTGAGTGGGGAGGGAGGGGGGAAAAAGAAAAAAAAGAAAAATGAGGAGCTGAATCCAGTAGCTCAAGCAGAGAGCGAGTGTTTTGAGAATGATGAGAGCAACGAATGTATAAGTATGCTTTACACAATTGATGTATGTGTGGATTGTGATAAGAGTTGTATGAGCCCCAATAAAATGATTAAAAAAAGGAAAAGAATTAAAAAATAGGATTCAGATATCCTTAGTTTTTTTAGTTCAATGTTTAGCTAGACATTATATGTCTATATGAAGTCCTTTTTATTTTATTTACTTATTAAGGAAGCATTTTTAATATCTCCCTTGTATTCCTCCTGAGACTTTTCCTGAAAATTCACAAAGAAAATTTTAGAGTAATGGCAGCTTATTCATAATAAGCTCAAAAAAATAATTTAAAACCAACTGCTATTAAGTCAACTGACTCAAAGAGACACTATAGGAAAGAGTAGAAACTGAGCCTGTGGATTTTTGAGATTATAGATTTTTAAGGGAGTAGAAAGTCTCACTTTTTCTCAAGGAGCAGCTGGTGGATTGGAACTGTTGACCTGGTAGTAAGTAGCCAAACCCTTAACCCACTACCCCACCAGGACTTCATCTTATTAATAGCCTACCATTTATTAAAAGCTTACTCTATGGCAAGCAATATACCAACTGAGTTATAAGTTATCTCATTCAGTAATAAGAACGGCAAATTCTTTCTGCACTACTTTCAGAACAAATATCTGTATTCAAGGAGCCTGGGAGGATAGCACAGGAATAGAGCTTTGACTGCAGATTGAAAGAAAACCCCCAATGACACCATGGCTGCAAAGATGGGCTCAGACACAATACACCTGTGAGGATGGTGCAGGCCAGGTGTTTAGTCCTTTGTAAGCAGGCTTGATGAGTTAGTCAGGATCAACTCATCGGCACCTTAACAGCACAAAGTCCATGTACAGTTGGGGCTTCAATAGGAGCTCAAAGATGGTGACAATCTACCCAGGCAAATTCACAACTCTACTTGGAACACAAATGAACGCAGTGACAACCCTGGACAAGTATTGAAATAGAATTACCTTTCAATCAAGGAAAATGATTTGACAATGATCAAGAGGATAAGCAGTTGTCATCGCCCTTCAGGGATAATAAGGAGAGACTCGGCAACTCCAGCAAGGGTGACAGACACATGTGGGAACTGTTGTTTGGATCCTCCAAAAAAGCATAAAAATGAAGGGGCCATCTGGAAATTTTAATTTTATAAGGATAAGGGTAAACACAAATGGTTTACTTTTTATTTTATAAAAAATGATGTTATATACAGGGAGGGCTATAAATACTAAGAAAATGTTCTTGCTTGCATTTTAAAGTGGTTAAAATTACAAGGATACCTCGAGGTATCACAAAAGATCTGGAATTTTAATAATTTGGAGAGGGCTTCTTATGCACAAAGGCAGGAGGAGGGATTAGATTCTTGATATCCAGTTCTGATCATACCAGGAATTTCATATTAATGTTTGTTAGGAAAAGGAATCCACAATAATTCCAGCTGCCTTAATGTTGAACAGAAATGTCAATATGTTTTATTCAACCTTTCTTTTTCTTCATAAAGTAAAATCTGACTCATATAGCTCAGTGTATAATAACCCTGAAAAATTCTAAAGAAAGGCATAATGTACATACTTACATATCATAACTATTTGAAAATTACTAAATCCCTATCATTATCTAGGCTGCACCATTAAATATTACATAATGTTATATGTATCCTTAAATATATATGTATATTTAAATATTCATACATACTTATATGTGTATACACATATAAAATATTCTTTAATATTTCTTGAATTACTAAGGAAATAGCATTCACAGAAAAATATAATAGAAAAGGCAAATATGGTTTCAAATGCTACATGTGAAAGAACATTTTAACCATATTTCTCTATGTCTAGCTATACATGTCTGCATATACACAGGGTACATATAATAAAGAGCAATCACAAAATCTGAGAAACTCGACAATGATGAATAGAAATAATTTGATTAGAGAATGTAACCTTTGAGGCCAAAGTAAGCTATACAAAATCCTTAAAGTTGAAACACTACTTGGGGGCGGGTAGGGAAATAGAGAAATGAGATCTTAAAAATATTTTATTACAGGTTTATAGTTCAGAATGCTGCTGTGGAACTGTTCACAAAATATGGGCCATATCTTAACTATTATCTACGGCCACAGCTGTGTGTGCCAGCACACACACACACACAAAGACACACGCAAGCTTAAATGGAATTTCTACTATAGGATATTTAAGAGTCAGACTTGCTGCATTTAAAATGTATGGAATTTATTTTTAAACCAGCCATATCTGAATTCAATGCCCTATATTTTGAGTTTTAATTCCAATCATGCTAATTTTAAGTCACAAACATATATCTGCTGGTAATGAAGGTTGTTTAATTAGGTCCAGATAAAATAGCTCCAATTCTGTTTCTGATCCACCTGTCAAAGCAAATCAGTCTTTTACATGGCTAAAAAAAAAACAAATTAGACTAGCTGATGACTTTTTGAATATTCAAGTAGACACACTGAGGATAAATCCAAACAGAACTTGCGACTGAACAAAAGCCTGAAACGTGACCTCAAAGAGGAAGCTATCTCATTCGACCAAAAGCAGGTTTTGAAGTCGGGTCTTCCTGGGGGTGTGAAGTCCAGTACAGGGTGCTAAGAAGTAATGAGAATAACACAAAATGGGAACAGCACAACACTGTAAGAAATCAAGTCTGCCTCAGCTTAGGGCAATGTAGCAGCTCAATGCAATGCAAAATAAACACAAGCAGTGATGAAAACTCTGAGCGAATTTCCTCTGTGAAGGAAATTCCAAAACAAAAGACGTTGTCTACTCCTGGAGTTGGATGAGAGATCCTATTCAGAGTTACCAGGCAAACTATTTTCAAAGGGCCACTAAAGATAGACAACAGTTTTACAGGAGTGTAGCCCTGCAACTCTAGACTGATTGTATATAATGCACTACATAGTTCCATATAGAGCCAACTAAGCATGGGGTAAAAGGTTTTTGAAAATTTGCCTGATAGTCACGTCAACAAGAAGCCTTAGAAGAGAGGACACAGATGGAAAGAATAACCAGAAATCCAAAACTTTTTGAGGAGCATGACTGGTAGTTGATTTTGCATAAAATCCACAGAATATTGAAGTCTCCCATGGTTGGCTCCTGAGCGGACATGAGAGTGCCAGTCATTCAACACCCCAGTGGTCAGCTACCCTTTCCTTACCCACGACAGCATAAAGGGTGCAGCTGGCTACTGACTGCGTGCTCAACCTTCTTTTTCCCAACTTGCTTTAAATAAGAGAAAGTATGTTTTTTGTTGTTGTTGTTTTTTTGAGAAAGTATGTTTTGATGTAAAAACTATCCTAGATAATTCATGAAGAAATTATCTTTTAAATGTAACAAATGGTTATCTATTTGAAATAAAAATCATCTCAATCCTTACCTCACACCACATATATAATGGATAGTCGACCTAAATATAAATGAAACTCTAAAATTTCTGACAAGGCAAATATGGGAGAGTAAGTCTTCATGACTATCGGGTGATCAAACATTTCTTAGATAAGCTAAAAAAGCAAAATCATAAAATAATAGATCAGGAAATTGAACTTAAAATTAAAATCATCAGCTCTACAAGAGGCCCCACTCAGAAGTGACAAAGAATACACTGAAAAGAAGCCATTCCACACGATAAAAAGAAAAGTGACTCCATTTGAAAAATGAGCCAAACCATTGAGTAAGCACTTTTCAAACAAAGTTATACTAGTAAAAGTTATACTAGTAAAAATGATTTAGCATCATGAAGTTACCAGAGAAATGAAAACTAAAATCTCAATGAAATACACTATACATGCATTAGAATGGCCCACGTTCCAAAGTGAGACAAGACCAAGTCTTGACAAGAAGATGAAACAACTGGAATTCTCATGCACTTGTTATACAAAGAAATATAAATACGTAGAAACAGTTTAGCAGCTTCTTGTAATGTTAAAGATATATGGACACATGACTTGGTAAAACCATTTTAGCTCTGATCTCAGCCATATCTGAATGTTACTTATTCAGCCTAGAAACACTCCAATGTGGAAGGGATACAAAGCAACTTGTCAAATAAATTAAAATATTTCTATATTTTGATTACCCTTCTATTTACAAGGGTGTTAAATCTGTCAAAACCCATGGATGTGTAATTAAAATGAGTATTTTTAGTATATGTAAATTATACCTCAAATTATTTTAATGATATTAGATTTGGAAAGAACTTTAGGAAATATCTATTTTAATGTTTTATATCATAAATGAACAATTTGAGCTAGTTGGTAGTACAACCAGGACCAAAGTCCTATCTCCTCAATTTCAATCACAGTCTCTTTCTTTACAAAAAGAGTTACCTTTTCATTGACCCATTAAATTGACTTCAATGAAATGTAGCTTAAAATTTGTGGAGCTGCTGTGTTGATGGTGGGGATAAAGAAAATGATTTTACCAGTATAAACAAAATCTATTCTCTCTGTTCCAAGAGACAAACATTTCATTCACATTTTTCTCATTCTTAGTCCATATAATCTGGGGTTTAGAGCCCAAGTTCTATTCCAGTAGAAGGTATATAACCTAGGCTTTAGATTAATATTGTCCAATACAGTTGCTACTAGCAAACAAAAGATATTAAGCCAGCATTTTAAATGAGCCTGGTTAAAATTGAGAAGAGCTCGTTAAGTATACAATAACCATTGTTTAACATTCTTTATTAGTAGGCATGGGGAATGTAAAACAGTTAGTTAATAATTTTATACTGGCTATGTTGACATGGGATCCCTGGAGGCACATTTGGGGCAGCACTGGATTACTAATTGAAAGGTTGGCAGTTCAAACCCACCCAGGAATCCCTGGGAAGTAAGGTGTGCAATGTGCCTTCCAAAAGTGACAATATTGAAAACCTCATGGAGAAGCACTACTCTGCCCACCTGGAGTTTTCCTAAATTGGAATTTATCTACACAATGGCAATTAGCAACCTGTTGAAATGACAATATTTAGGCTATATTGAATTAAATGTGGTCCTAAGTCATTCAGCTGTGACAGCAAACAATGGCAGTTTAAGTGCCCCCAGAGGGGCCTCAGGAGAAAGCCGTGGTGCTCTACTGCTGAGAAGCCAATCGCAGAACACCCTGTGGAGCTAAGTTCTGTTCGGACACAAATGGCATCGCTGTGGGTTGGAATCCATTCATTGGCAACTGATGATGGACTGGGTAAGTTCCACTATTTAACAACTCTTCTAATATCACTGCTAGATCATTCAAAATACCATTTGTGGGTCAAAGTTGTAGGTGGCGTTATATTTTACTAGAATATACTTCTTTAAACAATATTTACATCGATAGTCTTTGCCACATTGGCTCGGTTCTCAGAATTTAAACTATTGTGGAACTGCTGAATAGAGCTGGCCCCAGATTCTGTTTTTCTTTCCTTGCTATCTTATGCTAGGCTGGTATTTGTAACTGAACATGTTCTATGTATTATCATTCCCAAATTGAGAGTAATTTAAACATGAAATGATCTTATGTACATTCATTTAGGTTCTCAAGGCAACACAGTCACTTTTCCATATAACCACATAAAGGAACCATTTTTAATATCAGGCAAGTGAGGTCCTCAGTTACCCAAAGTTAAGTTAAAAAGAGAGAGAGAGAGAGAGAAGAGCAGAGTTACTAAACCCTGGTGTTGGGATCCTAGACTTTAAGCTCTCCTCTCTACGCCCTGCTATCCCACCCCTCTGGAGGGGAATAATCTTTGAAATTGAAGGTAACCGAATAAATATAAATCATGGTGATTAGTCATTTATGGGTTCCATCCTAGGAATTAATCTAGCCAAAGCTTGCTTGCTTCATGAAATTGGTGTATATTCCAAGTAATATCAGTCTGTACAAAACACCTGGTGACAACTTATAATACAATTAGAGAAACACTATTCTATAATCTGAGAGACACAAAATAAGAAACGAGTTCTTGATTAGATGATAAAGGAATTTTTAGAAGTTTCTGATACCGATCTGAACAAGTCAAGGAAAATAGAACATATACTTCTCTAGGCCTGTCCAAGGAGGACAAAGATTCAGTGGACCCAAGAACGCTGGCTACCAAGCAGCTACTTCCTCTAGATGAGTGGATCAGGTTCACCAACAGCCTCAGAGGATATGGCCTACGCTTCGCTTCTCGTTCCTCTGATTTCATGCTCTCAAAGCCTCCAAGATTGCTTATTTAGTTCCCTGAATGCTTTGTCTTAGAAATAAACCTTCCACACGGATCCAGCTTGAATGGTTGGATGATGAAAGGGAATAAAGAGACTCTACTTTCTGTATGGGGGCGGGTATTCGTTCAAGCAGAGTCAGTGGGGCATAAGCGTCCTTGTAAGATTGACCATACTGACCATTTGAATATGTAACCCATACTATTGGGCCCAGATTCTCTATCAAAATGTGCATACTCTATAACCGAAAATAAAAATCACAGCAAACCATTCTAAAGTAAAATGGCATGGGAAAACATATGACGATTATCAGGATGGCTCTGATTTCAGAACCCTTTTCATTGTTGATCTCAGGAGAATACAATTTATGTCCCGATGAAAATATGTGCCTTGGCTTTTCATTCCAAGAACAGAGCTCTATAAACGTACCAAATCCCTCTCCTCAGGAGGATTGCCGTCTAGTTAGGGGACTAAGGGAAGTGTAAGCACCAAAGAACAGAATGTGAATTCATTGACAGAAAGTGCTGAAGGCTTGCACAATCCATCTTGGGCACGAACCAGTTGCAGTCCTGTTACCCTGTTCTCTTCAGCCCGGGTCCGGCCCAGCATGACAGCAGACGTTTCTGCCCAGAAGGAGCTGAAGGAACATTCGCTGAGGGAACATTCCAAGCAGGGATCCAGGCATGTGGGGATAGTTTCATAACCCCTATGTGTCTCAAAGTTATCACTGCACTTCTTTCCCAAGTCTGTTGTAGCCATGTGTATACACAAGCATTTCAGTGTCAGGCATGTAATACACACACTGCGAAACATGGACTTGCCTTACTGTTTCTAATGTCACACCATGGAGAAACGGGTACTCCTTCGCTCCTTTAAATAATGGTGCTTGGTGAAATCTATAGCACACGGGTCTTGGGCTCCTGGAATTCTCTGAGGCAAAGGGCATGAGCTGCCCTCGGGGTGCTGGAGGGGCAGCAGCAAATTGCAAAAGTTATGAGCCAGTAATTTTACCCAAAGTATGTCTGGAACGCTTCCTTTCCAACTCAGTTTTCTCCAATGAAAGGTGCTGTACCAGCAAAAACTATTAATAGTATTAATAAAAACATTTCAGCCATGTTGCTTCTTGCATCGTATGTAATTCATTAGTGGCAGCTCTTAGGCAGGCGAACTGTTGATGTCAAATCATGTTTTATGGGTCTTTAGAACATTATACTCACTGGGTGTCCCACCGTCGTGATGAGACCTCCCTGGGTGGGAAGACAGGCACAAAAAGCTTTTTAAACACTTTCTTTAGCACACTTGCTTGGGAAAAAGGTTAGTTTCTGTCCTTTGTTCAGCAGCCCCCCAGCGACAGGAAGTTTGGGAGCTGGTGCCTGAAAGGGCATAGACTGCATTGTCCATAGGAACAGGATTTATCATGACGTTAGCTCAAAGAAGAAATTAAATATAAAAAGGTTAATGAAAGGTTTCAGTCAAGATTATAGTGGCCATGATCAATCAAAGGCCAAGAGAAATGCTGCTTTACAATTAAAATATCCCACCACATTGTTATTTGTTACTACTGTCGTATTGAAGAAGCAGGCCACAATTAATCATATAAATCACCCAGATGAACCGAATTCTGAGATGCCTTTTGGTCAAATAAGATGTCTATGTTTTGGTTAAAACTATTGACATTTTTTATCTGATGTTCTGATTTAAATATTGTTATTAAAAAGGTGTTTTGTGCAGAGATTAGGAGAAATCCTAAGAAAGAAGCTCTACCTATTATTTAAAAACCTGTTGTTGATGTTATGTCATGTTGTTAATTTATGTGTCATCGAGTAGGTTCTGACCTTCTCTGCCACAGAGCGAAACCCAGCCAGTCCGGTACCATTCCCCCAATTGTTGTTAGATTTGAGCCCATTGATGCAGGCTGGGGGTGTAGTGGTGGACACGCCCATCAAGTTCATCTGAAACCATCAAATGCTCTGTGGAAGAAAGACGTGGCTCTAACTCCCTTGAAGAATTAGTTTCAGAAACCCCGGAGTCAGAATCGACTCCCCACTGAGGTGGAGAAAGAAAAAGCACAGCAGAGTTCCTTTCCCTCTCACTCTATCGCATGATGGAATCTTCACAAATGTTTAGTTATTGATGAATTAATTGGGCACTACACATGGTAATTATTCATCCATCCACCCACACATTTGTTTAGCTAATTCTGAATTGCAGCCTTACTATGTGACAGACTCTCAGCTATGTCCCAGAACAACCATTGTTATGGCCCTTAACCTTGTCACTTAGAGCCTAATAGGTAAGGAGTCTGTTGCACAAGTAACCACAGAAGTGGAGAATGTCATGAAAAATGGAATAAAGGAAACCACAAAAATGTACGTGTTTGGGCTGGGAGGGTAGATGTGGAGCATTTCAATTGGGACCTGAAGGACAGAAATAAGGGTTGGGTAGGCCATAGATTATGGACAGACAGAGAAAATAGCTCAAACAACTGATCTCTGCTGTTGCTCGGGTGTGGAACATAGTGTATAAATGATAAATATTTAGGAAATGGATGAATGTCAATTATTCTACTTCCAGAGGTTCTTGGCCCTTTGTTCTCAGCACTACCTCTAAAGCTTGTTAAGCACCAGGACAAGCTCCACTGAAGTTACCCCCTTTGTCACACCTCGCCCTATGCACACAAAAGTGACTACATGAGCATTCACCGCCTGTTATCCGTTTGTTGTACTGCTGGCTTGCATGGGGCTACAGTGCTAGAATCTATGCCACCTGCATTTCAAACACCATTAGGGTCCCCCATGCTGGACAGGGTGCAGCGGTTTTCCACACTAGGACAGACTGGGAAAGAAGGCCTGGTGAAGTACTTCTAAACATTCCAGAAAACAAAAACTCCTACCATCGAGTTAAGGCCAACTCATAGCACTCCTATAGAACAGGTGGATCCACCCCTGTGAGGTTCTGAGACTAACTCTTGTTGGGCGTAGGTGCTACATCTTTATCTCTCAGAGGAGCTGGTGGTTTCAAACTGTTAACCTCCTGGGTTGCAGCCTAATGTGTAACCTCTATGCCACCAGGGCTCCTCACAAAAATTCTGTAGATCACATAGAATATCATCCCATGTAGTGCTGGAAGATGAGCCTGCTGGGTTTGCAGGCTCATAAAATACACAGTAGCCAAAACAATGACCTTGAGTGGCCCAGTAGTCACAAAGATACACAGTAGCCAAAACAATGACCTTGAGTGGCCCAGTAGTCACAAAGATGGTACAAGACCAGGCAGTTCTTCCTTCTGTTGGGCATGAGGTGGCCGTGTCAGCGCTAATTTGTCAGCAACTAGTAACGAGGTGCACAGGCCCATTTGGGTACCAAACCAAACCAAACGAGAGGAGATTGCATAAAAGGACCAATGGTGGAGAAAGGCGAGAACAGAGGGTTGCCACTAGTTATTACATACACCAAGCTGATGTTGACGTTTGGGTGCCAAGTTGATGTTTTTAAGTGTTTGAGAGACTTGTTTTCCCATTAGGAAAAGAATTCATTCGCAGGGGTGCCTGAATTGCTAGCAACAAAGAGTGCCACTTTGTTTTATCTTTTCCCCTTCCCTGGAGTCAGGACCCCAGCCATTCATCTACTTCCCCATAGAGAAGAATGAAGTATTCTGCCGCTCCCATTTTGGTACCCCAGCTGCTCAGCGCCTCCAGCCTCATAGGAAGGCTTGTGTGTCTGGGTATGTGAGTTCCACCCTCCACTAAGGCAACAAGCAAAGGCATCGAGGCTGGGAGGGTGGCTAGTGGGGGAGGGGGGAGGGGGGAGGGGGAAAAGACAAACCTGGGCCCTACTCTGGGCTGTTACCTCAGGGAGGTGGAGTATTTTTCTAAGTTGTTAACTTGTAAAGGGTGACTTTTCAAAGTCCCCTAAGATATCGTATGTGCCAGTGCATCCCTGGCTCTTTATTTATGCTAGTAATCCTCTTCCGGTTGTGCTATGGACTGCAATGATATTAGTTTTATGCTCACGTGGGTGTTTTGAGGACATCCTATGTGGTGCAAAGCAGGCCCCATGCTCAGCGGCTAACAGAAGGCTTGGAGGTTCGAGTTCATCCAGTGGTGCCTTGGAAGAGATGCTGAGCCCACGGCTTGCCATCCAAACCCCGGGGAACACAGTTCTATTGTGACACAGGAGGTTGCCAGGAGGCAGAATCAACTTCACAGTACCTGTTATACTAATATCTTAAAAATAAAAAGTCTAACTAAACCAATTGAAAGAGAAAAAGCTGGGGCAGAGCTGTCCTGGGCGTGGCAATGATAATACTAAAGTAGGTTCAAGGTTAAAACTTTTCCTAAAATCCTCCTGTACAGGCTATAAATATTACTATAATACTGTTGCCTTTATGCAATGTAAAGCTCTGGAAATTTCTACTTTCACAACTAGAAGATATAAAAAAGCGTAGAGATGGCATTGTTACGGTCAACAGGGTGTATGCCTCAAACCATACAGCCTAAAATCTATTGAGTTGAAATTTTTAAGGTAGAGTTAAAGTTAACATTTTAAATTCCAGTTCTCCATTTTATGTTTCAGAAAGGAGAAAAAGATGTAAATTTTTTTTCTCCCCGGCTTTAGATGATTTACACCATGGGGACAAAAGTAAAAATAATAGCCATTTTCAATCATTAACATATAAATAAATGAACAAACATAAAGTGGAAAGCAAAATGTTTTCAGGGTGTAGGAATATATCAGAAAAATATGTGTCAAGATGGAGAGAAATCTTTTGTTGATCTTTTCCCCGTCTGACAGGCTTCAGGGTGCAAGTTGATTTCATGTTCATATGAAGTAGCTCCAGGAAAAGTCAGTGACTTGTCCAAAGTCACGTGAAACCAAAGAAGAAACCAGAGAGTGTGAGCCCCAATCCAGGGCTCCTTTTATGAAAACGGTCGTCCAGAAAACGGAGCTACTTGTTACTTGTGCATGTAAGATTGTGAGACCATTGGGATCACTGTGCTGATTCCAGACAGGAGACTATTTTTGCTATAAATTATTACAAGTATCCACACAAGAAACCTGGTGGGTGAAAAGTGCCGACAACATGTGGCAGGTAATTGAACATATAATCAGGGGCTGCACCACCGTGGCAGCTCTGGATTATATCAACAGGATAATGATGTTGCTAAAATTATGCACCTACAATTATCCCTTAAAGGTAGGTGATAAATGAATTAACTAAGTACTAGATGCATAACCTTTCAAACATTTAGAAATTGCAGAGGGTCTACAGGGATAGCATCGGGTCAAAAGGTAGGCATTCTAGGTTATTAGTATGGTCTTTAATCATAACAATAAATCAGGAGAA